>NC_090936.1:903176057-903485805 GCF_040938575.1 Ambystoma mexicanum
ACACATATCCCTGCCACGGACAGCCCAGGAGATCTCCAACGACAAAGTTGGCATCTATTCACTGGCATGCATCCCAAGTAGCATCGGGGCAATCGACTGTACCCATGTGGAAATGGTGCCCCCACATCCCAATGAGGCTGTCTACCAAAACAGAAAGCATTCCCACTCCATCAATGTCCAAATGGTATGTGACTCAAAAAAGAGAATAACACATTGTCGTGACCGATACCCCTGATCAACCCATGAATCAATGGTCCTGCGGAACTCAATGATACCACGCAACATGGAGCGCCATGCTGGACAAAGTTTGTGGCTACTTGGTGAGTAGCAGAGCAGGCACATGGCACTGTGATGTGGGGTGTTTTTGGGGGGGGGGGAGATGAATACTCCAACTGGTTGTGGACTGTCGTCCGTACAATAAAGGGACATACAGAAGTTCGCCAATGGCCACCAACGCAGCCCACAATGGAGAGGACACGAAACCACATGCAAGTAGTAAACTGCACAACAAAGAGATCAATCCATAACGCAATTCATGACACATCTATCCACATGCACATTGCACATCATACCATACCCTACATGACCAAAAAAAGCTGCTACATGCAGCCAATATGCATAATGTAAATGTGCGTTGAACAACATCACAACAGATATGCGCCCTTGAGTGCATGCAAATGGATCACCTGTAGCCATTGTACAGAACCACACCCGTACACCACTACTGATGTGCCGCTTCACAGCATGGGGACATTGGAATCATAATGGCTGTATACTAGCAGTGTAGTACAAAGGTTGTCTGGGCCCAGGAACACCTAGGACCTATCCGCACCCAGGACATGGGAAATACTGCCGGAGGCATGCATGGTGCATGTCCACTTGCAGGGACTAGCTTACCTTCTCACATTGCAGTTACACTGACTGTCTCCATGCATGCTGGGATTCGTGGATGCCAATCAGAATGCTAACAGAATTAGTGTGAAATGTCCAGGTTGCAATTGAGGTGACCAGTAACAAGGCCCCATTGTTCCAGCTATGCAGGTGATGCTGGATATCCCCTGAAGAGTTGGCTCCTTACCCCTATACGGAACCCACAGAACAGGCACGAAGAGGAATAGAACCTGGCACTGAACCGTACCCGTGTCGTGATTGCGCAGGCATTTGGCCTTCTGAGGACACGGCTCTGCTGCCTAAGCTGGCCGGGTGAGGCTCTCCTGTATGGCCATGACAAAGTGCCGAAGATAACCATGGCATGTGTCATGCAGCACAATATGTGTATCAGACGGAATGTGCCTGTGCCCCCTGACATTGACATGCAACCACCTGATGAAGATGATGTTGATGGGGATGAGGATGGGGGAAATGGGCCGGCAGGACATGCAAGAGGCGATGGCCAGGAGGGACACGATGTGCGTCAGAATCTGATATATCAAATATTTTGAGAGACAAGGGTCAACTCTTTTGGATTGAGGTATTGTTGCCCTGCTGTATGTGGTGAGGCGCACAATTGGCCATGTCCCCAATAAAGTACACATACATAATGATGAAGACCAAGGCTGTGTTTCAATTTGTCAACAGTGTATTATGATTAATTCGTGAACAAAAAGTGCATGGCCCCAACTGTGCAAACACCCTTTCCCCCTCCCCCCACAACACTCCCAAAAACACCCTTTTCCCCCTCCCCTCACAACACTCCCAAAAACACCCTTTCCCCCCTCCCCCACAACACTCCCAAAAACACCCTTTCCCCCCTCCCCCACAACACTCCCAAAAACACCCTTTCTCCCCTCCCCCACAACACTCCCAAAAACACCCTTTCTCCCCTCCCCCCAAAACACCCCCATGTGTGGCTTGTAGTGCGTAGGTGTCCTGCTGCACATGTTCCAGCTAGTTCTTGCTGGCCCTAATTCTCATGGCCTCCACCGCCATTGGGAGGTTGGGATGGCGTGCGCCTCATGGTGCGCAAGGAGCGGCGGTGGGGGCTTGTCTGACGTGAACTCGCAGAGGAGGAGGTGCCCGGTTGATCCTGTGGTGGGGGGATATGGTCGCTCCATAGCGTCCGCTATGAGGTCGAGGACCTGCCTCAGTTGGGCCATCTCCTCGCACAGCCTGTTTGTGCAGGCCTCCATGCCCTCTCTTGTCTGGCTTGCATTCGACCTAACCTCCTCCCTCAGACGGGCTGCCTCTTCCACATGCTGGCCATCCAGCGCTGTAATTTCCACCTGCCTCTGGCTGATGGTTGACAGGTCATGGCGACTGCGTCCAGCTCTTGGGGTGGCTGCTGCGCCCTGGTCCATGCCTCGGCCATAAGGTGAGGACACCTGGGGGCTCCAGTGCCCTTCCACGGTCTTGTTGCCAGATTGTCCATGGCTACTTGATTGCGATGGTGGCCGTGGGCTTGGCTCAATGAATTGCGGGGGGCTGGGGATCTGCCTTCGCGTTTCAAGGTCAATGGTCTCCTCCACGTGCAACAGCGGCGCAGTGGCTGCTGCCTCACCAGTCGAACTGGTGGCAGCAGAGAGCGGGCCCTCCGTGCTTGTTTCCAATGATGGGGGAACACTGCCGTGGGTGCAGCAATGGTAGCAGCTGTGGCTTCAGGCTGTGTTGAACTGGCGCTCTTGCTGCCATTACCCCTTTGCTGGTGCTCACTCCTCCCTGTGCCCCTTGAGGTGGTGGCCGTGTCCCCTGTCTCCTGTGTCCTGGCCTTTTTCTTGGCTGGGGGAGCCTGTGTCACAGTGCCCTGTTCATCACTGTCTGTCTGTGATCCTGTGGGGGACAAAAATAGGGAATATCATCGGTGATGGTTCTGCGTGCCTTATGCAGAATGATTACGGTTATGCCGCTCTATGCATTGGGACCTCTTTAGTTGGGAATCCGGTAATGGGGATGTCGGGTGAGTCATGCATGAATGGGTCTGTGTTGCACGTGTATGTGGTGATGCGTGCATGTGTGTGTGTTGGGGTGTGACACTCACATTGGCAGAGTTGTGTGCATGTATGTTTGTGGCTGGATCCATGGGCTGATTGTGGACTCAGATTTGGGGGGCATGTAGTGGGAAGTCGGAAGTGCTATCAGTGCTTTTGTCGATGCCGGTAAGGGACTTTTTGGGGTCTTTTGTGGCATGGCGGTAGGGTCATTACCGGCATGGCGCTGTGCTCGTGTCCATGTACTCATAATGCCACGCAATTAGCGGCATCATGCCAAGCCGGACACGTTAATAGCGCCATGCCGGTAATGGCCGATTTTACCGGATAACGTGTAATGAGGCCCTATGTGTTATTAGAATGTTCTTAAATCATTTGTTTAAGGAGGTCGCCATAGTCCTGATAAGAATGTATATGTATTACCAGGTCATGGGGTCTTTAAGGTGTTTAACTCAGACAATGCAATATTCTCCTCAGATAGTGTTACTATTTCTGATAATCTTCAAGCCAGCCAGATCTGACCCAGAAGACGCAGAAGAACCATATGATCTATTTATGGATGGATACACATGTGCCAGTGATTTTGCCCTGTTGCATTCTTTCCACAATGCTCGCAGGTCACATTTGTTGAGAGTAACTGCATGTCAATGACTTTATGTACTTGTTTCTGTTGTGATGGGAATTGTGGTACACCATTGGGGTGACGTGGATAAGGAATACACTAAATATAATTGGAGATATGCATTTGTAGATAAAGCTAAGCAAACATATCACTGATGATTAAATATGTTTGGTATGTATGTATGGGATGTATAACGTGCACATCTCTCTGGGAAGTTACAGAGCACTGTATATAGGGGACACATCTAATGCACTACAAATAGAGTGTGATGGTAGCAGAGGAGTTGGGATGAGCAAGGGGAGCATAGGATTGGGGTCCTCTAGAGGGGGACATGTTTGGTTGAATGGAGTGGTCAGTGATTGGTGAGATGGTCTTTAAAGAGTTGGGACTTCAGGTTCTTCCTGAAGCATAGAATAAAGTGAACAGGTCGTATCTGGTTTGATCACTTCTTTCAAAGACATGATGCTGTGATGAAGTGCCCCGCTTAATCACGTTGGTGGATGGCGGAGTAACCAATGGGGCAGCTGCCTTCATAAGTGGTGTGATGTCGAGCCCAGGGTCAGCAGGGGAAGGATCTCTGGGCTGATCCCACCATGTCACCCACTGTGTGCAGGGACCTGCCACAGGATAACTGCAGCTACTCCAGCCCCTTTAAGAACATTTTGGAATAGTGTTGCTACAGATCTTGTAAAACGGTATGCTTTGCTCCACTTTTGTGGGTGATGAAACCACCCCTGAGGTCCTGAGCTAGACCAAGAGACCCCACGGCCACTCCTTATGTTAGCATCATAAAGGGAAATAGGGAGGTGGTCACTCTAGTGTGTTGGACGTATTTTTCAAAGCTGCGCTTTAGGCCCATCCAGGCCCAAAGATCTATGATTCCCAAATTCCATATTTAAATCCAGGACACCTGTATTCCCTTTACCAATAGAAAGGCAAGACTAGGGCTTGGGAGTTATGAGGAGGGCCACAAAGCGTGATGACAAGTCAATCCCAAATCCCACACCAGGGCTTTAAGCCATCTCAGAGTCATAGCCTGGTAGCTAACTCCATCCCATCTACCCTACTTGATTTATATCCCACCAGAGGGAAGCTGGAAAGCGAACAGAGCACTGTAAAACCACAAGGGCTCTGGCACTAGGTTGTGGAGGTAATAGGAAGAGCTCATTCAGTGCTAGCTCAATATAGTAAGAGAAGCAGCTGGAGAAGAAGCTAGAGACAGGAGACTGGGGCAGAACCTCTGATTCATGGGGAGAGCAGGCAAAAGGAGAGGCCCATACAGCTTGGTTAAAGGGAGACTGGATGCTGCACAGAGGACTCAGGAGGCTGAGTGGCTGGGTAAAGGCAGTCCCTTTAGTGGAGAGCTAAGGGACCCAGCATGCTGGGAGAAGCAGGGATCTGTTGGATGGGGGAAGGAGGATCCAGAAGGGAAGAGTGCATACATATTTGCACTGGAAGTACCATAAAGATACAATCTTATTTTAACCGTACTAATAGTGTACAGATTAATTAAATGTTGTTCTCAAACCAGGGTTTCGCCTAATCTGCTGAGTTTATACCACAGCCTCTGATTTATTACAAGGTCAAATGCCACAGAAGTCTAAAATTTTGCAAAAAATATGGCAAACTGTGAAAACATCCAATGGCTAATGTTTGTTCTTAGTGCATTCACTGACAGACCATTGCCAATAGTGCTCCCACTTCTAAAGCCAGGAATCGAGGCATCTATTTTCCTTATCCCATTGTTTTAGTTCACTTTTGAGTTCACTTAGGAGGCAGGAGGTGGTGATCTTAATGGATGCATCTAGAAGTGTTAGTCTATAATTCCTCATATTCTCCCTGGAAGGTTCAACCCAGGGAAGTTGTCCAAGGAACAAGCAGTTTAGATGTATTAATAATTACCTTGAACAACCTATTATAAAGGTGGCATTGACGCTGACTTAAGATGTGGGTACTGCAAATACAGAGCACGTTTTCGGAAATATTGCAGAAAATCACTGGGTTATGGTGTGAAGGGAAATTATACCGACATTTTAAAAAGGAGCTAATTGTTACAAGCAAACACGGGCAGGAATTTCTTTGCAAGAGCACTTTCTCTTCAAATGATGTGCTGCAAAGTAAGCAGAACAGTGCCTGGGAATGGACTACACACTTAAAGATAGCCTTGGGCCCATTAAGGAGTTGCAGTACAGCATGCTGGGCATCACATTCTCACATGCTGCACCTTATATTACACACACAGCATGTTGAATCTCAAGAAAGTAGCCAATTCGGGGGTGCAGGATTTTAAAATGTCAGATGGATGTATAAGTACAGGTTTTGAATTTATGGGGGGACCATTCTAACACAGAGACATCTTGTGGACCTTAGCCTATATTTAAAATGGAAAGGCACACGTGGAGTAGAATGCATTTTATACCTATTTGATTTGTAAACACATTTTTTTTGCATGTGCTGGGCTTTTAGAAACATATTTTGAAGATTGAATTGGCACAGATTTAAGAAAGGTGGGCGACAATGCAATGGCATGGCTTCGATCATGCCACAGACACACATTGGGTTATGGTCTGAAGGCACATTGCACATAATTTATTAGGAGATAACAGTTACAGTAGAACACAAGCAGGAATGCCAATCTAACAGCATTTCCTTGTGTTCTGGCGTCTGTCTGAAATAGGGTTTAGGGTGTAAGCAGAACAGTGCTGGGAGAATAGTGGGAGGTCTTATCTCCCAGAGGAATGGAACTTAAGTGTGAAGGAAGCACTGGGTTCTATTAAGGAGTTGGGGTACAACATTGTGAGCATGGCATTCTCTCAAGCTGCACCTTATTATTCATATTCAGCATCTCAAGGTCAAAGTCACATTGGAAGCTTAGGCTTTTCAAGGTACCAGCTGGATGAAAAAGTACAGGTCTTTAACCTATGGAGTGCCCGTTTTCCGTAGGATCTAACACAGTGTTGGCTTATGGTCTGTAGCCTGTGTTTAGAAATTAAAAGCGCTAGTCGGTCAGAATGCATTTTACGCCTACTTGATTTAGTCAAAAAGTCTTTGTAGCAACATAGAAGGTATCACTGCACACACCAAGGGGCTATACGTAATCACCACAAGCTATGCTAACTGGTCCAGGAGCTTTTAATTGCTTAGTAACATTGATCATGTTTTCCCGTGTGAGGAATCCTGTCCAGTGCACTACTGCCCACACTTCGATAACCATACTACTCGCTCCTGAAACACAGATTTAATAAACGTTTACCATATTTTGGGCAAAGCAGGATTCGATTGGCAAGCAGCTATTTTCTCATTACTACTTCAATCCAGTTCCCTAAACTTTTTAACATCGTTATTATGATATGATATGAAATGATGAGTCATTTATAAGGCGCCTTTAAACAAGTGTTTCTAGGCGCGACAAGACAAGGAAGGGAGAAAGAGGGAGGATGACACAAACAATCTTACTAGGTTGTGGGTCATTCAGATCATGCATGTGGAGGGGGAGAGGGAGAGGAGACGTGCCAGGGGGAGGGAAAGGGGACATGCGATCAGGGCAGCATTGCTCTGAGCAAGTGCAGCTGGTGGAGCCGGCTCTGGGTAGTGCAAGGAGGCAGGGAACTTTTGGGTCACAGATCCAATCCCTGAGTGCGCCGAGTCCTGGAGTCAGTGCAGGTGCTTACAGGTCACCAAGACGCCTGGTGCCCATAGAGTTCTGAGGGTAGCCAGGTGACCAGGCAGTGCAGCAGACAGGGGGGTCAGCAAGGTAGAGAAAGAGAGAAGGCAGAAGCAAAAAGGAAGGTCTTGAGCTGCTTCTGGAGCCTGGGGTGGTCCTGCTTGAGTGGGGAAGGGAGGCCATTCCAGAGGGAGGGACGTTCAAAGGAGAGATATCTAGCCCCACTCTCTGCCTGGAGAAGTGTCTGACCCTTAGAGAGTTGGAGGTAGCTGAGCGAAGGGCTTGAGAAGGAACTTATTTAGAAAGAGAGTGGTGGATGTAGTACAGGCCATGGCCCCAGAAAGCCTTGTGGACAATGCAAAGGGTCTTGAACTTGATCCTGGCACCGGTAGCCAGTAGTAGGATATCAGGCCTGGATAGATATGATCCCTGGTCTTGACGCCAAGGACAAGTCTCGCAGTCCTGTTGTGGATTAGGTGCAGAGAGCGGGGAGTAGAGGAAGGCAGTATGAGAAAGAGGTTGTTGCAGTACTCCAGCCGAGAGAGAACCACGGCTCTTGAGACAGTGAGCTTCTAGGGGAAAGTGAGAAGGGGAAGAATACCTCTGAGGAGGTGCAGCTGGTTGAGGCACTTCTTAGAGAGGTTTGTGGTGTGAGGAGAGAAGGAGTGAGTGGAGTCGAAGATGATCCCAAGGTTTTTTGCCTCACAGGAAGGCTTAGGTAGATAGCCCAAGAAGGGCGGCCAGAGTGAAAGAGGGAAAGCGGGAGCAGAGGTCCCAATGAGGAGGATCTCTGTCTTGCTGGCATTGAGGCATCGATTGTTGAAGGCGCACCATTCCAGAATCACGGATAAACAGTCAGGAATGAGAGAGAAAAGAGAAAAGGCAGAGGGGAGCGTGAAGTAGAGCTGAGTGTCATACACACAACACTGAAAGTTAGAGGAGAAGGTAGAGATGAGGTGGGCCAAAGGGGCCATGTTGACATTGAAAAGCCACATGTGGAGAGAGGGAGGTGGTGGAGAGATAGGACCCCAGTAGGACCTGATAGGTATGGTCCATGAGGAAGGAGGTCAACCATGCTAAGGCCTGATCCAGGATGCCGAGGTTTTCATGGAAACAATTGATCAGGATGGCACGATCGACTGTGTCAAAAGCAGAGGAAAGATCAAGGAGGATGAGGACAGAAGAAAGGCTAGACTCGAGATTAGTGAGCAAATCTTCACAGGTGTTCAGGAGAGCAGTTTGTGAGCCTCTAGCTGCTCTGATGCCAGACTGATGGTCATGGATACAACCAACAGATTCAGTGTGGAGAGTAAGCTGGGAGATGGCCAACTTTTCCAACAGTTTGCCCAGGAAGGGAGTGATAGAGATTGGGTGGTAGTTTTCCGGACAAGAAGGATTGGTGGAAAGTTTCTTCATGAGGGGGTGCACAAGTGAATGCTTAAGGGGAGAGGGGAACGTTCCAGTGGTAAAAGAGTGATTGCAAGAATCGACCAAGGCTAGAGCAAGGGTGTCAATGTAGTCCTTGATGTTTCCAGAGGGGCAGGGAAGAACCTGCTTGGATGACACTTTTATAGATCAGACTTTTCATCAGGAGTGGTCACAGAAAAAGAGGAGAAAGTTGGAGGAGATGGAGAAGTAGTCAGAAGGGGCACAGGAGAGGTAGAAGGAGAGGAAGAGGAAAGAGAGGAGGGGAGAGAGGACAGGATGTCCTGAAATTTAGAGGTGAAGTGAGAAGCCAGTGCAGTGCAAAGGGTCTAGGAGGGAACAGGAGAGGAGGAGACTGCAACAGGATTGGCCAGCTCCTTCCAGATTTTGAAGAGTTCGACCGTGTTGTTAGAGGCTGCGGGATGCAGTATTGGATGTGGGCTCTCTTCTTGGACAGGACAGAGAGTCTGTATTGACTCTGGAGCAGGCAACAGGCCAGTTTGTCAGAGGATGTGTCTGATGCCATCTACATCCTCTCAGCTACCCTGCATTTGCGTTTTTGAGTGGTGAGGTCATAATCATACCAAGAGTTGCACTTGGATGTCGGCGTCAGGCAGATTCTCATGACAGGGGCAACGACATCAAGAGTGTTAGTAATAGAAAGGTGCAGGCTAGAGGGGCTGTATCAGAGTGTGAGTCAGCTGCAGGTGTCGGAGGAGGAGAAAAGTAGCTGCAAAGACCTTCACTGACACGCACTTCATGAGCCGGATGACAGAGAAGGTTGGTGGCAGTGCTGGGGTAGGCTTCACCTGGGGGACAGAGAGATTCAGGTGGGAGGAGAGCAGAAAGTGTTCAATCCAAGAGAGAGGAGTGGTGAGAGGGTTAGAAAGGGGGATGTCAGAAGAGATGAGAACATCCAAAGTGTGCCCGGTCGAGTGTGTCAGGCTCGAGGGTATAATAGAAAGAGAGAGTGTCACAGAGATTCTGGAAGAGCCCTGAGGAGGGATTGGAAGCATCCAGATGGATGTTAATGTCTCCGAGTAGGAAAGGTTGAGAGGTAGACACAAGGAGAGAAGAGGTCAGCTTATTCCGAGAGGAAGATGGTTACCTGGCCAAGTGGCCTGTAGATGGTGTCCACAGTTAGAGAGATGCCAGGAGAGATAGAGAGTCTGCAGAGCAGGGTTAGGTCTGCATAGGGATGACAGAAGCAGGCACACACTCCGGAAAGATCAGGGCTACTCCACCTTCCAGATGGTTGGTTCTGGGTTCAGAGAGGATCTTGTAGCCCTCAGGAGGAGAGTGTCAAAACTTGTGACAGAACTGACTGTGGAACATGTGTCAGTGAACGCGAGGACATCCAGATTGAGTTCTTCAAGGAGGTGACAGATGTCAGAGGAGTCTTTGACAGCAGAACGAGAGCTGAGAGTAGCGATGGGGAGCAGGTTGCCACATTATGACTTATTAATAGATGTCCATATTATTTACACCAGTACTAATACTTACAGCTCTCTTGTATTTCCTTGTCCTTATCATCTGTGCAAAACTATTATACCTTCTGACACTTAAGCTTACCAAATGCTGTCTCATTTCTCTTTTTAATTACCAAATGTAAATCATATTTCTTCAGGGGTTTATCTTTGTATAAAACCTTTGCTACTCCCATTTTGAAATAGCATTCTTGATGGCCATGAGTTGTTATTCTTCAATGTGTGTGTGCCTTGGCGTCTAACATTAGTTAGATAAACTGCTGTAAGTAAATCTGCTGCTGTACAATGTATCCTTTTCATAACATGTGGATAATCTCTGGAATTCCTAGAGAACCCCCAGAGAATTCTGGTACTTCCTTGACTCCCACAATAAATCTTCATTGTTCCCAAAACAGCATGATCAACTTACTCTTGGCAACACTATTTGGTCAAACTGCTAGAAGGCTAAAGTCTGTGTGCGATGTCATTATTAAAAAAACAAATATCAAGAAAATATTGTACGCATAGGAAGGACACAGTTAAAATCATGCATATCGGTGTGATGACAAATGCAGATTGAATGTATACACTTGACCAAACCCTCCCTAAACTTGAAACACATCATGAGGAGGTGTGCACCACGCAGCCATGGCAAGGGCAATGCATAGACTTCCTTACCAACCCTAGCACTATTCCTTACTATGGTTCTAGTGACATCTGCAGTTTTCCCTAAAGAATTCTGGATTCATGAAAGTCTCCCGCCTTGTAGCTAATAGCATAGTATGTTTCAGCACACGATATACCCCTGCCCGCCTAAGAGCCTAATGTGTGTGTGCATGTGTAAAGTGGTAGTAAAGTTGCAAAAACCATTGCACAACTTCTGGAATTCTGTGTTGGGCTAGGATTCTGATGTCAGCAATACGGCAGTTCAAGAGCAGTGCCGCAAAGGATGCGACAAGTTTTAAATGTGTGCATTTGGACCGTTTGCATTATTTGATCGCACAATCAATAAATAATGAACATGGTAACGATTATTGTTTTTTTTTTCAAAAATGTAAAACAGTAGGAACAACTGTTGAGCCTCTGTACCATAGAAGCACATAAACAATCCTTCATGAAATGCCAATATGGATCAAAGAAGTAGCATGGAATACTTATTGAAGTTGTAGTTTTGACCAGATTGGTAACATTATTTGGCCTTTGTTTAACTTGCGTGCAAAGAAAGGTTGCAGCTATTGGGGAAACAGTGAGGGAACAGTAACAAAAAAGTCTCAAGTTTCCAAGCCATAAGGAATTGCTCTTCCATTTGTCTGAAGATGGAGGAATATGCCCTTGGAGGACAGCTGGGTGCCACATTGACTTGTGTGGTTAATTTACATACCCACAATTAATTGCTCAGTTGCTCTGAATTAAAGGTGAACTTCCAGGGATGGCTCCTGGGTGGTGCAGTCGCATATGTGGCTTGTTAGCTGGAATAACCTATCTGCCCTCAATTGTCCGGTAGGAGGTTTTTTGATGTCTTGTTAAGACCTTCATTATATTGATGCTGATTGCTAAACATACCCCAGTTATCCAATTACAATGATGTTAGACTTTACCACACTGGTGATCCATAATGCATCCTTGGACGTGCTCTTTCTTGCATTGATAAAGCTATGTATAAAATGTTCCTGCCTTATAAGACAATTACTGGAGCAAAACGTATGTATTTGAGCGAATGTGAGTGCATCTTCTTGGCGCTTTTAGTCAAGGCTGTCAATCGAGGTGTCCTTAGTGGCATTCAGAGGCTCTTCATTACTCTGGGAAAGGTTGGTACTGCTGCTCGGTTGTAGGGTTGATGGAGCGAGTACCTTTCAGCATACTTGTCACTCACGGGAGCACTGGGGACTGATGCAGAATGTTCAGAGCGATCATGGTTCTTGAGGTTCTTCTTCCGGTTCATATGCTTGGTGGACGGGGAAACAGGGGTAGATTTTGCCCACCCCTCTTCAAGATTGTTGCATAGAGTGCAGGTTTGGACTAGATTTCTAGCACTTTGACCCACTTGACTGCTTTACGGGGGTGACAACTATATTCAATTCTTGGCTAGGTTTTGGCCCTTGTCAACTGGGAAGAGAGCACCTGCTGCCCTTAAGGTGCACTACTAGAGGGTAGTGACACTCTCTGTTCTAATTTGCACTTCAAAGTCAGCCACTCTTGACCAGTGTGCTGCAGAAATCAAGATATAATCTATGAGTGACAACCCACTGTAGTTGTTAAAAGTTTTCTTTGCCGGCTGACGGGGAAACGGGGGTAGATTTTTCCCACCCCTCTTCAAGATTGTTGCATATAGTGCAGGTTTGGACTAGATTTCTAGCACTTTGACCCACTTGACTGCTTTACGGGGGTGAAACTATATTCAATTCTTGGCTAGGTTTTGGCCCTTGACAACTGGGAAGAGAGCCCCTGCTGCCCTTAAGGTGCACTACTAGAGGGTAGTGAAACTCTCTGTTCTAATTTGCACTTCAAAGTCAGCCACTCTTGACCAGTGTGCTGCAGAAATCAAGATATAATCTATGAGTGACAACCCACTGTAGCAGTTAAAAGTTTTCTTTGCCGGCTGATCTTTGTGGGTACGTCTGTTGCATTCTGTTAGATTTAAGTTATATAATAAACAAGAAGATTCTTTTGCATGTTGATGAATTTGTACTGGTTCATCTGCCACTATGTCTGGGAGGTCCCATGCCGTGTCCTGGTCCTCCCACATTCCCTAAAGGGCACCCAGAGATTCTATATAGAGGTTTAGATCACCAACTACCAGGGTCATCTTATCTACTCTTTCCTCCTTGCACTTGTGGTCTAAGGTGTCCTTGAGGTAAGACTCCATGCCCTGTGGGTTTGAAGGCCTATTGTATATATTGTAAAAATCAGTTATTTCCCCCTCTCCGGTTGTAATAGATTGAGATTGAAGATCTCGGGAACTGGTATCACACTCCTTGACCCTCCATCCTACTTAACGTCCCACCAGACTGACAGCCCACCACTTGGCCTGCCCTTCAGTTTTTGGAGGCAGGTAGAGAATAGGATTGAAACTCTTGAACCGGAACAGATTTGGTAGCCCGGGTCTCCTGAAGCGATGTCATGTCAAAACCTCTCAAATGAGCACCAGGACGTTTCGGCCAGTATTCGGTTTAGGCCAGCTATATTCAATGATAAAATCCTTACTCCCCCTCCCTTGGTTCCCTATGTCCAGTCAATCAATATCTTCCAGCTCGCTAGAGTAAGCATACTGGGGTATATTGTGGGATGTTTTAACCCACTTCTGCACTGCCATGCGGCGTCACTGTGTTCTGATGGTGCCAGACATAGTAAAATGGCCGCAAAACCCTTGTGCGCACCAAAACCTCTGGAAATCACGCTTTGCAAAGCACAAAAAGATGATTGCCCAATCTGCCATGCATTTTTTCAGTGGTGGACACAAGATCTCACTCCTGAAAAATGTCACTGGGCTCCACATCATGTGAACATGGAGTACAGAAGGAAATAGCAGTGCTTTGCTATAGGAGACTCCAAAATCTTGCTTTAAATCCCTCCTTCTTTGTTACTGAAACTGCAGAATGGCGGCACGAAACACCCTCAAACATCTAAAATCCTTACTGGGTGCTACAATTCACTTAGGGTAAGAAATCATTGTGAACTTACAATGTCCTGAAAAGCTGAAAGCATCAAGGGATTTCCACAGAAAAAGTGGCCTTCCTATGGATCTGGCAAAATCTGGGTGCAGTACCCTGGGCCGCCTGAATGACACCTGTCAGAAGCCTGCTGGATCAAACTTTAAACATGTATAAACTGAAATCAAATTTTTGCAATCTAAGAGGTGTGTTATTGAGAGTAACCCATCTTGTAATTGTTTGATTCCATGGTTTAAAATCTTTAATAAGTATTTAGCTGTGATTTAATCCCGCAAGTTTGTTTTATAGTAAGGGAAAATTCAACAGAAGTAACAATTAAAGTAAGCTGGCTGAAGCTACCAAACTGGAATAACAGCTTTCCTCACAGAGGCAAGGCCTCTCCACCACCAGTAAATCACACCAAAGCAATGATTATAGGGTTCGGGAAGAACCTGGTCTGCAGTGGGGAAGGAATCAATGACAAACTGCAAAGCAGGAACTTCTAGGTGAGAGGACAGTGGTAAATGGCCTCTGCCAAGAGCCAACAGGGAGGAGATTGCTTCTGAAATGAAGGGAGACAAAAAGAGGTGGACACAAACAGCCATCTGTGGCTGAACATTGACAAAGAACATTTTGTTTAAAGACTCATAACTTGCCAGTTAAAATTGTCAAAAATACAAAAGTAACAGATTTGTGAATCTAAATTTTGGCTGCACATTTCAAGAGGCGGCAGGATTGTGTGACATGTTCTGGAAGGAAACAACAGAAAATGTTTACAACAAATGCATTTCTGCTAGATGTATGAAACTGTGCACACTTATATGCCCATGTTATACGCGCACACTTGTAGAAATTTGCTGATAAATTGGACATTGTGTTCCTGATGAAAAGGGCAAAACTCTGTGAAAAGCAGACACAAGATCCCACAGCTATGGGGTTTTGAGGATTAACTGCTACACAAAATAATGGAATATGTATATGTGATTGTTATAGAGGTTGCACTTGTGTAAATATGGATTGTGCCAAAAGTAGATTTTGTGTTCAAGAGGCTAGGGGTGGATTCTTAGCCTCATAAACCCACACCATAAAGATGACACACTGTTTCTCTCCTCCTATCAAGGCAGAGAGAAGACTCTAACCAATCGCCTTTCAAAGGGGTGAGCTTAGGTTAAACCAGCACAAACACTCCCTTTATCATAGCATAAATAGAGACAGCAGATAGCAGATAAAGACACACAGATTCACCGACTACCCTGGTGCTGGCAGAGCAGCCTGCTGCTGAACTCTCCATCTTCCTTGCTCCAGACTCCAAAAACTTGGCAAAGCAGAAAGGCCCATTGCATAGCTGAACCATTTTCAGCTAGTCCTCAAATTCCAGAACCCAAAACCCCACAAACCTAAGGGGAACCAAAATACGGCCGGGCTGCGCTGTACTGCTTGCCTGTTGAAAATAAAATTTTCATCATAACCAAGAAGGGCAGATCCAATCCAATCCTGTGCCGTGCTGTGACCAGAGTGCCTTGCAGATCCAATCCAGTCTAGTGCGGTGCTGTGACCCGAGCGCCTTGCTGATTGCAGACCCAATCCGATGTGCCTAACAGTCTGTCTCAAACCAGATCCAGTTCCTTGACCAGAATCTTGACGGACCAGAATCTTAGCGGTTCCGTTTAAAAACATATCTAGTGAGTATCTATAGCTAGAACAGTGTCACTAGCATATGTACTCTCCATAGTCCATCCCTATCTGAAACCCATCCTATCTTGTATTTAGAACCTGTATTGTTAGACATATTTTTGAATTGTCTGAATTCTCTATCCAAAACATCCTATCTTCCTCCTGTACTAGTATTGTTAAAACTATATTTGCGCTGATAATTTTTCATCTGAAGACGGCGAGCTCCTCTGCAGGCAGTCATTCTGATCAAGTGGCTGTGTTCCTGTGTGGTATTCGTTTATTCATAGTCATCCTGTAGTGTAAGTGTAAGAAATCCCATTTGTCATTTTAAAAGTACATTCCTGTTTTCCATTCTTGCGCCTATCTCAAAAAAACAACCTCCACTAAAACGTCCATAACTTCCTCAGATTTTGTGCTAGAAACAACTTCTGCTTGTAGCTAACATCCACAGCTTTAATTCACGTCCAAAACTGTATTACAAATCCATACGGATCTCCCGTTATCACAATTATCGCGCAGTGAAAAGTGTGCCGCAAATTTTCATATAGGGAAATTCTGACACCTATAAAACAGCTTTTGATTGCTTCTGACTCAAATTTTAAGATTCCAAATGCTTTCTTGGTATTACATCATTGCTAGTGTTTGTGTGCAACTATCCAAAGTGGCTCCCATAAGAAATTATAACAATTTCAGCAATTTAGAGCATATTTAGTGTTTTTGGCCCAGTCCATTCTAAGACAACTTTAAAAGCCATTCTGACAGCTTGACAGTCAATTCTGTTTTTCTCTTGTGTTTACTGTGGGAAAATGGGTTTGATATTTTGTTTGAATTCTGCCATTCCTGAATACCTGCTCTCTCCTCCTATCTCTTTACATTGCCTATTGGGGGATTGAGGGCTGTGCAGGGGGATCCTTTAACCACAGTGCTATCTGATCTGAACACACACACAAAACCATTATTTCTGTACTGAATTAAACATAGTGTTATTAAATTGTAAATACATAAATAAATATTTGAACTTCGCAAACCAGCCTGATTCTTGGTTCAGTGTGACCGGGGGGTTCCAAGAGAGGGGCGTGGTATATTATTCAGAATAAAGAACTTTTAGACAAAAATAAATAAGGATTTCAGTTGTGCATTCCACGCTAGGCGTTCACTTGGGTGAGTTCCAGATTAAAATCACTTACAGCTTGGGGGCTCGTCACGGGATCCAGAATTAGACATACCTATTGTGACAGTCTAACACAACGTGCTAACTGACGGGGCACATGAACCTGGTTAGTCTACCACACTGTGCTACACTGTAAAAACACCCTTCAATAGAAATACTCAAAGGAGCTGGGCCTGTTTTGCAAAGGTAAAAGTAACCCCGAGATAAGTCAGAAGGAAATTAATATTTCCGGAATGGCGACCCCAGTGGAAATCAATATGGCAAAAGAACACCTACTGAACACATTGTTTGTCAGGGGTAAATGGACTGAGCAGGATGAGACTGTTTGGCTGCAGGAAATCAAACAACAAGCCACTGCCACAGAATTAGATACATGGCAGGACCAGGGTCCATTACACCAGGCACTTAGTGAACTGTATATGGCCCCAAGGGTAAAAGACGAGCAATGTAAAATTGTCAAAATAGCGGCGTACCTGTACCTCCACATTGGAGTAATATAGGAAAAATATGCCAAAAACCTAGATCTGGCAAAAAGGCAAGCACAATCCCTAGAGAAAACCCAAACTGATTTGAACTCTGCACAGCAAAGGCTACGAAAGAGCCAAGATTTAGAGAGAAACCACACAGTACCTGACAAAATGAATGGAAGATCTGGATCTCCTGCAGCAAGAGAAGCTAGAGCAGGATACCAAATTACTGACACTGCAAAAAGAGTGCCAAGAAAGGTTGGATTCTCTACAACAGAGCCAACAAAAGCTAGAGCAGCAACTTAATTTTAATAGAGTCTGTGCAGAACAGCTAGTCATCCTCCAAGACCGCATAGACAAATTAAAGGAGGACAATAATAAATTAATTATCAAAGACCTTGAATCCCAAACAGAGTTTGATGAAGAGCGCCAGAAATTATGTGCCATTCGAAAACAAAGGGATAACCTGGCTGCACAGAGGGGTACTCTAATTCAGGAAAGGGACGCCTTAGGCCAGGAAGTCAGCCATTTAAAAACCAAGGTGGAAGAAAATCACCTGGCCCTTCAACGACTGGGTGAACTCAAAATGGACTATGAAAAGCTGTTAGAGCATACCAAGAGGAGTGGAAGATGCTCTGGAAAAGAATAGCCAGGCCATTAAGGGCAGAACTCAGGAGGTGAGTCTCCTGCAGCAAAAGTTGTCCCAATACTCCCAATGCAGGCAAGAAGCACAGAGAGACAATGAGACTCTCTGTGAGAAAAATGACAGGCTCCATAGACAGATAGTCATGCAGGAACAACTAATAGAGACCAGTAAGGCCTTAATAGAAGAACACAAGGGTCAGATTCTTGCATGCCATCAGGGAGTAGGGGCTGAGAGAGATGACGTCAGATTAGAGAGGGAACTCCATGAGTATAATGTCAGGAACCCTGGCACTACAGACTTTAATCTCTTCAATTCCATGGACTCTGCCACCGCCATGTCCACTGGCTCACATGAACCAAGGGTCATGGGGATGGTAGACGTCAACCCAATGGGGAATATGGGACTAATAGGTCAGCGCCTCCCAGAAATGGATGGGAGGGCATCTATGTATAGGTTCCCAAGTGCTAGGCCATCTTCTCTTATCAGGGAGACTCCAGTGAGGGGAGAATCAGAGAAATGGATCCTCAGAAATAAAAATTACCAAGAGATCAGGCAGTGAAATTTGGCAGGGAATTACATGAGACTAGGCCCACTAAGAGCATACTAAAAACCGTTCCCAGCTAAAACAGCGGGGCGGGGGTACTCAATCAACCCTGGGAGCAAGGGAGAATCAAAAGATTCTTCTGAGTGCCACAGTTCCCTAGAGACTAGGCCCCCACATTCTGCCAGCCATTCCCAAGCTTGCAGAATTGGGGAGAGTCTAGAAGACCAGACAGCCACCTCTTGAAGCAGTGCCTCTGAGTCAGAGGATGAGTGGACCAGGGTGACAAGAACTAAAAAGGCCGTCAAAGTCAAGAGAGCTTTACTCAAGGATCCTGAAACAAATAAAAGCTATTAGGAGCGTCATCACGCCCTACCACAAAAATGCCAAATATTCGGTTTGGGAGCACCTTGAATTATTTGAGCAGATGATGGTGTCTTTCCATCTGAAGGACAGCCAAAGCTGTATTCAGTATGTAAAGTGGATGTTTTCTCCTGAGTACTCCAGCTTCTTTGCAGGGCTAGAGGATCAGAACCATTTAAGATGGTCCACCTATAGGGCGGCCATCCTGAAACATTTTTCCATTCATAGAAACCATCAAGAGGCTAGCAAGGCAGACTACAACTTACAATATGGGGATGACCAGGCCCCACAAGAATTTTTTCAGACCACTAGAAGGGTGCGCACTGACAGTAAGGAATTTGTGAACACCTTCTTTCATGCTCTCCCTAAGTATATTATGACCCAGCTAGTGAGGGACGTTCATGAGAAAAGATCACTAGACTGGGTCATTGAACAAGCAATGTGCATCTATGAAGTACAGAAGCCGTTGGAAAGTAAAAATCTTAGCAAGAGCCCCAAGCCAACCAACACCCTTGCTGCTGCTAAGGTGGCGGAGGTGAAGGTTGCCCCCATTTTAGATCTGGAGATGGGGGGCCTAAGAACCTTCTTGCGCAGAATCCAACCAACCCCAGACGCAGAAGGCCCTCGGGCCAATCTCAAAACGGGAGCCAGGGAGGTAACCCCAAAAATGGGACCCCTAACTCCCCTGACTACATCAGTCCATGCTACAAGGGAAATAGACCCATCCCGGCTATGAATGGACTCCTCCAGCTCAAGGGGTGGGGATCCAACCAGACAGCAGGAAACCCAGGAAACTCCCCTTCTCACTTTCCCCAAGAGGGCAGTAATCCCCCAAATGCCAGACCAAATTTCTTTCCCCGGTAACTGCCAAACTTCAACCCCCAAAACAACCCTTCTTTCTTTCCCCACTTTCCTGAGCCCAGAGAGCCCAATCCAGGAGAGGGGAGGCCAAGGCTGGAGGGGTAATCCACTTTCCCAACCAGGGTTTTTATGCGAGAAGGGATAGTTACCCTTCCCGGAATCAACCCAGGGTAAACCTGAAGACCCCGTACCAGCCATAGCGGGTGTCCCAACTAGAGCGCCAGGTCCAGAAGATGGCACAGGATCTGGGTCACATGCTGAGGGCTCAACACAACCCTCAGATGAGCAAGGTGGCTCAGAGGTCTGGGCCTGCTCCAACCCAGGGTCTGGTGCTCCAGAACAATGACAGGGGAGGAACCCCGACAACCCACCGGTTCCCAGGGAGGAGGCACAAGGGGAAGGGGAGTAGAGCCTTAGAGGAAGCTTCCTTCCCCACTGGTGAAAAGCCTCTGGAAACTCAGGAACTGGAACCAAAATCTCCTGACCCCGAATGTTTGTAACCCAAGGAACAGAAGGTGGGTAGGAGAAATAAAGAGCCTAAAAAGGCCCATTTTGTGGAGGAGGTACACATCTTCCAGTTTGAAGGAGAGGGGCCCTCAGAGGATTCTGGAAAAAGGATCTTCTCCTTCAGGGAGGGGGCAACTCCTCCTAAAGAAAAATGGGTCCCAAGGGATCCCAATCCAGACTGGGTAGATGTGGGGACCGAGTTAAAACTGCCCATCATCAAATCCCAGAATGACTAGCACGAAAATCCCCTTGATCAAACCCATTCTGGTGACTGCCTCCAAAAAGGGGGAGGGCGAAAGCTAAGAATCAGAACCAGGGGAACCCAAAACTTCCCCCATATCTAGCTGTCACCTTTTTCTTACAGGTTTCCAAGATCCCAACAGAATCCTGCCCAGATCACCTCTCTGTCAGTGTCCGAAGCAAAGCAATTAACCCACCAGTTGGCCAAACATGTGCATTATCTTTGACCCCTTGAGGAAAAGGAGGGAAGATTTTATGCCCTGGTCCAAATAGAGGGGCAATGCAAATTTTAGCACTGATGGACACTGGATCCCAATCTACCCTTCTGTCAAAAAGGGCCTTTGATCAGCTGAATTCGGGAAGGGGGGAGAAATACCAAATTCCTCTCACCCCTCTTCCTGGACAGCTTCAGAACTTCGACGGGAAGGAAATTCCCATCGAGGGGACTGCGGATTTAGACATTAAATTTGGGCGACACAAGGGGAAGCAACCAGTCATAGTTGTGACTCCAGAGGGCACACCATGTTTACTAGGGAATGGCATCCTGCGTAGATTGTCTCCCCTCATAGATTGTTTGAACAAGGTCCTCAGACCCAGATTAACCGACCAATAAAATTGAAACCATGTTAGTTTAAATGGCACATGCCACATGGTTGAACAAAAACCTGACCAAATTGAGTTCCACTTCCAGAATAATCAAATCCCAGACATGTTAGTAATTGCAGTAGGACAACAAACTGGTGATGGGGAGTCCTCTCTATTTCTGAAAATCAACCCTCCTTCCAGTCTAAGGTGGCATTCAATACTGGAAGGGAACACTCTGAAATTCTATACAAATTCACAATGAGAAAATCCCACTCCTATAGTCCAAAAAGATGAGAAATCAGCTCAAACCTTGGCTGATATTCAGAAAATTGTAGAGCAGTTGTTCATCCCTATTCAGATAAATGAGGGGAAGGACTCTGTTCTCGCCCGAGTTTGTGTGAACAACGGTAAGAGCTTCATCAGCGAGGCCATGTTCCGCAAACTCCCATGCAAATTCTCTCATTTACACTGTTAGACAAATGGGAAATTGACCTGGAAACACCCCATTCCAAATATCTCCTGCCTTGCAGGTGCATGCTCAAAATGTTCATAGGCAACAGGAGCATAGTCCATAATTGTTGGGTTGTGCGAGATGTCCCTGCTGCATTTGATTTAGGCAGTGACATTCTCAATCGCTTTGCCATTATTTTGGACCTAATAAACGTCAAAGCCTGGTCCCGATTAGCAGGTAATAACATGGACTTTGATGACCCAGAGAAAGCATTTTGGTCAGCTCAACCGCTGCCATATGCAGTTGAAATTCAGATTGGAGAGGAAATCACCATCCCAGAACAGACTCGACAATTCCAACTTGAAGTAAAAATTAAAAGAGGACAGAAACTGAAAAATCCTGACGCCTATGTCCATCTTAATGCTCATTTCCAACAGCAAGGGTTGGGGATAAACCCAACACCACTAGTCAACATAGAACACAGCACCATTCCAATAGAGGTGGATAACAGTGACCTAAAGAGTATGACTCTGGGTGCAGGCACCATTATTGGAATGGCGGTTGATGAATGACATTTTTCCATAGATCTGGGTAACAAACTGTTAGGACCAATCCCCAAGGACTGTTTTGACAGTGATAGCGATGATGACACAACACCAGACAGGATCTTCACCCGGCATAGGGGGAATTTCCTGGTGTACTCTTCCTGCCCTTACGGTAAGGAAGATGTAACTTGTGACTTCAGGAGGGATGAGGTGATCTTTCAAGTCCCCAAAGGCTGCCTCCCTCACCTGAAGTCATCAGTCAAAATCAGAATTCTGACCAGGGACTTCTCCACCCAGCTGGAGGAAGTTGCTGAGAGAGCCAAACTGGAAGGCTTTCCAGGCTTCAGGCAGATGGTTGAAGAGAGAGTCAACCTAGCTGATGCCTGTGGAACTCTGGAGCAAAGGCAAAAATTGAAGTTTTCTTAGATTTTCAAGATCTCTTTGCGGTGGACGCATATGACTGTGGTCGCAGTGACATCCATACAACAACAATTCCCACGAACCCTGGCATGACTCTGGTGTTTGCAAAGCAATATCGCTTGCCTCTCGCATCAATGGAGTCCCTTACTGAAATAATTAAGAACCTTGAGTCCTGTGTGATAATTTGTCCAGTCCATAGCACCTTCAATAATCCGGTGCTGGGGATTTTGAAACCCAACGGCCAGTGGAGACTCTGTGCTGACCTAAGGGAGCTCAACAAACAGGTCCATACTTCCCGATGGTCTCTTCCCTACATTGACCAAGGGCTGGCCCAGATCCAAGGGTCACTGGTATTCACTGCAATTGACCTGACTAATGGGTACTGGACTGTACCTGTCAGTAGGGCGGACCAATACAAGCTGGCCTTTACCTTTGGGGGCAGCAGTACTCTAAAGTAGAGGGACCAGACAAAACTGGGAATGACCTAGCTGATCAGTTGGCCAAAACTTGAGTCATCCAAGGGGATCTCCTTGAGATCAAGTCCCGGTTGGGGGAAATCCAGGTCACTGCTATCACTAGGTCCCAGACAAATGCTCACAATGAACTCTCAACTGCACAATGGAGTAAGGAGATCACAGATGCTGATTTGATTACGGCTCAAAAAGCGGATCCAATAATTGGTAAGTTTTATCAACACATTGAGGACCCTGAGAACTTTCCCCTGATGGATACTGATTACTTAGGGAAAGAGGACCTCAGAGTGTTGACGAAATTTCCAAAAATGTTCTAAATCCAAGACGGTTTGTTGGTGAGGAGATCCATAGCTGGCCATGACCAGTGGGTTTGCCCCTACCTCATTCTGAAGACTGATGCTAAGTCACACCCATAATGCGGCCACAGTAGGTCATAGGGGGTTTCATACGACACTAGAAAACTTGCGAGAGGTTGCATGGGGCAGGACCTCGACCAATACTTGAAAAAGTGTCTTGTGTGTGCACAATTTCAGGTAACATCATTCACACACCGTGCTCCCCTCCAAAAGAGGGGGATGACACTGCCTTGGGCAGATTTGCAAGTCAATTTCATCGGGCCCGTGATTCGCTCCTCTAGGGGGAACAAGTACATGTTGACCGTAACATGCTTGTTCACTAAATGGGTGGAATGTCTCCCGGCCCCAAATTGCAAGGCAGAAACAGCAGCTGCCCTGATGATCAACCACATCTTCTCGCATTTTGGACTACCCCAAAGGATTGAGTCAGACCGAGGTAGCCACTTCACTAACGAGGTAATGACAAAGATGTGGGAGATACTTGGGGTCAAAAGGAAAATACACATTGCCTACCGGCTAGCCTCTAGTGGTGGAGTTGAGAGATACAACAAGACTATTGTGAGCATATTAACAAAATGTGTGTCAGATTCTGGGCCAAGTTGGGACATTCAATTACCTCTTGTCTTGATGGCCATCAGATCTACCCCTTCTTCTGCAACAAAAATGTCTCAATTTGAGCTGATGACTGGGCGAAGGATGGTGCTTCCCCAGCATCTGCTTTACAGAACCCAAGAGCAGACCTTGATAAATGCCTCCACAACTCATGAGTATGTTGAGAACCTGAGAAAACACCTTCAACATGCTTTTGCCTATGCTCAGAAGAATCTAGAAAGATATGCAGACAGTATGAAGACCCACTATGACCTTAAGACCAGTAAAAAAGAATACCAAGTAGGAGACCGGGTATATTTTCCAAAGGAACCAAGCCAAACAGTGCAAATTCCTCCCAAGTTGGCAGGGTCCTTTTGAAATTGTAGACATAATCTCACCAGTCTTCTACAGAATCCGCATCCCAAAGGGCAGTTTGGGAGAAGGGGAAGATAAGTGAGTCCACATAAACCAGCTGAAGAGTTGCCATCCCAGGCATACTTTGCGGCAAATAGAGGAGCCAACCGGAAACCCAGAGGGGAACATTCTGGATCCCTAGAAAAATCCAACTGTTAAAACCATTAGTAAATACAGGCAGGGAATATTGTAAATCGTATTCAATGTATGCATCTGCCCCACTACATGAATAGTAGTGTGGAAATTTCCATAACCATGCTCTGTTCTGTCTCATAGCACTGAAATCAAGAATGTATAAGTACCAAGGAGGACCACTTGATGACCAGGAGGAAAGACCCAAGGAGCCCGGAGTATCGCTCCATACTCCAAACCAGAATCGGCAAGGAGAACATGTCGATCCAGCACTGATGGGAGAAGAAGACGACTTTCTCCACCTGGACACAAAGAAAGAAAGAACATCCCAATTTCCCGACTTCCCCTTGATGGGCGGTCAAACTCAAGCCACAAAAAGATGGCTGCCCAATCTGCCATGCATGTTGTCAGTGGTGGACACAAGATCTCACTCCTGAAACATGTCACTGGGCTCCACAACATGTGGAAATGGAGTACAAAGGAAAAAGCATTTCTTTGCTAAAGGAAACTCCAAAATCTTGCTTTAAATCCCTCCTTCTTTCTTACTGAAACTGCAGAATGCCGGCACAAAACACCCTCAAACATCTAAAATTCTTACTGGGTGCTACAATTCACTTAGGGTAAGAAATCATTGTGAACTTACAATGTCCTGAAAAGCTGAAAGCATCAAGGGATTTCCACAGCAAAAGTGGCCTGCCTATGGATCTGTCAGAATCTGGGTGCAGTACCCTGGCCCGCCTGAATGACAGCTGTCAGAAGCCTGCTTGATTAAACTTTAAACATGTATACACTGAAATCAAATGTTTGCAATCTAGGAGGCCTGTTATTGAGAGTAACCCATCTTGTAATTGTTTTGATTCCATAGTTTAAAATCTTGAATAAGTATTTAGCTGTGATTTGATCCCACAAGTTTGTTTTATGCTAAGGGAAAATTCAACAGAAGTAACAATTAAAGTAAGCTGGCTAAAGCTACCAAACTGGAATAAAAGCTGTCCTCACAGAGGCAAGGCCTCTCCCCCACCAGGAAATCACACCAAAGCAATAATTGTAGGGTTCGGGAAGAACCTGGTCTGCAGTGGGGAAGGAAACAATGACAAACTGCAGGGAGGAAATGCTTGGTGAGAGGACATTCGTAAATGGCCTCTGCCAAGAGCCAACAGGAAGGAGATTGCTTCAGAACTGAAGGGAGACAAAAAGAGGCGGACCCAAACAGCCATCTGTAGCTGAACATTGACAAAGAACATTTTGTTTAAAGACTCATTACTCGCCAGTTAAAATTGTCAAAAATACAAAAGTAACAGATTTGTGAATCTAAATTTTGGCTGCACATTTCAAGAGGCGGCAAGATCGTGTGACATGTTCTGGAAGGAAACGGCAGAAAATGTGATTTTACACCAAATGTATTTCTGCTAGAAGTATAAAACTGTATACACTTATGCCCATGTTTTACGCACATACTTGTAGAAATTTGCTGATAAATTGGACGTTGGATTCCTGATGAAAATGGCAAAACTATGTGAAAAACAGACACAAGATCCCATAGCTATGGGGTTTTGAGGAGTAACTGCTACACAAAATATGGAATCTGTATATGTGATTGTTATAGAGGTTGCACTTGTGTAAATATGGATTGTGCCAAAAGTAGATTTTGTGTTGAAGAGGCTAAGGGTGGATTCTTAGCCTCATAAACCCATACCATAAAGGTGACACACTGTTTCTCTCCTCCTATCAAGGCAGAGTGGAGACTCTGACCAATCGCCTCTCAAAGGGGTGAGCCTAGGCTAAACCAGCACACACACACCCTTTATCATAGCATAAATAGAGACAGCAGAGGGCAGATAAAGACACACAGATTCACCCACTACCCTGATGCTGGTGCAGCGCCCTGCTGCTGAACTCTCCATCGTCCTTTCTCCAGACTCCAAAAACTTGGCAAAGCAGAAAGGCCCATTGCATAGCTGAACCATTTTCAGCTAGGCCTCAAATTCCAGAAACCAAAACCCCACAAACCTAAGAGAAACCAAAATCCAGCTGGGCTTCACTGTACTGCTTGCCTGCTGAAAATAAAATGTTCATCATAACCAAGAAGGGCAGATCCAATCCAATCCTGTGCCGTGCTGTGACCAGAGTGCCTTGCAGATCCAACCCAGTCCGGTGCCATGCTGTGACCAGAGTGCCTTACTGATTGCAGACCCAATCCGATGTGCCCAGCAGTCTGTCTTAAAACCAGATCCAGTTCCTTGACCAGAATCTTGACGGACCAGAATCCTGGTGGTTCCGTTTAAAAACATATCGAGTGAGTATCTATAGCTAGAACTGTGTCACTAGCATATGTACTCTCCATAGTCCATCCCTATCTGAAACCCATCCTATCTTGTATTCAGAACCTGTATTGTTAGAAATATTTTTGAATCGTCTGAACTCTCTATCCAAACCATCCTATCTTCCTCCTGTACTAGTATTCTTAAAACTATATTTGCGCTGATAATTTTTCATCTGAAGAAGGCAAGCTCCTCTGCAGGCAGTCATTCTGATCAAGTGGCTGTGTTCCTTTGTGGTATTCGTTTATTCATAGTCGTCCTGTAGTGTAAGTGTAAGAAATCCCATTTGTCATTTTAAAAGTGCATTCCTGTTTTCCACTCTTGCGCCTATCACGAAAAAATTGACCTCCACTAAAACGTCCAGAACTTCCTCAGATTTTGTGCTAGAAACAACTTCTGCTTGTAGCTAACATCGACAGCTTTAATTCACATCTAAAACTGTATTACAAATCCATACGGATCTCCCGTTATATCAATTATCGTGCAGTGAAAAGTGTGCCGCAAATTTTCATATGGGGAAATTCTGACACCTGTAAAACAGCTTTTGATTGCTTCTGACTCAAATTTTAAGATTCCAAATGCTTTCTTGGTATTAAATCATTGCTAGTGTTTGTGTGCAACTATCCAAAGCGGCTCCCATAAGAAATTTTAACAATTTCAACAATTTAGACCATATTTATTGTTTTTGGCCCAGTCCATTCTAAAATAACTTCAAAAGCCATTCTGACAACTTGACAGTCAATTCCGTTTTTCTCTTGTGTTTACTGTGGGAACGTGGGTTTGATATTTGTTTGAATTCTACCATTCCTGAATAACTGCTCTCTCCTCCTATCTCTTTACATTGCCTATTGGGGGGCAGAGAGGTGTGCAGGGGGAACCTTTAACCACAGTGCTATCTGATCTGAACACACACACAAAACCATTATTTCTTTGCTGAATTGTTTTGCTCACTATTACTCCTTGGCCCTCATTACGACCCTGGCGGAAATCGAAAAACGATGGCGGAAATGCAATACCGCCATCGAATAGCGCTCGGTGCGACTATGACCCGTCACCGTAAAGTACGATGCCATTAGCGACACCGTAGTGAACGCCAATGCTAACTGCACCAAGTACGCGCGCGTGCGCCATGCCAAACCGCAATTAGCACCATGGTGCAAGGTTACGCGAATTCTGACCCTAGCGGACATGTACTTAACGCCATCAAGCACGGCGGAAAGTACCATTCCGCCATGGTGAGAAGTACGGCATCGCGAATCAACCGTAAACGGCCCCACTGAGTGCCTGTACACCGCTCCCTGGCCACATAGTACAACTCCCCGTAGGTGCAACGAAGTCAGAATGCAACCAGTGAAATGTACAAGTCACCCATGCATGCCAACGAACAAAAGAATCACAAGAGGGGCCAATGGGAGCTGCAGGGCACAGATGGCACGAATACAGAAGCTATACCAATGGACATGACCTCAGTCTCCCACCAAGAAACGCACGCAAACACAGGCACCTGTGACCAGCAATATTCCGATAATCACATCATTCCACCAATCCACCTGGCTGACCGGCATCTGTTACACAAAACCTAATCCCCCGCCCCTGAGCATGACATCATTCAAACAGTCATATTGGCAGCCCTCACCCCTGACCTCACTGGGCTTCGTAGGCAAACGCGCCCAGCACAGTACCACGCAACTATACTCCGAAGCTGGAACCCAATGCAGATCTCCTCACAATACATCGCTCCCCAAATAGGAATATGCCACATCACTTGCAAAGAAGAACGCTACACGGCCCATATCAGAATAGAAATTTAATGCACAACAAATTCACCAAGCCCATACAGCCATTAGGCCATGAAC
The DNA here is from genome assembly GCF_040938575.1 of Ambystoma mexicanum. Lineage (NCBI taxonomy): Eukaryota > Metazoa > Chordata > Amphibia > Caudata > Ambystomatidae > Ambystoma > Ambystoma mexicanum. Next base: position 903,204,423 of record NC_090936.1, read on the forward strand.
TCCAAAACACATTTCACCATTGTGGGCTGCATCCGCAATAAATGACCAGCTACTTCTTGTGTGACGCCCTGTTCCTTCATGGTACACAGGGGCTACATTCTCGTACGAAAAGGCAACATGGAAGCGCCTAGAACCGCAGGGCCGTCCCAATAGGGAGGCACTAGTCCAGCTGAAAGGCCGAAATGTTGCTCCGAGCCACTAGTACTGCGTAAGGGCATGTGGCCCATTGGCGATCGTCCCATAAGATCGTAATGCTGCTCCACTGATTAACACGAAGCAGCAGGTGTCGGGAGTAAAACCCATCTGCAGGAGTGGCATACAGATGGCAGTGGCAAAAGGGGAGGAGATACCTGTCAACCAAAAGAAAAGAAAAAGAATAGAATGGCCATCAGAACTACATTCGAACAACTCACTTCAATGATCACACTAGATCCACAGCCATATGCATGCTAGCCCACTCCAAAGGATCATCACCACCCCAAAACCACTTGCGACTCATAACTATCCTATCGAGGTGAAAACACCATCACAAACGAGTGTACCTGTGCATGCGTCTGTGAAAACAGAATCCATCAGATGGGATTGGTAACGTGCATGGACACAAGTGTCTGAAGGCGCGTCGAGACAGGGAGGGCTCAACAAGGCCAGATAGACGATGGTCCCACTATGGCAGCCCTGCATCACATAGCGCAGGGGAGGCGGACAGATTCCAAGAAGCCCTATACATGGCAAACACCGTTTCAAATCATCTGTCCATGCATCCATTCATCATTCCCTCATCCCGTAATGATAAGGCCTGTTTCCATACTCACATAACATGTGAGAATTCCATTGAGTCTGTGCGTTATGCAGCCTGCAAAATCCACTGTGCCCCAGCCCGTAATTCCAGTGTTGTGAAGTAACATGTATTTGGGAACGTCCGGCCTCATCATCCACTTCGCTATTGCGCATCCCAAACTATTCATATCAATCATTGCATCCTCGCCATGGCCCCTGTCCCAAGGACACTGAACAATAGAACGTTATATTTGCAGTCAGACCTGTGGGCATCTCCTCGCCGCTAGCTGAAGACCGAAAGCGCCGCCCTTCGAATTCCTCATTTGCAACATCACGTCGAAAAGGCATCTGTGGCCGCTTGAAATCACAAATTAATCCATCTAGTGCGGCTGTGTGTGAAAATGGCAACTGCCTTCACTCACAAATGGGAGGCCCCGCCCGTCGGTGAACCTCGGTACAGTGATGCATGAGAGTCCACCGTTACTCGAGTACTACGTTCCACTGACCCTTCACAAGTCTGTTCGCGACTGCATAGAATGCATGTGAAACAATGGGACCATAGCCGAATGAACATATCAACCAATGTTACACGGCCATCGGGTACTAATACATGATTGTAATAGCAAGATGCCATTCCTCGAATTGCAGCGTTGTGTGCGGGACGTGCTCGCCCAAAGGGGAGAGCAGCTTGCACAGGTGGAATGAATCACCACAGGTGGAGGCCATACAGCCTGAAAACACATAAATTGCACACCCAGTCTCCTCCCACAACCACACCCACTCCGAAATGCTACCGGCAGGACTCGCGATGTTGGCCCTGGGGGACCTGATAGCACTGCAAGTACTCCAACTCCAAGAAGAAGACGAACACCAACTACAACCGGCCGCACGGAGGAGACGTAGGAGGAGGAGGAGGGCAAGGCAGGGCCAGCAAGGGCTGCCAGCACAGCCACTACCACCACGCAGGCAGCCCGCAATCCCACGCCTCCGAGCACATCCGTTCAACCTCACTGATGAGCAGATCCACACCCTCTACCGTTTGGACCGGGACACCATAGCCGCCATTGTGGACATGACACAGGCTGACCTTGTCAGCATGATAGATAGCCCAACCGCCATCCCACCCCTACTGAAGGTGGTGTCTGTACTCCACTTCCTGGCCACAGGCACCTACCAGCACACAGTCGGACAGTTGCATGGCATTTCTCAGCCACTGTTCTCACGGACACTATTGCAAGTGCTCGATGCCCTCCTGCAGCACGCAGACGACTACATCTCTCTACCACGCTCGGAGCAGGAAATAACCAACACAAAAGTGGGATTCCATGCACTTGGCGGCATACCGGGTTGCATTGGTGCCATCGACTGCACCCATGTGGAATTGGTCGTCCCACATGCCATGGAGGCCCAGTACCGCAACCGAAAACAATTTCATTCACTGAATGTACAAATGGTGTGTGACTCCAACAGGATCATTACACATTGTTGTGCCCGATTCCCTGGATCAACCCATGATTCTATGGTCTTGAGGAACTCAACAATACCACGCTACATGGAGCGACACGCAGGGAACAGATCCTGGCTACTCGGTGAGTCTCATTTCATGCATGATGATGTGGGGTATGTGATGCGGCAATGACCTGGCAGGAAGGGGGGGGGGTGCGTACGTAGCAATGGCATTCCACATAATTCGTTTATCGTCCACATACAGGTGATGCCGGATATCCACTGAAGAGATGGCTCCTCACACCAGTCCGGAACCCACGGGACCAGCATGAGGAGGACTACAACCATGCCCACTCACGTACCCGTGTAGTCATTGAACAGGCATTCGGCCTACTGAAGACCCGTTTCCGGTGCCTCAGCAGGTCTGGCGGGGCACTCCTGTACCGCCATGAGAAGGTTGCAAAGATGGTGATGGCATGTGTCATGCTACACAACATGTGCGTACGTAGAAATGTGCCCATGCCCCCTGACGCAGAACTGCAAGCACCTGAAGATGGTCATGATGAGGGTGGGGATGTGGCAGCACCTCAAGGAGTCTGCGAGGCACAGGAGGGCCGTGAAATTCGTCAGCATCTCATAGATGCATGCTTCTAGCACTCACGCCTGGTGGCTGATACATGGACACGGGACTCGTGGCACTGTGTGTGTCTGGTACATGCACAAAATGGACTGTACGCCTATGATGGCCTAGTACACAAAGATCATTGTCCACACATCTCATTGTTTGATCGTGCATTGTTTATGGCATATGTGATATCATGTTGAACACCCTATCGACCCGCCACCCAAGTGAGCCCAACACACCCCCTCCACCCTCCTACCTCCCCCCCGAACACCAGTGTCCAAAGATGCTCATTGTCAGTGGGCAGTCGCTATTGCAAGCCCCCTCTGCGGGTATCAAGGGCACCCCTGCCTGTGGAGCGCAGGTTCCTCCCAGATCTACGTTGGGGGCTGCCCTGGACGGAACTTGCAACGGATGATGTCTCTGCCTGCTCACGTCCATGCATGTCCCTAAGGGTTTGTGAGAGCTCAGTGAGCACACGGCGCACTGCGGCAAGTTCGGCACATACGTCTTTGGACGTCGCATGCAGTTCCCCCCTGAGGCTCTCGGTGCTTCTCTCCATTTGGACTCTCAGGCTCTCAGTGCTACTCTCCATTTGGACTCTCAGGCTCTCGGTGCTACTCTCCATTTGGACTCTCAGGCTCTCTGTGCTACTCTCCATTTGTGCCCTAAGTGTCTCAGTTGATGTTTCTATGTCTGCCTTAGTGCCCCCACATCCATCGGCATGGTCCTTGAGGAGCGTGGCCAGTTGCTGCTGTTGCACGATTAACTGGTCGAGGGACGGTTGCCTCTGCTGGGCCATGGCCATTTGCGGTGGTGTCACAGAGGGGCTGTTCGCCTCATGTTGCCCTGCCACAGGGCTTGTGGGGGATGGCCAGTCGTCGTCTTGTGGGTGCCCCTGCGTGGTATCCTCATGGTGTACGGGATGGAACAGACAGGGGGATTGGGACAGGTCATGGATGGATCTGACTTCGACATCCCCGTCTTCTGTGTCGGAGCATGCTGCCATTTATGGGGTGTCACCTATGGTGCTGCTGCCACCAGAGGCAGTACCTTCTGTGGCATCCATTGGGGGGACCTGTGGTGGTGCTGTTGTGGGCATGCTGGCTGCTGGGGTGCCTGTTGATGTTCCCTCCTGTGTGCTGCCACTTGATATGTGCTGCTGCCGTGTCTTGATGCGTGCAGCTGAGGTGGAGGGTCTTTGGCCGTCGGTCTTGGCCCTCTTTGCAGGTGTGCTGGTAGGGGTGTCCTGGAGCTCGTCGTTTGGATCGGACCCTTTGGTGGAGTAAAGGAGGGCGAGCGTTATTAATGGGTCTGTGGGAATTGGAATGGCAATGTATCACATGCATTGGGGTGGTACCTGAGGGTGATTTGGGTCGGGGCCTTGGAGGTGCTTTCATTTGTGTGTGGAGTGAGGGTGCAGTTGTTTGGCAGCCTGCAGTTAGGGTGTGCCTGCTGCACGTGTATTGGGTGTTTTTGGGGTTTTTACTTATTTATGTATTTATTGTGAGTTTTAAAGTGCGCTATCAGGCCAATGTGTGTGGACGTTCTCCTGGCCATGTGTTGCTGTTGCGCTATGTGGGCACGTGGTACTTCACATGATTGGACATTGTGGTTTTGGCATTGTTTTATTTGGGCCACCTACCTGATTCTTCGGATGTCTGCACTCCTTTCTCCATCCCTCCGACTCCCTCTATGCTCTCCATTCCTATGGTGGAGGCACAGATTTCTTCCCAGGGGGTCAACTTGATGGGTGATTCCGATCCTCCCCCGGTGGCTGTGGCAATGTTGCGGTTGGCAGAAAGTATGCTACGGACGCGTATCCGCAGGTCGTCCCATCGCTTTCTGCATTGCTGTGGGTTGCGGGGTGCGGTCCCCACCGCACTTACCCGCTGTGCCACCAGGGCCCATATGGCCTTCTTGTTCGCAAGTGCCGTCCTGGTCATTTGCGTGGAGAAGACGGCGGCGGCATTCTCCTGGAGGGTCTCTGTAAGCACGGTGAGTTCCTCACGGGAGAAGTGGACCTGCCGCTTGCGGTCGCACGCTTTCTTCGCTACTTTTCCCATTTTTCTTGGTTTCACTAGGGTGGATGACGGGTTGGGATGTGTCTCAGGGTGGTGTTTTTAGTGGTTGTGTGTATTTTGTGGTTTTATAGGTGTACGGGGTGTTGTTTCCCGTTCCGGGCCCATGTTTTTACTTCCGTTTCCGTATATTTACGGTCACCGTACTTTCCGGTTGGCGCTCACTGCGGTGTCCGCTATGATGGGTGGCGGTATTGCACCTAGGGCGCCGTACGGCGGCGGTGTGGGCCGTTTTGGGGTCATTTCCGCCATCGCGGACTTTGCACTTCCGCCATGGCGTGGTGCTCGTGCCCGATGGGTCGGAATGGGCCGCACTTTGCTCCATCGTGCAATGGCGGAAACGCTATTTACGCTGTGGCGGTCAGGTCAGTCACTTTCCGCCAGGGTCGTAATGAGGGCCCTTGTGTCTTAAAGAGATTATTCAGTGTTACATCACCCCATTGGTGATTATTGTGTACCCATTAAAACAAAGTGTGATTAAATTTAAATACATAAATAAATATTTTAACTTTACAAACCAGCCTGATTCCTGGTTCAGCGTGACCGGGGGTTGCAGGAGAGGGGCGTGATATGAGTGGTATATCATTCAGAATAAAGAACTTTTAGACAAAAATAAATTAGGATTTCAGTTGTGCATTCCACGCTAGGTGTTGACTTGGGTGTGTGCCGGATTGAAATCACTTACAATATTGTACTCCTTTGAGCTCTTTCAGCCTTCACTAAATAGGCTAACTCCCCTAGCGTGTGCCACACTTAGATGGAATTCTTAACTTTAGCCTGCTTTGCAACTAGATAGAATATGAATGTTAGCATGCACTACACATACATGGACTTAGAGGGAATTCTTAACTTTAGCCTGCGTTGCATCTAGATACAAACATGAATGTTAGCATGCGCCACACTTAGATGCAATGTTTAACTTTAGCCTGTGTCACACCTAGATAGGATTGTGAATGTTAGCATGTGCCACACTTAGATGGCATTGTTATCTTTAGCCTGTGTCGCATCTAGATAGAAATGTGAATGTTAGCATGCACCACACTTAAATGAAACTGTGAATGTTACCAAGTGCCACACTTAGATGGAATCGTGATCACTACCCTGCCTCACATCTAGATAGGATATTGAAGATTAGCAAGTGCCACACTCAGATGGAATAGCGACTGATAGCAAGCATCACATGTAGACATAATTCGAAGGACAGCAATGCCAATTAACCAATCCACTAACAATTTCACCCCTCTGCATACACCTCTCAAACTCTAACCAAACACAACCACAAGCCTACAACACAACAATCTGCACAAACTTCACTACACTGCAACAACAAAACAAACCACACATAGACTCACACAACAGCACACAAAGACTACTGACCGTAAACCACCCCAATCCCAGCCAACGGACCCACCGGACTGAGGCTGTCAACAGCACATCACTGTTCTCTTGCACGTTTCCATCTTATTACCCCGCTCCCTTTTTCAGAGTCTTTGGAGCACCAGGGGACCACTCCAGTGGTGATACTGTGTGGTACAAATATCTGTTAACATTAACATTAACTAATGATCATACCTGCACTGCTTTGCAAAGTAATTCTGAACTGGAGGCAAACTGTGACGAAATTGGCTGTGGTATGTCCGAATTGATTGATTAAACGAGACTGACACTTAAAGGAAATACAATGAGCAGGCATGATGAAATCAAGTGAATATTCAAAAAAATCCTCTTAAACTTATTTTAAAAATAAAACAGAAAAAAATACAAAATAGAGAATGGAAAGAAAGGTAAATGTGTAAGATAAAAGAATCACCCTGAATGTGAAAATGCCAATTTTTCAGATTAAATCCCTTTAGAAGACAATCCAAGCAAAAACAAAGCCAAACAAACATATGCACACAAGTATCCTAAATGAAGCGCCTGATTTAAAGAATGTTTAGAACGATGCAAAGTGACTCTGTACTGGAGCAAAGTGACTTTGCTCTGCCAACAAACACCCTTATTTACAGAACACTTTGCACTGAAAAAGTACACTTTGCACCGTGAATTGGGCCCATTTAGTGCAGTCCAAAGAGTACTTTTTTAGTGCAAAGTGATTTAAAGAACAGTGCAACATTGCACTGTTCTGTAAATCAGTGTGTTTGTTGGCAGTGCAAAGTCACTTTGCACCAGTATAAAGTCACTTTGCACCACACTGAGAATTCTGCAAATCAGGCTGGAATCTCTGAAGTATTCAGCCCAACAGCGCCAATGGAGTCATGTTTTTGATATTATACTGCTGTAAAAGCATGTATTCAAGAACCCTGTCTCCTAGAAAATCTGGAGACTGTAGCGAGAAGCAAGCACGTTTGCAAAATTGCAAATCCCAGGACTATATGTGTTTTCTGGTTCTCTGGTAAACTCTGCTTAAAATAGGTCAATTGAAGATTTAGGATGTTTTACAGAACCTGCAATATTCACTCTGCAAATAAATAGCAACAAAAGATGGGGAACTCCAGAGCTACTCAAGGCTAGATTAAAAGAAATGTCAAACATTTCTGGCTTTATCTCAAATCCTGGCCAACGTTGATGCAGAGGGAAGGGGGAAGCAAGTTTGTAAAATAGCATGCTCTAGTTCTAGAGAGTTTACTGTGACCGTGATAAGACAGCTCCAGTGCGCTCATGGCCTACCGTATTATAAACATTGCAATAATCATTCAGCAGAAAGCATGGGAGACTGAATACTGAATGGGGATTAAACCTGCCAAACCTTCACTCTTAATCTGGTGGAGATATGACAATTACTAGTGGAAGCAACACTGTTGTGGGAAATACTGCCAGAATGGAAATGAGACCTAAAAAGTGTTTTACACCAATCATAGAGACACCCCATTACATGCTCCAAAAGGGACAATTATGTGATGCATGGCAGCATAACCCCATTGAGAGGGGCGCTAGCGGAAGAGATTGAAAGTCTAATATATTGACCATGCCCCCAAAAGCTGATACTGCCAAACTTCATCTCAATCACTGCAGTCGTTAAAACTGGATTATCGCCTAGTTCCAAGTAACATTTACTCCCCATTCTGAAGAATCACAACAAGTCACTGGGAAGTGGGGGTAATTAACAAAAACCGTTATGGTGCCAACACCATTACCAGCGTTGTACCACCGTGGTGAGAGGAGGCAGTAACTCCACTCCCAAGCTTGCCGTTTTTTTTTTGTTTCATGGGTGTCCAAACCTGTAATCTAGCAATGTGGTAAAACAGGTGGAATTCAGAAATGCCATTTCTACCACCCTTCTTAAAGGGTCCTAAAGTTTCAGACCTTAGCTGGGAAATGTACCACGCACACACACTGAAACAATTTGCAGAAACATGTCCAAAGACCCTTGCCCCTATGGAAAAAGAAAATCATGGGGGAACAAGAGGGTCCTAGGTCATTCAGGCAATTATATTTTGTTAACAAAACTGCAACCTGGCTAATGAACAGCAGGTGGGAATTTTTGATAAAGGGGAGCACTACCATGCCAAGAGAGTAGATCGAGTTCTTAAGGCTGTACATTCTCCAGTGGCAATGCCCTGAGATGGATGAACGTAAAGGTGGAGTCAATTCTGAATTCTGGGACACCATCCAGAGTGAGAACAAGGTTTCAGAAATACAGACTCTGAACACCCCTTTCAAAATCACGAAGGTGGCGGCAATGGACGAAGGCAGAAAGATACAAGTGAACAGAAACCACAAGATACACCTCAACATTAGCACACATATATTGCAAGAAGGCCACTGATGCAGCTAAATACGTACATCATTACGTTTTGTAGAAAAGGTAAAGGAACTTTGCTGGACGGAGCATTAACTGACAACTGCATCCGGCAAGTGGTTTTGGATTGGAGGTTGGTAGGAGTACAGCAAGCTCAAATCGAGGAATTTAAATAGCACGAGGGGCTGTCTGCCCCCGAGTAGGGCCTTGCCATCATAGAGCCCGGATAAAGACAGGATATTGTCATTCATGGGATGTTGCACAAATCACGGGAAAACCTAGCTATTTCAAGGAAGAAAACGATGTCCTCTTCAAACCTAGCCGGGCAAGTGGCACAGCACGTAGAACGTTGCCTTAACAACCGTGCAGAGCCTGCTAACGGAGGTGCGAATCCCGGCGGGGCTAAACTCAGCCTTTCATCCTTCCGTGGTCGGTAAATGAGCACCACACACCGTGGGTAATAATATGCAGCGCTCAGATGGTTCGTAGCGCGATACAAAATGCGAAATTATTATCATTTTCAAAAATATGTAAGGGTTATTTTTGAATGTACCTTCGGGTACATCAGTATTGACGTTCTGAGTAAAAGGCTATTTCGGTGGGATGGTACTGTAATCCCTTTTTGAGCACGAACGGCTCACACTGCTTCAACACCCCTCCAAGCTTGTCTGTACAAACAATGCGCGGATGTTTTATGTAGTCACCTATGGCAGACACCATTCAAGGTCGGCTTGATCCAACAAACAATACCTTCAGTCTGATCCGAAATGCATTTTTGAAGCAGAAGCAACACGTGATTCGTATTAAGACGACGACACAGTTTACACAGGAAGAAGACTGCTCTGAAGACATCCTTTTAGTGCTCAGGATACATCTGCGAGGCGCCTGGGCTGATCTCAGCTCTAATCATTGAAACAAATAACGTTAAAGGAAATGCGGGGCTGAAAAGCTGCTTTTGTTTTAATAACATGTCAGTCAAGAATGCTACTACTCCGAGACATAGCTGGGGAGAGAACTGACCCAACTTGATGTGTTTTCTCGATGCAGAAACAAGGCACGCGGAATGGAAATGTTAAAGGGACATTAACACGCTTTGGTATTTGTCATAGTCTAACTTGGGTACCTTATTCCGATATTCGTATCATTACAATGTATATACATTACAATTTTCTTCAAAGTATCACTGTCAACTTAGTAATATGGTACCACTAGTATGTGCATTTCGATACAACATAACACATATGCTACACACTAGGCACTTTTATTGAAGGCTGTTTGTTGAGATGCTGTGTTGCTTAAGAATCAAGTGGTTAAAGGCATACTTCGTTCGACGTTTTTATGACACCAAAAGCTAACTTGAAGACAGATGCTTTTTGCAGGGAAACATTGTCATTCTAAATCAGTCAATGTGACATGAATTTAGATAAGGATCAGCTGAATGGGTCAGATTAACTAATTAACCATCGTAACCACTGTTTATTGTAGACGGTAATGTTTTAAATCTCCCAAATGTGACATCAGTAGTGATAATAAAGAGAAGGTGCTGCTCATCATGGTACTCTCGTACATACATGTATCCACAAATGCCCAAAACAGTTCCACACCATAATATATACTTTCTATACCAACACATCTTTGCCTATTTAGGTGGCTAATATTACATATATCTGCCAAAACTAAAAATATAAAAATATGCCCGATGTCACATATATTATACAGTGGTACCCCTTAATTGCACTCTGAAACACTGGTGTACAATCGCAATATAAATAAAATATTAAATATCAATATCAATAATGGAAAAAAAAAATACATTGGAAAAGTCATGGCCAAGGGAAATTATAGCATAGATACCAAATCAGAGGATTTCAAATGGATTTTATTTTCCAGAAGGTGTATAATATAGTCATAATTGTGTTTATATTATGTCAGTAGGCTATCACCAGTCGCGTGGTCTTACAATGTCAAGCCTTTTCTGGATAGTGGTGTATTGTGCCGCTACAAGGGTTAACCAGACTGAGATGAGCAAATAAACAAGTGTAAAAGGCAAAAGCGCATTGAGGAGGACAGTGTTTGACTGTGTGCATGCGTAATCCTTGGTAGTGGGTGAAAAGCAATGTTGATCCTGAAACGTCAGAAGAAATCTCATCCGCAATAACAAGCATTTTCTGTTCAAGACTTTTTCTAGTACAATGTTGTGTGGCTCTAGAATTAGTGCATGATCGTATGATGGACTCCAGATGGGCTCAAGCATGCTCTTAAAGTGCTTCAGCTTCTCCACCAGATACAGTTTTAAAGTGCCTTTCCCGATCACCATGGTGTAATATGGGTGGGCCTTGTCTACTGATAGAAGTGCCAGAACCATGAATTGTCTGTGCGAAGGTGAATTTAGGGAGCAAAAACGGGAAAGAGGAAAGGGAAAGAAAGGAAAAGCCAGACACTCCATGAGTCTTAACTGCAAAGCCACTTGGTGGCAGGTGCAGTTAAATGACTCCTGTCTGGTGCTGTGGGGAAACCAAAGAGATAACTGTGTTTCGGATGTCAGATCATGGCGATGTGTACTCCTCTATAATAGTAAAGTAGACCCCTGAAGTCCCCATCCTTAATGTGGCGGAAGACCCACGGAATCATAAAATGTGATATACCTAGACTTAGCCTCCTACACTATCTTTGTCAAAGGAAACCTGAAGAAAAGCTAATTGAATAACATGCAAGGTAATGTAATAAGCTAAGATATGTTAGAGATAGTTTCTACTGAGTCAAATCACTTCTGTAGCACTGTCAACGAACTGAAGCTTTTGTGAAAGTTCTTCGTGGTATGCCCCCACCAAGGTTATCAAGACTGCAGGCTGCAGAAAAATAGAAAAGGGAAGGGGTAAAGCGGTGGCAAATATACAGGGGGTTCCAAAGAGAGGATGGCAGGTCAAAGGAAGGAGGATAGTGTTTCTGATAGCATGGGTGCATGCTAATACCACCAAAGTAGATTTTTGATCAGGATTGTAGAACATTAGGAAGGCACATTCTAAGATGCCTGTTGGAGTACAGAATACTTGTGAGAGGGCAGTATCATAGAGGCTGATGGACTCAAGATATGTTCAAGCAGACCATTGACATGAGGTGGATTTATTTGGACAACAGTACATTTATGCTCTAGAGTGATACTTCTGGTTCTGCCAAGCCCAGTAGCTTAGTTAAGAATAGAGTATGTGAAAGGTGAATTTGGACAGCTAAAGAAAACAGTAAGTAGGGAGGAATGGGCCAGATGTCTATCCTTCTGTACTCACTGAGAATCTGACACACGTTTCTGTAAAGCTCAGGGATGGTCAAACTATGATTCAACACCCATGTCTCATTGCTAGCCCGGGTGTCTTCAGACAATACACAAGGGAGCAATAAAGTCAAAAGCCCTTCTACTTGCTCTAGAGGCTCAGAAACAATGCACAAGGAAGCAGGAATGCAAACACCCTTCTACTTCCTCGCCAAGACTTTAATAGCAAGGTTATTTAGACAGGAATCCGCAGAAGAACTACATATACTTTTAAATAAGGGTGAGTTTTTAAATGTGGCTGCTCTTGAACTGGACTGCCTGACAGTCCTTGAGGGTTGGCAGTTGCTTTAAAGGGATGCAAATAGTTGTGCAGGAGGAAGGACATCCCTTTGGCTGAGGATGGGATTTCCAATGAGTTAATTTCCATAATCCAGCCGTGTCTACCCTTCATGACGTGGGCTGTAGTTACCTTGACCTGTTAAAAGGAGGCATCAGGGAGAGATTGGGCCCAACAGGGGTAATGTGTATGAAGCATCATCATACCAGCTTTCATTTGAAGGTCTCATTTGGGCATCACTGTCCTTTTAAAAAACGGAATGGTGTTTAGATGTAATATGTATTCATGTTGTTTTTTTTTAATTGCTACATGTTACCGTCTTTGTCAGCATTGTGCAAAGCAGCATGCAAAATACAAGAGTGAACGATGGTTAGGCATAATGAAGTGAGGGAGGAAGTGGAACCACTCCAGGTGGGCGTGTTGCCCCAATAACAAAAGAAACATCTATATAAAAAAGCACAATTTCAGGTTAATAATTCTGGCAAAGATGCATTTGGGAACAAAACACATAGATCCTAACTGACCAACCTTGCACAGCATGTTTAGACAGCTTAAACGTGACATGATATGATATGCTAAGTCATTTATAATGCGCCTGTACACAAGTGTTTCTAGCCGCGGTAAGACATGGGGGGGGGGGACAGAACGAGAACAAGACAAAAGATCTCACTAGGCCTTGTGTCATTCAGATTGTGCAAGTGCGATAACGATAAGTGCAAAGGGTAAATGAGGGGAGAAGTGTGAGAACGAGAAGTGCATTGGGAAGGGGGAATGGGCTGGGAAGTAGTGTCAGGGAGAGGGACAGGAATAGGGCAGCGATGCTTAGAGTAAGTGCAGCACAGGGGCAGCGCGACTCTGGGTAAGTGCCAGGATGCAAGGGACTGTAGAGGTTACAGTTAAATTGCCTAAGTGTGTGGAACCCTGGAGGCAATGCAGGGGTGACTGATCAATAGAGAGCCTGGTGCCCAGTGAGATGCTGAGGGTGGCCAAGCAACTAGTCGGTCTGGCAGACAGGTAGGTCTGCAGGGGAGGGAAAGTGAGAAATCAGAGGAGAAGAGGAATGTTTTGAGCTGCTTCTGGAACTCCTCACGTTTGAGAGGGGCAGGGAGGCCATGCCAGAGGGAGGCACCTGTAGAGGAGAGAGATCTACCCCCACTCTCTGCCTGGAGAAGAGTCTGACCCTTAGAGAGTTGGAGGAAGCTGAGCGAAGGTCTCGAGAAGGAAGGTATTTAGAAAGAGAGCATTGGATGTAGTGCAGGTCCTGGCCCCAGAAAGCCTTGTGGACAGTGCAAAGGGTCTTGAACTTGATCCTTGCAGCCATCAGGAGGCAGTGGAGGGATTTCAGGCTGGAGAAATACGGTCACTGGGCTTGAGGCCAAGGATAAGTATTGCACTCTTGTTTTGGATTAGTTGCAGAGGGTGGAGAGCAGCAGAAGGCAGATTGAGATAGAGGCTATTTATAGAAGTCCAGCCTAGAGAGAACCAGGGCTCTGGACACAGTGAGCGTCTGGGGGAAGGTGAGAAAGGGAAGAATACTTTTGAGGAGGTGTGGCTGGTTGTGGGACATCTTGGCGACATCCAACATGTGCGTAGAGAAAGAGAGAGTGGAGTCAAAGATGACACCGAGTTTTTTTGCCTCACAAGTAAGTCAAGGAAGAGGGCTCAAGGAGGGCAGCCAGAGTGAGAAAGGGGAAACGGGAGCAGGAGTCCCAATGAGAAGGATCTCTGTCTTACTTTCATTAAGGCAGAGATCATTGGAGGTGCTCCAGTCCTGAATTGTGGATAGTCAGGAATGAGTGAGGAAGGAGAGGAGGCTGTGGGGAGCCTGAAGGAGAGCTGAGTGTCATCCCCATGGCACTGAAAGTTAGAGGAGATGGTATAGACCAGGTAGGCCAAAGTGGCCAAGTAGAGGTTGAAAAACCAGGGTGAGTGGATAGAGCCCTGGTAAACACCACATGTGGAGAGAGGGGTGGCAGATAGAAAGGAACCAAGTTGGACCTGAGAGTGGAGGTCCAAGATGAAGGAGGTCAACCACTCCAGGGCCTGATCCTTGATTTCCTGGTACTCACAGAGCCGATTGATCAGCATGTGGTTGACTGTGTCAAAGGCAGAGAAAAGATCAAGGAGGATGAGGACAGAAGGAGTGCTGGAATCAAGGCATAACAGCTTAGCATCCCAAACCTAAGAATGCAAGGCATTTCAAGGCAAGGCAAAATGTAGCAAAGATAGCATAGGGCAGCATAACACAACCACTTAGCAAGTAAATGACACAGAGTAGCATACCAGAAAAATAATAATGTTATACAGAATAACAGTACTTCAAAGGTAGCATGTCCAACATAGGATCTTATGTTGGATGCTGGGAACAGAAGGTTTATGGAATCAGTGGTAACCACAGAAAGACATGGAGACTAGAACAGGACTAGAACCAGCTGAGAACCAGGCACATTTTGCGGTGCACACTTTCACCCCCAACCCAGAAACATACATCAAACAATCCATGTCGACCCCTACACACACATAAACACATGCCCATACACACACACCTGCCATACACTCACCCCAGTTTTGAGGTCTTGTTTGAGAGTGCAACTGCTGAACAGTTTAGGGCTCCTGTACAGGGGAATGCATGTATTACATGACTGTTGCCACCTAAGGTTGTGACATGCTCAATATTTGTATAGCTTATCATGCCACAATAAGACTGCCTCCACCTCAGAGGTTGAAGGACAGAAAAATAATCTTAGGGACTGCAAGCAAACAATGTTAGCACCACTGCACTCACAGTTCTACATTGCAGTGATCCTAAGCCCCAAACAGCCAGTTCTATAGTAAGGATAAGTGGCTGGCCCTGAAGACACGTATGTGTTAGTGTTGCATTCAGTATGCTGGTTCGTTGCAGAGATTGCATTTCTATCACTGCTCCTTGAGCAGTCATTGGTGACTATATTTAAACCTATGAGGATTTTGGAGCTATTGTGGAGACTGGGTCCCTCTTAACTGGTTGGTGGGTTCCTTCAGGAATAGTCTACATATAAAAAAAAACCTTTCCATCTACTTCCTTGAGCTGCATTGTCCTAGTTACATCCACAGTTGTAGTAAGATAACCCCAGACAAAACAACTCTGTTTAGTGGACAACTCACTCTATGTAAAGCACTGAAATTGTTGAAATGCCAAATTGATTTGCCCACTATCAGAATGAGAATGAGCACTAAGAGTGTTTTCTATATATTGCAATGAATAACAGGCAAGTGACTGCTCTGTGTGTGGCAGCATTTTCAAGTAAGCTGGAAATGGGAGTGGAATAGGATGAATGGAATTGAACACACTAATTAATTGGTCAAAAATAAAATCTTGGGCAAAGGATATGGTTATCTGAGAAGCGAATACACTGGAAATACTTTCAATACAACAGGGATTGCATTAAAGCATGCATTAAACAATGGCAAACAATACAAAACAACGGTGTTAGATCCATTACAGGCAAATCCAGAAGAGAACATATTACAAGTGATAGAAAAGATCTCCATTGGTTAGCAATGGAAGAACGCATCATGTTTAAATTTCTGACACTGGTCCACCGTTGCTTATATGGAACGCCGCCTACCTACCTAAAACGGGAATTCAAACTGTATGAACCTAGTCAGAACCTCAGATCAGAAAACCAGGGACTACTGGAAGTTGGTCCCCCTAAAAAAGCCATGTGCTTAGGCAGAGCATTCTCTTCCAAAGCCATTTCAAGATGGAATGAGCTACCTCGCCATCTCAGACTTGAAAGCAATGTCCTAAACTTTAGGAAACAGCTTAAAACTGCTCTCTTCAAATAGCTCTTGAGTTTGTGATTCTTCTTTTATCTTCATCTGACACATGTCCTTCATTCTTGTTGTCCTGTGTTCCAACCAGTCCACATGTTTTGTTCACGCCCTGATGCTTGCGAGCTTTGGCGCGTTATAAATATATAATGTAAGTGATTTCAATCAGGCACAAGCCCAAGTCTCACCTAGCATGTTGTGCGCAACTGAAACCCTTATCTATTTTTATCTATAAGTTCAATATTCTGAATGATATACCACTCATATCACACCCTTCTCAAAATACCCCCCCCAGGTTACACTGAACCAGGAATCAGGCTTGTTGTAAAGGTAACTATTTGTTTATTTATTTAGAATTGAAAATCACAATATCTTTTTAATAGGTAACAACAATCACCAATGGGTGACAAGAACAATTAATAATATCTTTAATGCACTGGGAATCAGGTAATGAACACTAAAATAATGCAGCACAGAAAATAATACTTTTGGGTTGGTTGGGAACAGATAGCACTCTGGTTAGAGGTTCCCCCTGCAACACCCCTCAACCAACCAATAGGCAATTTTAATAGATGTGAGGAGAGAGCTGGTACTCTGGAATAATGCAGAACAAACAGAATATCACTCCCACCTTTCCCCCTTAAACACGAGAGAAAAACGGATTTGACTTTTCAACTGTCAGGATGGCTTTGAAACTGGCTGAGCAAAAACATTAAATTTGGTCAAAAATGCTTAAATTATTATACATTTCTACGGGAGCCACTTTGAACATATGTAAAGAATCCTAAGCAATGATTTAATCAAAAGAAAACATTTGGAATCCCAAAGGCCAATTGGGAAATAATTTAAAGGCAATTCACACAGGTAAAACTTTTGCAAATGTAAATTTGCAACAAATTTTTACTATGCAGTATTTGATAAAAACATGTCAATCGCACTGCGGTTTTGGGCTGTGGTTCTAGCTAAGGATGTTAGGTATCAGTGAAAATTGAAATTTCGTTTCTATCTTTAAAACTAATTGAGTTATGGTGGTTTTAGTGAGAAATGTTTTTCGGAAATAAAGACACACATTTGGACAAAAACTTCAGTTCAAAACCAGAAACTATGGCTTACGCTTCTACTCAAGACTAGAGCATGCAGACTAGACAAGAAGTCTGGACCGCAGTAATCCCTGAGACTGATTCATGACGTCAGTAACAGATCCCCAGCACTTTCCCCGGCGGAACCAGTCCACACACTCGAAGTGGGATTTTTGGATGAGTGTTACACAAATAAAATGACTATGAAAATGACGCTTTAGCAAATAGACAGAATAAGATAGCACTAAAGATTTTGACACTGTTACTGGTTATTAAAGTAAGAGTAGTTCCAAGATTGGAGTGGAACAAGATCAGGCAAGGTATACAATAGTTCGCTAGCATCCTGTTAATACTCACAAT
Organism: Ambystoma mexicanum; assembly: GCF_040938575.1. Classification (NCBI taxonomy): domain Eukaryota; kingdom Metazoa; phylum Chordata; class Amphibia; order Caudata; family Ambystomatidae; genus Ambystoma; species Ambystoma mexicanum. Next base: position 903,221,945 of record NC_090936.1, read on the forward strand.
CCACTGGAATTTAAGATTTTAGGCCCGTCAAGATTCTGGTAATTGGATCGGGTCTAATAGGGAAAGACAGCATATCAGGCGTGGGACTGGATCAGCTAGGCCGGTCACCGGAACTGCAGAGGATCTGCCCTTCTTGTTTCTGGATATTTCAATTGAGTGGGATTGCGAGTTCCTCAGGCAAGCATTTATGGTAGCAAGCCAGATAGTTTCAGGATGCTTCCCTACACCAAAGCGCTCCACTGGGTTGTAAGGATTAGTTCAGGATTAATTGAGGCCTAGCTGAAAATGGTTCAGCTACTGCTTGGCCTTGTGATTGGCATCTGGATCTGGAAGGATTTTGAAAGCTGGATGTTGAATGCTAGAACGGGGTGCTTCGCTGGAATCAGAGGAGAGAGTCCTGTGTGTTGTCAGATGTCTCTATATATCCTTTCCAATGACATCACAAAAATGGGTGTATGGGCCAGCTTACCTAAGCTTGTCCCTGTGAACTGGGATTGTATCAGAGCCTCATCTCCACCTTGCATCCGAGTGATTGGATCAAGGACAGATGATGTCAAGTTTTATGGTTTGGTTTTTACAATCCTTAGAAACCTCCCCTAGCCACTAGTATCAAAAACGAATTGTGTCCTAAATACATATTTATACATTTGTAACCTGTATGAAAAATCATATACACGGATCACATATTTTATGGAGTATCTGTTCGTCAAAATCCCACAACTGTGAGACCTTGTTTCGCCTTTTTGCAGCCTTTTATCTATTTCTCCATGAAAACATTTTCCAAACTTTTCTCCAAATGCACACAAATATGCGTGCTTACCATAGGAATGTGTGTGCAATGTTAACAATTCTAGTATAAATACAGTTCCCATAAAACCACATGTATTGCCATTCCTGTTCAGAACATGCTACATAGTTCCACCACATTTTGAAATGTAGGGCCAAAAATTAGAGTAACAACTTTGCCCTTTTTATATGTTTCACCATTTCTGATAGCGAATTATACATCTCAAAAAAATGTTCATTACATCTTCTTAGCAGAAAATGGTCCACCTTTTGTCTGTCACTGGAGGCAAGGAGCAGCCCCCCCACCTTTGGGATTTCCTTCTGCAAGCCTAGTTTACAACCTTTTCATACGTCCATTTCCTGGCCTGGAGAATCTGCCATTGTTCAGTCCTCGGTAGCAGACACAAGTCTGTCCTACCCCACAATTATCATGTGTCAGTGAGCATCTGGGTTGAACTTTTTGCAGGCCCAGCCAGCCTAAGTTAAATGTTTACTTTCTTGACTTAAAAATCAGCACAACACAAACTTGTTGCATCAGATGACATAGATAAATTACATTCTTAGATTTAAACCTGTGGGATCAAAACAACCGAGATCCATGTTCCTTTCAGCAACAGTCCTTTTATATTTGCTAATCCAGCAGATAATTAGTTTTAGACTACTTTAAGTTTAATCAGGAGAGCCCATTTGACAGGCGCTGTCACTCACAGGTAACCCAGTGTGGCGGCACACAGATTTTTGACAGGAACTGTCATTCACAGGAAATCCGGTTTTGCTGAGAACATGTTTTGCTTTTAACATTTTAGGACCTTGTACATTCACAGTGCTTCATTAGATTAAATGGATTTTAGTGTCAAGCAAGATTTTGAGTGTTGGACAGTGTTTTGTACAGACATTCTCAAGTTTCAGCATTTACAGACGAATTTTGGAGTTTCACTTGCAAAGCGCCGCTGCTCCCTCTGCATTTTGTGCTCTGTTCCACCACACATGCATCATGGTTGTCAGGTTGTCAGCCATCTTTTTGTGTGTTGAAAAACACGGTTTTGGAGGTATTGTCACGCACAAGAGTTTTGCCACCATTTTGCTGTTTCTCGCACCACAGATAGCAGAGTGAGGCTGCATAGTATAGCAGAGTGGGTCAATACATCCCACAATAAATACAAATAAATAAATACAAAATTAAAACCTGTCAAGACAGAAATCTCCAAAACTGACTTTGCATCATGTGAAAGAAGGATTTGTGAAGTGCATACGCTTATAGGACATTATAGCCCCTTCAAAACCACAGAGAATAATACATTAAAACCTGTAAAAACACAAATGAATTTGCTTTAAAACAGACCTCCATACTGGGTTCTTTTGCCAGCAGCAGGGCAATTGGGGAAATGGGCAGTAGATAAGCTTGGGCATCCATAACAAACCTATTCAAATATCCACATAGGAATGCATTAAAGCCTATCAAAACACAAATGATAAAGGACCCCAAAGTAAGCACTTTGCCAGAAGCACGAAAATGGGGATTTAGGAAGTCAGTGGGCCTCATTACAAATATTGCGGAATGGGTTAACGGGCGCCACTAATGGTGGCGGCGCCGTTAAACCCATTGCGCAATATTACGAGGTTCCCTCATGGGACCCGATATGGATGTCTGGTTTTACCAGACGTCCAGAGCGGGTCCCGCGAGGGGACCAGGGAGCTAACAAGGGGCCGGTCGAAATCGGCCCGTTGTTAGCTCCCGCACCCATTCCCATTGAGCCCTATGGGAGCTCAAATGGGAATGGGGAAGGTCTGGGCCTGGGTTCACTGAAGGAGGAATTACCGGGCGCTCCAAATTCGGAATGGCCCGGTAATTGCCCATTCAGGGAACCTGGACCCGGAAACGGTTTTGGAGGCAGCCATGCCCTTATTAAGTGAATGGCTGCCTCCAAAGTCGTAATGAGGCCCAGTAGGCTTAGAAATTCTTCAATAACCATTGCAAAACATAGGCAGGAATCCTGTTGAAACTCAAAATAATTAATTCCATATCAGGAACGACATTTGACCAAAATGTCAGGGATGTCAGGGATAGCAGAAGAGATATAACATGCCCAATGTCATCACATGAAGTGACATTATATGAATGTTGATATCTAAACTTTTCTGGTATCACTGATGTTAAAATCCTAGAATGAGTGTAAATTATTGAATGTTCTGTGAAGATTATAAAACGGTATTTGGGTACTGCCTTGATCTGCTGTGACTGTAGTAATTGTATGCTAGCGGCAATAGAACCATCATAGGTCAGCGACACTGCCCCCATATGCCAGTACATTTTCACATATACATGTAATGCATGTTATGTTATGTTATGTTATGTTATGTTATGTTATGTTTGCTTGTATAGCACACGGTCGCCCAAGGGCATCATGGCCCTGGAGAGGCAAGTAATTAATAACCAGGCGACAAAGGCAAAGGCCAATCAACCGCAATGATCAAAATAGATGTGTTTTTAAAGCTTTCCTAAAGATCTAATGATTTATCATTTTTTTCATTGCCAGCGGGAGAGCAGTGCACAACTGAGCTGCAGCAATGGAAAATGCCCGTCCCCCAACATGGGCAAGCTGGAAGGAGGGCACACATAGCTGGCCGGCAGATGTAGAGTGCAGCTAGAGCTTAGGGAGGTAGCATACAAACTTAGTACAGAGATACTCTGCTTCCTGTTCGTGCAAAGCCCACTGGGCAATACACAGCACTTTCAATTGCATACTCTGAGCCATTGGGAGCCAGTGAAGAGAGTGCAACACTGGGGAAACATGGGCCCCATACAGTGACCCCGTTGCCACCCGAGCCACCAGATTTTGGAGCCGCTGATGTCGGTAAAACAGACCCTTGGGCTGCGCCAGATAAAGAGAGTTGCAGTTATCCAACCGACTCAATACCATAGCAGCCGCAACCGACGGATGTAATGCCACTGGGATCAGGTGGAGCACCTTTATTAGAGTTCTCAAATGGAAATACCCAGTCTGGCAAACAGCCAATACTTGGGCATCCATGGACAAGGTGGCTGACATGGACACCCCTAAATTCCTCACCTTAGCCGAGGTCACCGGGAGAGAACCCAAAGAAGAAGGCCAAAATGAAGCAATCCAGAGACAAGGATCAGGAGAGGAACCCACCACCAAAACCTCAGTTTTGTCCCCATTCAATTTTAACCAGTTGTGGCTCATCTACTCCCCCACAGCTGTATGGCAGTTATAATGTAACATGGCAGTTATTTAGTTATCATATTCAAGGAACAGGTAGTGCCATCATATGCCATGTGTATGTCTTTTGCAGAGGTACGCTGAGACCTGAAATTCAACCCTCATTTACCGAAGGAGACTGGCCTCATAGTTAGGATGCTGAAGGGGGCATGTGTATGCTCCTCAGACAATCATGGGTCTGCAAGGTTAACAGCTATCACAGACCTTCTGTTCTGCTAAACCTAGTACAATGTGTTGATATAGTGCTGCATGACAAAGTAATGAAATTTCTAAGCACTATAATAATATGGGCCTTATTACAACTGTGCCGGTCCGGAAACAACCATGCCCGTAACCCTTCTGGCACCATTGTTACCGAACCTGCACACTACAACCCTGCAGGCGGGTGCCATCCCACCTGCCAGGGTCACACCTGGTGGGCAGAACGGCACCCGCCCACACAGTTTCACAGAAGCACCAGCACCGTTATTAATGGTGCTGGTGCTTCGTGGTCCCCATTCCGAAATGGGATTGGGTATTTACAATTTACCTGGGCCTGACTTCCCGAAATGCAGGGGTTGTAATCCCTCGGTGTTACCGGCAAGCCAGGCGCAAGTAAATATTGCAAGTCTGGCAGCAACCCCGCAGGTAGCATCGGCAAGGTTACCACCGGACTTGTAATGAGGCACTATGGGCCACATTATGACCCTGGCGGAATGGGTTTAACGGCGCCAGTAATGGTGCCGGTGCCGTTAAACCCATTCCGCCCTATTACGAGATCTTTTAGCGGGTCCCACTAAGGGCGGCTGGTTTTACCAGGCGTCCATAGTGGGAGCAGCTAAAGGACCAGGGAGCTAATATCGGGCCCGTTATTAACAGGCCCTTTGTTAGCTTCCTCCCCATTCCCATTGAGCCCTACGGGGGCTCGAATGGGGATGGGTAAATTGAATGAGGAATTACCGGGTCCCCCAAGGTTGGAATGGCTCAGTAATTCCGCAATCAAGGAACCCGGACCCGAGTTTGGAGGCAGCCATGCCGCAAATAGCGGCATGGCTACCTCCAAACTCGTAATGAGGCCCTATGTGTCCTTAATACCCAATTTAATTGTAATCATCATGTGACAGTAGGTTATTCACATATTGAGCCCTTAGCCATTGAACGATCCAATTTAATGGTATGGGAAGCTAGTTCATTAATTTTAAGAATGTGTATTGAATTTTTGTTATTGCACCCGTTTAAAGATACATTTATTTTCTCACACCTATGCCCTTACTAAATCAATATTCAATATGAATACATTTCAAACCTCTCCGGTTATTGCCTATCCGATCTGAACAGTTTTGTTATATCTTTCTTTGCATTCTGGCATATCACTTTATTTTGTTCATAATAAATGCACAGCTACAAGTACCAGACTGCAAGCAATAAAATAGGTTTCAGACAACCGGAGATTGCTTTATGCATACCGTGAAAAAAAGCGTTTTTGCCAATTGCTGGGGAATAGTGCATTTGTAATGTCCTTTAATAAGTGCATTGCGTTAATTTGCATACATAGAAGAGCCATCATAGGTCAGACGTGATGCTACCATTTACCTGTACAGTCTATGTACAGGTGCAGCCTTCCTACAGTAGTTACAACATCATATGACAGTTAAATCGCAATCATGTTTGTGGTACTACCTCTGATGCCCGGTTACTGCCATCATGTGCCATGTGGGCATCCGCCTATGCACAGTTACAGTTCAACTTGAACGTTGAGCCACGTTCACCCAAAGAGCCTGTCTCGCGAAGGCACAATGGTGAGAGGGCCAAATATGGGCTCCTCAGAAAACAGTGATGTCATCAAGTTGACATGAACCACAGACTTTCTATCATACTAAATGTAGTGCATGTTGTTTAATAGCACTGCATGAACAAGTATTGCAATTCCTAGGCGCTATACTAATAGCTGTCATGAGTGCCCAATGAACGCTTAACTATTCGTAGAATCCCACCTACTGGTGTGGGAAGCTGAACTATCTCATCATGCCACCGTTTTATATATTATGACCTAGTTCATGAAGATTAGGTATTTGCATTGTATTTGTATTCTGTTCTTTGAAAGAAACATATTTTTTGAAAGATACATATTTTTTCTCAAAACAATGACCTTTCCTAATTAATATTCAATTTGGCTAAATACCAGACATCTGATAGCAGGTGTGAATAGTTTGGTTAAATCCTTGTTTTCTATTTGCATATTTCATTGTATTTTCTTTATTAAAATGTGCAACTACAAGTGTCAGAATGCATATAATACAACAGGTCTGGGACAATAGAAGATTGCTGTGCACATATTGTTAAAAAGCATTTTACTAATGTTAAGATAATAAAGAGTACATAAATAATAGTGATGGCCTTTTATACATGCACAGTGTTAACTTAATCGAAGAAAATAAAGACTGTCCCACTCTCTTGATAAAGACAACACCAATGTTGGGGGGGATTTCTGATTCCTAAAGTTTCAGTTTGCTCCATATCCAAGAACATTCAGGATACAAGTTTCCTTGGAAACTGCACACATAACAAAGCACTCTGCTACAGAATTTAGCATATCACACATAGCGAAATGTGATGTACTTTTAAAACAGATGTTATATTTACATTGTACTGTGCATCTTCAATCCACAGGGTTCTAACTACCTGCCAATGGTTTGACTATTAGTAGCAGAGACACTGTCAGGGGTGCAAGGAGTTTGCCTTGGGTGGCAGCTGCTACACTGGGCAATCCATAAATGATGTCCATATTCAATATTGACTCCTAGACTGTAAAGAAGCTTTGGGGAGGGAGTGGAGGCTAGGGCTTGGAGGATAGCTCAGGGGCAACAGTCTTGTATTGGAAGCAAAGCAGCACAGAGCAACACAGGTTTGAAGTCAGGCCCGGGCTTAGAGACTGGTCTCCAGTATTAAACGACTCATTAATTCATTAGACTATGCACCTTTGCCTGCAGCAGAGACAAAGGAGGATTGGGAAGTCGATGCGCTATGAGATCATTCACAAAACCTTTAAAAAACACAGATGGGATTTCAATAAACCTATGGACATACAAATTAATTTGCACCAACACAGATTCGAAGACTAGCACTTTTACATGAGGAGGAAACATTAATTTTAGTTAATTCAAAAGATTTCTTCCAAAATACCCTTTTGCTTTAACGAGTTTGCAATGAGATCTATCAGTAACACGCAGACTTCTCTGTATTTGTCCATGTGGATTATAGTCCTTACCATACAGATTAATTAAAATATCCTCTCAATGTTATGCATTTCCTATATTATTGAAAAATGCATGTTGCTGGCTGAAAACATTGTTGGGTGATTTAACATGTTCACATCCACGTGTTTCTTTTAATGATGTTAGTCATAATATAACTTTATGCTCAATCACCTTCAGCTTTAGCTCTCAATGATGGACATATATCTGCTTTGTGGGTACATCTGTTTTATGAATCAATCAGGAAATCAGTTTTTCGTTAGGGACATCCCTTCAGGTATCCTTCTTTAGAATGTTAACATTGTTTACACCCTATCATTCACATTCCACTGTTCTAGATTGTTTTTCCCCCTCAAGACCAACCATGGAGATGGTATGAAAATGTTTGACTATTCCAGGAAGCAAGGCCCGTAATCCTACATTTATATGTATTCATGTTTGCTAATGTTATTTAGTGGAGGCTAAGCCTTTAGGAGCAACAGCATGCTGTTTAAGAGAACATTAGTTTGTTGCTGGAGTATCTTGAACATGAGTGGCAGACTATAACACATTAACGCATGTGTGGGGTCAGTTTGAAACTGCATGAACTTGAATCAGAATTAGATAGTTGCGATAAATGGAAAGTGTAATTGGGAGGGTACTTAATTGTTACACTACACATATTTACAATCTAGGTCCCGGGCCAAATAGTCCTTTGGCTGTATTTGCATGGTTTGCTGACCAAGGGTTGGGAATATAATCCAGCCATGTAGGTTTCAAGTCATTAGGTTAGCCCCTCAATAATATCAGCCTGTCCCCCTTTTTACCCTGCCCCACTTTTTACAGTCCTTAGAAACAGCCAGTGGGGAACCGTATGATGCATGTCTGTTAACCTAATCCATCAATATATTAAACACACAGGCACAAAGTCTCATGAATAGGCCCAACCAACTTTGTGCGCAGTAGGTTCATCTTTTGATCAGCAGTAAACACGTGTTTATGCTATGTGCTTCCTCTAGTGTCGCATACATTGACATCCAGTAAAATGGTATGCCTTCTCTTTTTCTGATTCATCTCTAGGTCATAGATCTTCCAGAGATCACCTTACCATACATCCTGGCTACCAACACCATGCAAAACATGTCATTCGTTATATTAAAAGTTCTATGTGTTTAAACAAAAAGTGATGAGCACTGTACTTACATCTAGGTACTTCCTAACCCCACTTATCCTCCTATAGTACTGTCATTTTGGGCACATGACTAACAGGTTTAGCAATGTGTCATTCTCCTTAAAACTTGGGACACTATTAAATTTCGCTTGGTATCCACTGCATTGTTCTGTGAGTTAAGTACATAACTAAAAATAAATCCTTATTTATTTTGTATCAACCCTAAGTACATCGCGTAATCCCTTTAGTAATCTATCCCAACATCCCTCACCTATGGCCTTTCCAACACCTCTTCCCATTTCCAAATTATAACCGTATCTGTGGTAGACTGTGTTCAGTGTTAGCTTTGGTGTGTCTGCCATGAATAAGCATGCATTCAAAATTCATCCATTTCTGGTAGACTTACTAAGCATAACATTGTTTTGTTATGCAGTGATTTTTAATTGGAATTCGGAGAATTCATACTGTTTATAAATATTTATTAGTTCGTTTACCACATCATTTCATGTCAAAACTCTATGTAGAGGGTTGCCCCCCTTCCAGCCCAACATATTCACCCACCCCCCATTGGCGGCAGCTCCATACAAGACAACGGTACAATCTTGAGTAGCATTTCGGGGCTTGGCAGTTCCTTTTTTACAAGTTAAGCACCGAAGCCCCGCACTAAACTCCAAGTGTGACTTATTTTTTCAGTGTATCCCAATATACCATACAGTTAAGATCCCGCAGTGACCCTAAACTCGAGAAATTATGAACTACCTGTGCTTGAAGAGGAATGCCATTCTTTAGCCATTCCTAAGTGGAGCACTGGTGCTACATTAAGACAATTATAGACTGCTGTCTAGCACACCATAATCCGAAGGGTGTTAAGGGTGTAATTCTGGTCCTGAGCGCATGACATTTGGTCTTCTTTTAATGGGGACGGGGGAGTGACAACATGGCATTCACTTGGGGTGAGATGACTCTCTGCAGCCTAGATGCTATCCCAGCAGAAATAATACTCTCCACAGTTAATCGCAGCTTTCTGAAAAACTCAGGGCTAAATAGTGTGTAACCCCACTGTTTTATGCATGAATTCCCTTTGCACTTCGGAAATCTTTAAGGTCCTTTACTAATGCTTTATCTTTCACTCTGTGCTAATGAGCCTGCATTGCATGTCATTACAAAATAAAAATAAGACGCTTTAGCCAAGGCAATGGCAAAGATCTCGCTAATTTCTGTGTGTATGATTTTTAAAGGAAAAAAAGGGCTGCAACCCACTTCTGGACACATTTTATATTATTTATTTATTTGTGACATTTGTGTAATGCCCAGACCCAAGGGTACCACAGCGTTTTGTGCATAGGCAGATAAGATACAGCGCATACAACATCAATGGCAGAAACGAGAGAGATGTTACTCATATTTGTCTAACAACCCGGTCTTGATACGTTCTCTGAAGGTGGTGAGAGAGTGTTTGTTTCTGATAGTGCGAGGAGAGAGTTCTAGAGAGCAGGGGCTGTGATGCAGAAGCTGACACTGCCTGCTCTTTTGCTTTTAAAGGGGGTGGTGGCCAACAGGGTGCCAGCGCTAGACCTGAGCGATCGCAGAGGGACAGTTTTCGTGATGCAGCTGTTGAGGTAGATGGGGGCCTCCTGATGGATGCAGCAGTGAGCGATGGACAGTGTTTTGAATTCCACACACACATTGATGGGGAGCCAGTGGGATTCACATCTAATGGCTGTGATGTGATCAGAACGTTTTAGGCCAAGGACGGCACAGAGAGCTTTATTTTGGAGTAGTTGAAGTTATGACATGTTAGTGGTTGAGGTGACCATGAGAAGGACATTGCAATAATCAAGCTTTGAGATGATCGAAGCACGTGCCAGTGTGAGGCAAATGGTCAGTGAGAGGAATTGTCTGCTTAGAAAAACAAGTCTTGCAGTGTAAGCAGCTGATGATGCAAGGGAGTTTATCTGCCTGAACATGGCTAGGTCTCCTTCGAGGTAGACCCCCAGGGTTTTCATTTTTTTGAGAACAGGGATGTTGGGTCATATACTGAATTGATTGTAGCTGTGTCAATGGCATGCTCACCTGTGATAGGAATGGGAATTTGGGTGTCGTCCGCAAAGTTGGTGTAAATGATTTCCCCCTGAGTCAAGCAGATTGAAGATGAGCTTGTGTATGTGTTATACAATGTCGGAGAGAGGCATGATCCTTGCGGGACGCCCAGAGGTACGGGTCAGCTGGTGAATCGCCAATGAATACTCATGTGATGCGGCCGCTCAGAAAGGATTTTACCCAAGTGGAGGATTCGGGAGAGAAGTGGAAATGCTGGATGAGGTGGTGACATAGTATGTTGTGGTCGACTAGGTCAAATGCTGCAGAGAGATCGAGCAGGAGAAGGATGGCTAGTTTACCAGAATCCCGGAAGGAATCCATTTGCATGTTTAAGTCCAGCAGAGCAGTTTCTATGCTGTGCTCCGGGCAAAAGCCAGATTGCTTTTTGCCGAGAGGGTGGTTTTGCTCTAGGTGTTACTAGACTTGGGAATAGGCCATTCATTTCCTCATAGTTTCCATATACAGATGTAAAACAATATGTTTGGTTATCAGATGCAAAAGTTTTTGCAGACATATCGTTTTCAAGCAAAAAAAGAATTGTTGCACCAGACTGTTTCGTTTCCATGGGAAAAAGGATCTGAAGGTAGCAGACTCATTTGACATCAGCATCATGAATGGGTGTGGCTACAGACGGCCCCAGATCTCTTTCACCTGGAAGTTGACTTACGGTTATAAACACAACCTGAAAAACGGCTGAATGATTGAAAGAAATGCAGGATGGTATTGTAAGCCCCAGGCACCACTCCAACTCAAATGACAGAAAGAGGTCATCTAAGTAAAGAAACGCCTTACAAAGCATTTTACAGATTACCCAGCTCCTCAGGTACCCGCATGTTCAGTTGTTTTCATGTAACTCCACTGCCCCTGCTCACACCCGCCCACCAGCCCTCTCAGGGTCCTTAATGGTCTAACTGCTGTACACCTGCAGCACCTTTCTTTCTGGGAGCTGAAGAAGAATGAACCCGGATCATTCTCGTGACATAGTTCATCCTTCAACTACAAAAAGCAGTTGGGAGTTGGGTAGCGGCATGTCAGAGACCTTTCCTGACCTGCACTGTTGTGGGGGTGGTCTGTGAACACATGGGCCATCCTCATCAGTGCTGGGGGAACCCAGCATATGCTTCTGTTTCCGTGGTTGAAGGCTGGCACACGGGACAGCCTGATAGAGGCTGGGGGCACCCAGCAGACACTTACAGGTGCTGTGGTCACACGGCTGACATCCGTTGCCAGGGGCTCCCAAGCTCTCAACTGGTGCTAACCTTACACATGCTGATCTAGGGCACCCAGATTAGTGGTGTCCGCAGAACCGTGGTCACTCAGCGTCAGCCTGCAGGCCAGAGTAGCAGGGCCATGGTCACACAGCATCAGCTTGTAGGCCCAAGAAATGAGGAACGAGGCAGACGTGCCATTCATGGAGTCTGCTGCCATTCTGGCACACGTGCCAGCTGAGACTCCTTCTATTGACAGTCAGTAATGACAAAGTCATGACACATATTCTTAAAGGGGCCACATCACACACACTTATTTGCTCAACCTTCACAAAAGCAGTTAATATGAACAGGCGGGAGGGTGACTAGTGCTTAGAGGACAGAAGGCAAGGGCATGTGAAGGATACAAATAGTGATAACCTTAAAAAGACCCCTTTACCTTTCAGGTTCTATTTCAATCCTCTCCTCTCCAGGAGAAAAAAGGTTCATGGGTGCTGTCATGTGTAAGGGGGTAGGATCAAATGGCGCAGTAGCATGCTGTGTATGTTATGTTATTGGATGCTGTGGCTCATTACCATGTATTTTTGAAAGGGTGGCTCGGGCTGGCTACCTGTGCCATTCACAGGCCCTAATTCATGGAAGTGCTTTATAATGGTGCAATGCCGTAGGAAAATGTTCTGTGAATTAGGCCCACAGTCTTTTCTGCTAGGTTGTGCTATGTTTCCCTTCAGCTCGTTGCAGCAAAAGCTCCTCACAGTGTGGAGGAAGGAATGCACACATAGTCCCTATACCTGCAACCTTCCTGCTCATAGGAATGTTATGAATCCTCTGCTTAAAAGCTATTTCATTTCAATTACTTGAACATTTCAAAAGAAACAAATTGGAAAATTAACCTATGCGCTCTCAATAGCATGCGCGCAGCTAGGAAGGCAATGACGCGTTTTGATAAATACACATTCGGTGCTCTAGAATTGTGTGCCGTACATTAGGACATTTTTTTTCTTTTATCTTTGAGGAACACTCTCAGTTAATGGTGTTTTGAAAATTCGTTGGCCCGCCGGATTCAACCGGCAATGCTGCCGTAGCATGGGAAGCAGCGCCCCTTTTTCATTATGCGCGTCTAATCTCAGTAGTTCTTCAACGTAAATGATTTTTTCTGAAACCATTTATAAACAAACAGAAAGAAATTTAAAAGTAAAGGGAAAGAATCGAGTTTGTCCTGCTGAAATCATTTTTTTAATCATTTTGCCAGCGACACTGGATGATGAATTATGTTTAATCCGGTCTGCTACTTTGAAGGGTCCCTTAAAATAAATTGATTTTCACCTGAAATACAATTATGCTAAAGAGGGTGGGCAATCAATCTTATCTGTTCTTGGTAAGGTTTTCATTTTAAAATTTAAATAAACTACATCTGGGATCAGGGCAAATGTTCACTGTAATTCTGAGGCTAACAAAAATGCATTAAAATGCAATATATACAAACAGTCGGAATGATTTTAGTTATTGAAATCACTGTGCATGTGCCACGTAATTTTGTTGAAGGAGATGTCCTGTTTAAAAAAAACTAAAAAAAAAACTGGTTTAACATTAAATGTGCTCAAAATGTATTCCTTTGTTCCCAGTTGGCCTGATTGAATCAAAGGCAAGTCAGCGAACTAGACCAGAAATGTTGCCATCAAGAAAAAGTTGTTGAATGGGACTTGCCACATCATGTAAAATGTGGTATTTAGTTCCATCCAATAGCAAAATAGACAACGCAGCTTGAAGTAGAAAGTGGTAACCTTCACATCATTTGCACATGCCACCTCTTAGGCTATTACAGTGATTGATCAAAGCTAATTATTGATGCCTGGCTATAAGCAAGTCTGGGTGACATGTTCTCACAAGAGACCTGCATGGGGGTGTAAACCAGTCTTCCACATCTCCCAAAAAGGCCCTGATGCCCCTCAGTGCAGGGGGCATTGGGAATAGAAAAGTGTTAAGTTCTCCAGTGACATGCAGAGGTCTGACACGCCCCCTCTGGGCATTAGGGCTGTGTCAGAATGCAAACTGGCGCGGGTGTGAAAGCTGTAACTTTTTTTATTTTTACTCAAATAAAATTATGTGGGTAATTCTGTTTCTGAAAGGGGAACCATCTTTCATAAAGCTCCACGACAAAAGCACAGTGGGACATCATTTGTCTCTGCGATTACCTAGCCATCATCCCGTCATGGATATCGACTTTCTACCTCAAACTAAACCTATCCAATACTGAATTTGTCCGCATCGGTCCACCCGCTAAAAAATAAGTTGTCCAAAATTGGCTCAATGATACGCGCCTAGAAGGATTCGATCCATAACTCTCAGACCCAGCAAAATCCTTAGGCTCCACCATTGACAGCAATCTGTCCTTCCCGAAACAGATATCCAAGAAGACCGAAATAGATTGGCTCAGAATCTCTACCCTTTGAAAAATCAAATCCTTCATCCGGCTGTAGGATTTATGGCCCGTAGTGCAGGCCCTTGTGGTCTCTCACATCGATGAGGGAAATGCTCCCAGCTTCTCACTTGGCTCCCCTAAAAGCAATCCACCATGCTGCTGCAAGTCGTATTATGGGAGCACGGACATTTGACCGAATTTCCCCCATCCTACACAAACTACAATGGTTTCCACTCCAAGCCAGGATAATGTTCAAGACTGCATGTATCATCTACAAAGAAGTCAAAAGTAGATCACACGCATCCCTGATGGCTAAGCTCCACAAATCTGATTGCACACACTCCTCGCACAGCAAATCGAGCCATCAACTTAAATCACAACTCGTCTGCAAATGGAGGACTCACAAGCTCTCCTTCTCTCTCTTGTCCTGCTCAGAATGCCCCCACAATTCTCCAATTTCCCGAATCTCTCAAAACATGGTTCTTTCAACAACACCTGACCAAGGAATAATTCCAATGGATGCACATACCTCACAGTACTGCACTACTGTTAAAAGAGGACAGCCCAAATGCCGGCTACCCATACTCTGTACAGCATTCTGCTCTCGTGCTAGGTCCACACTTTATGTTTTGTATCTTTGAACTACAATATTATTGTCTGCCTTCATCAGTCTGGTGGCAAGGTAATTTATACCTGGTAGTGGTGATTGATGAAAGCACACACATTTCAGAGCCACAGAAATTCAACAGCATATACGTGTCAACAATGTAAGCTATGACAGGGCTATCCTGGCTGTTTCTACTTAATTCATTAAGACAATAACTGTTTCTGTTGGCTCCCAGGGAGGAAGGATAGCACTTCACCCAAAGGCCCAGGACCTCTCAGTGGGAGATCTCCTAGGAGTCACTTCTTCAAAGGCAGCATTGACATAGCAAAGACAGTTTACAATAGTGTGCTGCACAATAGAGGTCCCTTGAAATCAGCAGGAAAGAGAGGGGGCAGAGTTAGCCTGAGAAGGGGTCCTAACTCTTGGTTTTCTATCAGGGCTTTCATCTTTCCTGTTTCCTTATTTTCAGGCAGTGCAAGGCACTCTAGGTATGATGTCAGAAGGCAAGGGTAACTTGTTACAACAGCAGGGATTGGACGTTTTACAGCAGGCTTGCTTTGGATCAATCACATGCAAAGAGAAATATAAACACTACTAGCACACCCTTTTTCTAATACTCTGTTGGAAAAATTCAGGAGGGTTTATGTTTTACTAAAGTGATGTGTTGAAGAAAGAGTTAAAGATGCAGGGGAGAGGAACACAACCTTGACACCTAGGTTGTACTACATGAAAGAACAACACAAAAGTTCCCTGTTAGGGAACTTGCGTCCCCTGCACACTATCCTTTGTCTGGGAAACCCAGACCAATAGCTTATATAATTTGAGCAATTATTCAAAAAGTAGTCAGTAACATGTAATTCACATACTTTCATATGTAATATCTAGTCATCAAACAGTATTTAAGAATAATACTTCAGTCGGTTATTTATCACAAAATAATCTTCATTTAATTTATGGTGATGACACCAAAGGGGCCCAACGTGTTTCAAGTGCCAGTCACTCTTCAGCAGGGGCATGTGATAATCTAGAGAAGAAGTATATACAACATTCTGTTAGAATTAATAATAATGACCAATCTAGGCAGTTCTTTAACATTTGAAAAAGTCAAGTATTTACAAAGGGAAACTAGACTCCGTAGTGAAGACAAGATGTTCATTGACTTCAGCAGAGTACAATTCATACATTTGCCTATTATTGCTAATATTCAACCAAAGAACTTAATACAAGAAGAAACATGTTGTGGCTTGGTAGGTACGGTTGTTAAGGCGACAAAAATATGTTGAAAGAAAAAGGTGCTTATTATCACCAATAATGAAAGATGTGTCGCGTCTCTCTGAGTTGTGGTTTGAAAAGCCACTCAAAACCACTCCAAAATTGAAACTGTTACAAAAGATACTCAGAAACGAGACTGCGCCATTATTACAAATGTTGCGGAAACAGGAGCACGCGATCAAATGCATTCACTGCAGGGCACAGGAATTGAACCCAACAATTGACACAAGTGAATCATACAGGGATAAGACTTCAATAAGGAACAGTTGTAATAATGCCCTGATTTGAAAAAGACTGGTTTTTAAGCCGAAACACGTTTAATCAACAAGGGCAACCTCTAAATAAAACCAACTCTTGGTTTTTTGAATCACTATTTGGCACAGTCTCATTTCTGAGTATCTTTTGTAACAGTTTCAAAGAACATAATACAACTGGCTAGGTCACCGTGGGTTACTCTTCATTTTTATCTGCTTGTTACTCTCAGGCGTTTGCAAAAATGTGTAATATGGTTCCATAAATGAAAGTAAAAAAAATAATATGGAAAGTATCTAACCTTGTGATTTTAGATTAAAAGAACCTTCATGTCTAGTGGATAGTACAATTGGCTCATGGTCTTTTCGTGTTGAAGTTTCAAAATTCAGCGTGACCCGAAATGGTTGTGGTAAGATAAGGTGGTCCTTTCATCCCCAGTCACAGACAAGAATAACCTGTATTTTCAAAAATATGCAAACTATTTAGAGGAAATAAGTCTAATGTTGTCATGTCTGTATGCCAAATAAGCTTGGGAGGATTTACAAAGTTTAAAGCGTCGATCTGGAATGTAATATAGTGTCCGGGGAGGAGCCCGTATTCATCATGTAGGAATGTCCATAATTGCAGAGGTTCTAGTAAAAAAACATCAGAAAGAGAGGGAGGAGGGGTACATTATAGTTCTAATGGAACTGCTAGTGTCCCATGTCTCGAGATTATCTGGGAGGGCATATGTCCCACACTAGAGTGATTGGGACAGTGTCAAGCTTAAAAAGCCCGATCTAAAGTGGCAATGTAACTTACTTCTGTATTCTAAGCGAGCTTCGTTGTCCTGCGTTATGGGTACCACTGAAGGGACGCCTGCTGCCATTGTGCAAATGGCAGTGTTTATTTATGTTAGAAGACGCTAGTGACATCATCCTGCGCATACGTGGGTGACATCGTTTATATGTACGTACTTCCGAATATGAAAGGAAGAATATGATATTATTCAAAGCAAGATGTCTCAACAGACCAGTCCGGTCTTGTTGCCAATCTGGTGATCGAACTAACATCACTTGGATGTTATACATAGTACTCGCTCCTGATGATGGGAGACGTCAGACCAGACAAGGCCAAAAGAAAACCAAAGCAAAAGAACAAATGACATCACCACTAATCATGAATATTTCATCAAGGCTACTATCTAAATCTAAAATTGACACACTCAGTCTTGTTATTTCCTTAATTCCTACCAACTCTCCTACTCTATTTGAAGAAGAGATTCATTTATTTATTTAAATTAATCCGCAAAATGGAATTGAAGATCTTTTTTGATAATCTGGGCCAAACTTCTTCAGCAAAAGAACACGAATACTTAGAAATGAGAAACAAGAGCACATTTCATCCACAAGTTAACAACCCATTGGTGCATTTGTTTAAAACAAAAACAACTAAAGACTTGAGGAGAATTAAATATGACTTATCCAGAAAACAAAACATTCGCAGACATCAATTAAAGATAATCAGAGACTTCACAGAAGACAATACACTGACTATCAAACAGGCTGATAAAGGTGGTTCCCTAGTACTCATGGATACTAGCCTCTACAATTCAGATCGTTTAAAACTTTTGGATGATAGACAAACATATCTTCAGCTGGATAATGACCCTACCAACAACATCCGTGATTTAATCAAACAAGTAGTAGAGAAAGCATGCTCATTGGACTGGATCTCAGATCAAACAGAGGACTTCTTGATAAACAAATTGCCAGTAATTTCAGTATCTTATGGACAACCCAAAATACACAAAAACATCAATGACCCTCCTTTTAGACCTATTGTCATTGGCACAAGCAGTATCTTCCAATCACTGGCAATATATCTAGACACAGCTTTACAACCACTTGTACAGAAGATACCAAACTATCTAAAGGATACAACTCATTTTTTACAAATGATCAGGGCATTGGACATACATTTTTCTGACCCTTTGCTTTTTTCAATGGATGTGAGCAGTTTATACACGTCAATTCCACACAACGACGGAATAGCTGCACTTGAATGGTTCCTACTAAAAAACGACGACATTTCAATTAAAAAAAAACTTTGCTATTGAATTGATAAACATAATCTTGTACAATAACTATTTCAGGTTCAATGATCAGTAGTATCTTCAAATATCAGGGACCTCCATGGGCTCAGCAGTCGCTCCATTTTACGTCAACATTTTTATGTTTTACTTTGAAAACACTTTTGTTCTTGAACATCCACAATGGAAAAACAATGTATACTGCTGGGTGAGGTATATAGACGACATCTTTGGCATCTGGAATGGCACAGAACAAGAATTATTAGAATTCTGGCACTACATTAACCAATGCCACACACGCATTCAATATACCATAGAAACTGGTAAACCAAACGTCAACTTTCTAGATGTTTGTGTAGAATAGAATAATACAGAGTTCACCAGCTCCATCTTTAGAAAACCTACAGATGTTAATAGTTCTTTAGATTTCAACAGCTATCATCCAAGACATTTGTAAGAAAACTTGCCATGTAGCCAGCTACTACGACTGAAACACATAACCTCCAATGCGGACAATCCGCAAACTGAATGTGACACCATGAGATCTAGATTTCTAGATAGAGTTTTCCCAGAAGAGGTCATGACTAAAGCCATACAAAGGATGGGTCCCCAGACACGTGAACATCTATTGACAAAACAGACCAGCAAGGACAAATCTAATTTATTTACACATTGAAATACTCAGGACAGAGCTTTCAAATAAAGAAAATCATCTTATAAAAATTGGGATTTAATAAAATCAGCCCCAAACCCGAATCGACTATTCCCTACGCCACCAATGTTGGCATATAAAAGAGGGAAATATTGTCGAGACACATTTATCAATGCTGAAACACCGAAAAAATCAACTCAGAGGAATCTAACCAAACAGAAAGATGGCACATTCCTGTGTCTAAACTGTCAGCACTGCTCAAACATCATAAAAGGAGATCACATTAGGCATCCAGACACAACAATGAAGATACCATTGAGGACTTACGCCACCTGTGATTCTAAGAATGTAATTTACACCATAAGATGCCCATGTGGTAGATACTATTTGGGAAAGCCAACGAGACAAGTGAAAGAACAGTGGACCAAGCATAAGTCACAAATCAGAACCCAGAATGAGAAATCCCTCATGTTTCGTCACTTCAGAGATAATAACCATAACATTTCCCAAATGCGGTTTTCCATCCTTGAAGTGGTACATCCTCTATCTAGAGGAGGTGATCTACCCAAATTACTCTCACAGAGAGAACTTCTGTGGATACACAGACTAGATGCTATGGCACCACTTGGTCTCAAGTAGGACTTTTACCTGAGGCCATTCATTTGAGACACCTTCACAGTGCACATACCTCTTAAATATCTAGTACTTACCTTTTTATTCTCAATTCTTGAAATCACAAGCTATAATATAAGGTTATAGGTTCTTGAAGAGATTGTGAACCCCACATGGGACAGACATATGACTGGATTGTATGTTAAATACTCTACCACATTGCCTCTTTGTGCACATAATGCTATGGACTAATTAATCACTGTACTAGTTGAAATGTGAGATCATAGCCCTTTCTAGCAAGGTGCAGGAAGTGGACCATTACTCTACAGTAGATTCTGTTAAAGTTGTGGCATAAAATATATATACATGATCCCATTCAGGTCTAAAATAGGATATACTGACTACACAGCCAACTTATCACCCACATTTAGCCTTCTCATAATGCATTCCTTATATAATGACCACCTTTGATAAAGCCTGCTTACCAGACTTTTTCCTATATACCTTGTTGGAAACTTCATACCCAATCTAGCGGTATTTCAAGGATACAGTGCATACCAGCTTGGTAACTATTCCAACCTCTTATTGATTATGCCCTTTCCAAATGTCACCAGCTTGCCGGACCGCAGACGTCTAGAGCACGCCGAGTATGTACTAATCTCACACAAGGTGTTCTGCACCCATTTCGCGCAACAATGCCATCAGGTGTTAGTATTTTTCAATGAATTTCACTTTAATATATTTGACCTCGCTTGGTTCATTGGCACCACGAGATTACATTCCCCACCAACTTGTAAGGAGGCAACATTGTTTTCCAATTTTCGGTCTTTTACCACCCAGAACCATTTAATGTGTCTTTATTATAATTTTTTTTTAGAGACACTTGCTCCCGATGACGTCACGTGTGCATGCACAAGACCACGTCATTGGGAGCGAGTACTATATATCGCATCTAAGTGATGTTAGTTAGATCACCAGATTGGCAACAGGACCTTACTGGTCTTTTGAGACATCTTGCTTTGAATAATATCATTTTCTTCCTTTAATATTCGGAAGTACGTACATACAAATGACGTCACCTGCGCATGTACGGGATGACGTCACTAGCGTCTTCTAACATAAATAAACGCCGCCATTTGCACAATGGCAGCAGGCGTCCCTTCAGTGGTACCCGCAATGCAGGACAACAAAGCTCGCTTAGAATACAGAAGTAAGTTACCTTGCCAGATCAGGCTTTTTAAGGTTGACACGGTCCCAACCACTCTATTGTCGGACATATTCCCTCCCAGATAATCTCGAGACATGGCACACTAGCAGTTCCATTTGAACTATAATTTACTTCTCCTCCCTCTCTTTCTGATGTTTTTTTACTAGAACCTCTGCAATTATGGACATTCCTACATGATGAATACAGCCTCCTCCCCGGACACTATATTACATTCCAGATCGACGCTTTAACCTTTGTAAGTCCTCCCAAGCTTATTTGGCATACAGACATGACAACATTAGACTTATTTCCCCTAAATCGTTTGCTTATTTTTGAAAATACAGGTTATTCTTGTCTGTGACTGGGGATGAAAGGACCACCTTATCTTACCACAACCATTTCGGGTCACGCTGAAATTTGAAACTTCAACACGAAGAGACCATGAGCCAATTGTACTATCCACTAGACATGAAGGTTCTTTTAATCTAAAATCACAAGGTTAGATACTTTCCATATTATTTTTTTTACTTTCATTTATGGAACCATATTACACATTTTTGCAAACGCCTGGGAGTAACAAGCAGATAAAGTTTAAGAGTAACCCACGGTAACCTAGCCAGTTGTATTATATTCTTTGGTTTAATATTAGCAAGAATAGGCAAATGTATGAATTAAACACTGCTGAAGTCAATGAACATCTTGTCTTAACTACGGAGTCTAGTTTCCCTTTGTAAATGCTTGACATTTTCAAATGTTAAAGAACTGCCTAGATTGGTCATTATTATTAATTCTACCAGAATGTTGTATATACTTCTTCTCTAGATAATCACATGCCCCTCATGAAGAGTGACTGGCACTCAAAACGCATTGGGCCCTCATGGTATCATCACCATGAATAAAATGAAGATTATTTTGTGATAAATAACCGACTGAAGTATTATTCTTGAATACTGTTTGATGACTAGATATCACATACGAAAGTATGTGAATTACATATTTTTGACTACTTTTTGAATAATTGCTCAAATTATATAAGCTATTGGTCTTGGTTTCCCAGACAAAGGATAGTGTGCAGGGGACACGAGTTCCCTGACAGGGAACTTTTTTCTTTTTCTTGGATCAATCACCTGTCCCAATTTCCCTTTTGCTTATAAAAAAGGAAGGGGTCTCCCACTCCATCCTTGATTCAACTGGAATGGGGACCCTGTCACATGAGGTTAAGGAACACCTATAAGCACTAAGTGCATCAGAAGGAGTCATCTCGACCAAGATCCATTGGATTGGGACTCTGAGAACCCAGAAAGCGCAAAAGAAACTGGAATTCTGTTTTGTTCCTTTGAGACATTTTGAGCCACTTCAACTACTCTCAGCACTTATGAACCATTACAGGATCCTTAATGCTGATTTTAGCACTCTAATACAACTGCAGCCTCTTGAAGATCCCAAAACACAGGCTAGAGCTTTAGGGAGCACCTGATGTTATATGCTGGAAGATATGCAACTGACTGTAGCTAATGCGGACTAGATCCAACAAAAGCCATTGTGTCACTACCTACTCAACCACTATTCAGACTATTAGAAGACCTAATTTCGCCATCTTGAATGCTAACTCAATTCATTGGGATCCTGTATCTTTGAACTGACTCAATGCTGATTGCCATTGGAATCACATCTACCTGAACTGTTTCAACATTGGCTTTATTGCAGCTAAAGCACCAAAAAGCTGGTTCGACACTGTAAAGCCACCTACAGTCAAGATTAAGGTAATAGTAAGAGGCCCTGTCCTTCTGGTCTACTTTATGGGACGTTAGTGACCTCAAGTTCCCTTCTCCTCCTTGGTTTTAACACATATCCTTTTCAACAGTGACATTGATACGACTCCTTATTTTAACACCCCTGCTCAAGTACCCAGTGTGCCAGACTATGAAAAATCCTTTTTTTGTGTTCTGTATACAGGGGTGGGTTTTTGCTAAGTGTTTTTAGTTGACTGCATTTTTATTGTTTCATTAAAGTATGTATATATTAATAAAACCTTGATTGGGAATATCTTTTTATTTTTGACTCTATGCAGGGTTGCTGTATAGGTTGCTACTGTTACCACCTCACAACACTCTTGAGACTATAGCCTGC
Source organism: Ambystoma mexicanum (assembly GCF_040938575.1). Classification (NCBI taxonomy): domain Eukaryota; kingdom Metazoa; phylum Chordata; class Amphibia; order Caudata; family Ambystomatidae; genus Ambystoma; species Ambystoma mexicanum. Next base: position 903,244,889 of record NC_090936.1, read on the forward strand.
CTTTGGCCCACATTACCACAGACTCTATGTGGTGTTGCTGTATAGGTTGCTACTGTTACCACCTCACACGCTCTTGAGATTATAGCCTGCCATTGGCCCACATTACCACACACAGAGAAGGAGGTGACCAATCAGACTGTGTCTGTTTAACCATTATGATTGAGCACTGGGTTAATGGTACTGCTGTTCTGAATAGGCAGTTTATCCACTACTCATCCTTGTACTCCTTCAGAGCAGCAGTCATTTCATCACAGGGAATGTTAGAGGGTTCTGTGTGGGATGGCAACTTCCCGCCTTCTCTTGGAGTGCCTGAATTGTAACCCCTGGGTGACCTCAAACCTTCCCGGTTGAAATATCAGAAATGTTTGGGAAGACTGTGTGAAATTCAGGTGATACAGCAAATCATTGAACATGTTTATCCAGTACTAGTAAAAACATAGTCTTTCTTCTATCTATGTATATATGTGAAGATTTATGAGTTTGTGGGTTTGTAGCTTTGCGTATGTTCCCTATACAATTCCACACCCTTTCACCAATCTGCACCACATTTTGCACAGTTACCTGTTAGGATCCTCCGGACATTACTGGCTATATGACATCTGGAATCCCCACCCCTTACCGTGAATTTCAGCAAAAATTTGTATTTGGGTGTGGGTTTGTGGTTTGTGGCTTTGCCTATGTCCCCTATACAATTCCACACTGTTTCACCTATCTGCACCAGATTTTGCACATTCACCTGTTAGGACCCTACGGACATTACTGGCTACAGGACATTTGGACACCCCACCCTTTTCCCCAGACTTCAGCAAAAGTCTCTAGGTTTGTGGCTTCACGGATGTTCCCTATAAAATTCCACAATTTTTCACCAATCTGCACCAAATGTTGCACAGTCACCTGTTAGTACCATGTGGATATTACTGGCTACATGACATTTGGACACCAGACTCCTTTCCCTAGATTTAAGCAAAAATGAACATTTATGGGTGGGTTTGTGGATTGCAAAGCTTTGTCCCTTATACAATTCCACACTGTTTCACCAATCTGCACCATATTTTGTACAGTTACCTATCCCTATGAGGGAATGAAAGCCTGGGCAATTCCGGGTATATCAGCTAGTAATGATATAAGCTTATTTGGTCTAGCTAGACAGAGTTATTTTTCCAGCCTATTGCAATATTACTATTACTACTAATGCTACTACTACTACTACTACTACTACTACTACTACTACTACTAATAATAATAATAAAAATAAAAATAATAATAAAATATTGTGTTCTTTTATGTGCTATGCTTTTAATCATGCTCCTGCCGATGGGCTACTCAGATTGGTGTATTGCTGTTGGTCTCTCTCAATGCAACATGAACATTGTGTGGGGTATGTGAAGCCACAAGCAGATAAAGTGCCTCCTGCAAGACATAACTGATTTCCATACATATATTTCGCTGTAACTGCCTGTGCCTTGTGGCAAGCCAGAAGGAGACCTCGGATCAGAGGATATAGAATTCAAGTATTTTAATTGAACTTGAAAGGAAACACCTCACTAACCCTATTGCTAAAGGGGTATTCCCTTCCTATTAAACTAAACTAAGCTGTTTGTCAGTAGTCAAAAGACAATTAGCCCTCCATCCAAACCTATCCACCAAAGTTGCCCTAACACTTAGACAAAATAAAAGAAAATGAGGGGGAGTGCATCACACTCAGTGTTGAATGCTAGAATATTTCCCAGCTGTTCCATGAATCTCTCCTTCTCCATTTGACAGTTCTTATTTCACAGTAGTTGGCAGTTTATCAAAGTTCCTCAAGTACCCAAAGTTCAACAACATAAAACTTTTAAGTTAAAAAAACACAAAATGTCCAAAGTAAAAAGTCTTATGATCCAGAAAAAACAATATGTCCCAAGCTCTTTAGGTGGAAGGATATTTCCCTGATGGCCTCATCTCTCTCCATCACTTGTTTTGCTCTCTCCCCACTAGATTCAGGTTTCGGGTGCCTCCGGGCTCCACTTATGTCTGTTCTTCACTTTTTTTATTGGGTCTTTCTGGCTCTCTTGTTTTTTTTTGTCCCAATACTTTGCATATCCCTGTGAGGTATCTATAACCCCTCTCTTCTATGTGTGAGTTTCTTAGCTCTTTGGAGTTTGTGTGACCCTTCTGTTCTTTGCTTTCTTTATTGGGCCTCTCTTGGCTTTCTTTGTCCCAATACATCACTTAGCTCGCTTGGGCATCCATAACACTTCTGGAGGTCCGTTCCAGTGAGGGGTTGTCTCTTCAGAAGCGCTCCACCCAGCCTGGCAGATACAAGCGATCTTCAGCCTCCACTTGTTGTGGCATTCTCTCAGCCTTCTGCTCTCTTGTTGGGAGCACAGGATTCACTCCTGCCTCAGTTCCTGGTTTCAACATTTGTGGGAACCGGCCCAACGAGTCCTCAGCGTGGTCATGCCTACAGGTAGCTTTGCTTCAGTTGGCCTTGGCTTCTCAGCCCCAGCATGTCTCCATATCAAAGGAAAGCAGAACAACACTAGTGAGTAGGGATTAGGAGGAGCCAGACCATGAGTACATTTAAAAACAATCAAAAGTAAGTGATAGAGAAGACATGATTGGAACCCTTAAAGGTATTCAAACTTGGCTGGATTAACCTGCGCTCCCTAGCTAGCCTCGCCCTTTGAACACTGATTTGCCACCAAGGGCAGGTCCTACTCAAATAGTGGGAATCAATTCTTCAATGCCTCAAGCCCCTTCCTGACTTGCGAAAGCTCTTCGAAGAGGACTCGCTTTTTGTCTCACCTGTGCGATTGTGCGGTGTTACGCACAACTGTACTGTTGAGCACAAGGCTCCACTTTTCTTTGGGTTGAACTCAAAAGTTAGGGAACAAACTCCGAAGAATTGCCTTATGCCATCTGTGTGTTCGCTTAACCCTCTCTTTACAGGTTGTGGTTGTATGTTATCACTGAATTGCATTAGGAAATGTAATGTATACATATTGTATAGTTTAAGGATTTGTGTTATAACTGTTTTCTCATTGCTAAAGTTACTAGTGTGTATTTGGTCCAGCCAATAATAAATGTATAGATATTTTTCATATACACTTGTCTAAGAGTAATTTATGGATCAATGCTGTTTGTGCTCATTGTGGGCTTCCGATTGCTCTCACCCCTCCTGAGAATTAGGGGGTCATTACGAGTGAGGCGCTAAGGGGTTAACAGCGCCAGTAAAGGTGCCGGAGCCGTAAACCCCTTACCGCCCCATTACGAGTCTGCTCGTGGGAACCCGCTAAGGAAGCCTGGTTTTACCAGGCACCCTTAGCGGGTCCCGCGAGCATACCAGGGTGCTAACAACGGACCCGTTATTAACGGGCCCATTGTTAGCACCCTCCCCATTCCCATTGAGCCCTATGGGGACTCAAATGGGAATGGGGATGTTCAGGATCTGAGTTCCTTGAATGGGGCATTACTGGGCCCTCCAAGGTCGGAATGGCCCGGTAATTCCTCATTCAAGGAACCCGGAACTGGTACCCGGTAAGGGGGTAGCCATGACGCTAATAGTGGCATGGTTACCCCTACCTCGTAATGACCCCCTTAGTCTTGACCACCTGCCAAGCTTCCTAGATTGGTCTGGCTTGTCTACAAGGTTCCCCTGTATCACTATACCAAGGGTGGCCTCCTAAACGTCTGCTCACCAGGTCAGAGTTTAGAAATCCATATTAACAGCGAGCACAATGGATATTGAAAAGAGCATAATGACAGGAACAAGCTAATAGAAGAGATAAGCAGAGACATACGATATTAGAATGCCTCCATATTAGGAGCTTTCGCCTCTCTCCCTTCGGTGTTCATCTCTCTCCATGCCACAGCTGACTCCGCTGTGCAGTGCAGCTCCGCTCCTTGCCAGCATTCGAACATCAGAGCCTCACCTCACCATGTCGTTTCACCTCCACTCAGGGTTGTTGGCCCTTTATTCTCACTGCTGTAATGAGAGAGGGTATAACATTTTGCATAGGTTGTCAAACAGGTGTACAGTTCATCATTGCCTTGAACCAAGCACAGATGGGTCTTGTCCATAATATCTTGAGCCACGCACATAGATGTATTATACGTATTACTGACTCCCATGTAGGCAGATAGTATCTGGCGTACAGGGAGTTCCCGATAGGAATGGGAGCCTGTGTCACCTGAAGGTTTATTGAGTGTTTTGCTTAGCAGGCTCAATTCTCTAGCCTCAAAAGGGGTGGCTCCCCTAGGGGGAAAAGTGAGGGATTCTCCAAATGCGTTACAGCCCCCAAGAGAACTGGTGAACTTTCCATTTAATCTGATGACATCTTTCAGAAAAATCAACAGGGCAAAATGACTGCTCTGCTGGCAAACTAATCTGTGCACTAAGCCCAATGACAGAAAAAGCCAATACAATGGTACAGTAAGTGGCACATAAGCATGGAGCAAAGGTGACAGCATGGGTGAGTAGAGGGCATCTAGTGTCTTAGGGCAATGGCTGACAATTTGGACTGTGTGGAGGGTTGCGGATTAAGAAATAGGCTCTACTGTCTCTGAGCAGGATTTTGCCAATGATGTACCATCTATGCTTTGGTTTAATCAATGTTTGCTGTTCCATGGGAAGCTGTGCTAAAACTACATCTCACTTATGCAGCGCCATACATCGAGCAATGCGGTTATTGCATGCTCTGCGGAGAGAGGCGGCGTCCACAGGCTGAAAGCAAAGAGCTTACTAGTGTGCTAATTGTGTTCTGGTGTTTAGACAATTTGCAAAGCTTTTGCATGGTTTCAATTAAATGACATGTGTACATGTGTATGTCATAGTGTTGCTTCTTACAAGCAGCATTATGTTGGTGTCCTCCTACAAAACGTCACCAGAATACTGCTCATCCATTGCCACCCAGACGTTTGTCTCTCTTCTCCCATCCACTCACTTTCTCTTTTCGGTGGGCCACCATCATCCTCATTTTATGGGTGTCCCCTCACTACCCCCTACGAGATCCCCAGGCCACACGGTTCAGCTATGGGCTCATCCCCCAAATCTCTGACTTGCCTCTTTTCCTTTCCCTATCTCTTTTCCCACAAATCCCAACGACCACAACTCATCCCTTCCTCCACAACCACCACCAGCCCCTAAAACACTTTTTGATTTCCCCCCACCTTACCTATGTCTCTTGCTCCCCTCGCCCTACATGTGCTTCCCCCTCCTCACCCCCAGCCTCACTATGCATGGTCTGGATGGTTTCTTTGCATACTTGTCTGCAACTTGCACACGCCATGCTCAACGTGTGTGCCCTTCACTCCATGCTGCGATGACAGTTTGCCCTCTGTTCTGGGGGGCACAGAGAACGTGGTATAAAGACCCCGCATGCTGTTTCCAGGTCCAGAGAAGACTTTGGCTTAGTACTGAATGCCTGATTCTTGAGGGATGCTGCTCGATGTGCTCGGCTTTTCCATTCAGCAGACTTTGCATCGGTATACACCGTCCACATTAAGCACCACATTGTGTGCTGTGCAGGAGAGAGTGGGGAAGCTGGCACCTGTGGTCAATGGGGGCATGTGCGGGATATAGGACGTGCTGAGACTTGAAGAATCGGTTCTTTCAGGCCTGCCACTTGATATGCCTCTGTTGCAGCTGTAGTCTCCATGCCTTGTGCCAGCATAGTCTTCTGCGCCATGGCTTATACTAAATGTTGAAACCTGGTCTCCACGTATGTGTTTTTGGTGCACTAAATGAAAGGAGATTGACATTCTATTCAGCTGGTTACCTCTCTCAGCCTCGTGACTGCTTGGCAGAGCGAGTAAGGACAGTGTCTTGAGCTGATCAAACTGGAAGAATGTACAGTGCTCTATATTAGAGCCATAGATGCAGGCATTTTCCAGATGTATAAAGAATTCGTACTGAGAATACACAAGGTCCAAATATTGTTATTTACACCTGAGCAGCTGAGTGGCAGAGTTGTAGTAATATTATGACTTTGCTTTCACCCCCTTGGCAGGGGGCGGATATGGCCATTAACCTCTGGCCACCCTCCAAGAGGGTGAAAGCCATTTGCACCGCAGGGTTTATTCGGGGTGCAAATGTTTATTTTTTTTCCATCACGAGAGAATCGAGCTGCTTGCGCAGCAGATCTCCTGAGGGGAGACAAAAAAAATGGCTGCTGCCATAGGGAAAAGGGACAAAGTCCCTTTTCCACTTCCATGGTGGTGGCAGATATCAGAAAGAGCGGCACAGGCACCGGAGCTTAAAGCTCTGCTCCCACAGGTAAATTGGGAGGGAGGTGGGGAACAGGTTTGGTTGGATTTGGGGGCGCGGTTGGTGGGGAGACCACAGGGAGATGCTCCCTGTTGCTTCACCACATAACAAAAATGGTGCCACCCACCCAGTGAAGGGGTCATCTACACAGTGTCAAGCAAAGGAGCCGGAACAAAGACCTCCTGTGCAGCTCATGCTGTCACATTTGCTGCTATTGATTTTGACTTAAACATTCGCCCGAAGATAAATATTTGCGAATCGATTGCAGTTGAACCCTACTTGTATTGCAAATTGTAGGTGATACTCCACTCCTTTGGGGTGAGGGGGTTAATGTAGCACTCTAGAGCAATAATGCGATGTACCTGTTTATTGCCACCAGCTTTCAATTACCTATGGAGTTATGCCTTATAGCTGAGCTGTCAGAATGATAAAATCAATGAGACCTTTAATAAGAAAGTGTCCTCTTCTGTTATTGCAATTACCTTCCAGTAGGTCTCACTCTCTCTCTTCTGTAAGAGTTAGTGAGTGGTTGCAAGACTTTCCCCTGAAATACACCACCTCTCTGGTAGACACTGAAAAATTATGCGACATGAACTACACAATTTGTATTTGAGGGGGAACATTTACATATGGTAAGTCCATTAGTTTTGTGGAAGTTGTTGATTTACAATTTGAATCACGTAATATTGCAGATAATTTCAGTTTTATGGCACCATCAACATGTTTATGATGCATGCTATGAATTGGGGAGGTGCCCACTACTGGGTGAGTCGGGTTGGATTTGAACACCAGCAGGGCATTAACTGATTAAAAAAAAAACACAACCGATTTATATCCATTCACTCTCACTTTAACATGCGTATGTTTTCTTTTTCTAGAGCTGGGCACAGTGCCTTCCCTACTCGTTCAAGAAATAGAAAAAGTACAATATTAGTGAGTGTTGCTACAAATAATATTCATTCTGTTTCGATCACAAGCCGGCATAATCTTCAAATAGTATGTTTTCTATACTTTGAACTGAAACGCTCTGCAAATAGAATACATGCTATTGTTTATGAATAGATGGTGCTCTAGCACGAGGTGGCACGAAAATCAGGCAGCATGTGTTCATGTGGATGCAGGGGTGTTGCTAGGTCTGGAAAAGACCTGGGGCTACGCTGATGTCGGAACTGTTGGGACTGGGGGCTAGCTAGCCTTTTGGCTGTATCTCCTGAGATTCTATCCGGGGCTACAACCAAAAGACCAGGGGCTATAGCCCCCTTAACCCCCCCCTAGCAACACATCTGCGTGGATGTCCTCACACTTGGAAAAAAGAGAGTATTATTTATGGTCCAGAGCCACTCATGTTAGTCATGACTGCGTGGGGAATGCCTGAGTATCAATGCAATTCCAAGATGAGATTCGATGTTATCAGGTGGCCCACAAATATATGCCGACCATTCTGAATTTTAGAGTGGACACCTGCCAGAGTATCAGAGATTTGCACTGGTGCAAAAAAGTGGAGCACATGAATTTAGCACCAATTTTGCTGCTCTGATAATGGAGAATGGAGCACACAGGTTTGGCCCCAAACGGTATTATATAAAGATATTTTCACCAGTGGAAATTGGAGCAGGGTGTTTCGTTTGCTACGATTTCTGCGAAACATGAAAGTAAATGTAGTAGACAGCTTTTGTTGTATGCTATGCCGCAAATATAGTGTAAAAAACAGCCTGATACATGTTTGCCCTAGTGCTAATGTTTTTAGATAACATGGACTGTGACAAAATGGGTTTGCTCCATTTTTCATTATGAAAGCATTTGCTCACTTTTTACCACCAGTGCAAATCTTTGATGATCTGACCCCTGAAAGTCTTTGTGGGCCACAGTTCTGAACATTAAATCCTTCAATAGCTGTTTATTTTCAATGTAATAGATGTAGAATAATAGTAATGAAAGTAGAGAGGGCAGAAACCATGTTTCCAATTTACAGTAGGTTATAGAATACATTATTATGCAGTCAAGGAAAAGCAGAACAGATAGTTCAGAAACTGCTAGTTCACTAGTGGTAATGACGCATTGCATGTTTTTGCCAGGAGGCAGACTTTTAAAATGGTATGTTATGTTAGTTGCTAGTAGCTCACTTATTCAGCCGGGACCATCAACACGTGCTGATGGGTAATGGGAGGGTGAGAGGGAAGCAGGAGTTTGTATGAGAGAAGGAATGGGTGTGCACGAGATGAAATGTGCTTATATATCATGTGCACAATGGTGTTATGGTTTCAAAAGGTGAGATGGGAGGATTGTGTAGTGTGAAGGATGTAGGAGAGAGTGAAAGACGGAAGAGAAGAGGGAAAGTTGGTTATAGATGTCAGCAGTGCTGGGAATGGACACAAATTACTCCGGTAACACTTCACTGTGATGTTGGCCAGGGGCTGCAATATCCCAGCCCAGGTCTAGCAGCTCCTGATTTCCTCAAGCAACCAAATCGAATGGGGACAACTTTCAGGAAGGACTGTGAAGCAAAGAGCATTTTGTGAATATAAAAATGACCACGAAATGTTATATTTGAAATATGTATGTGATAGAAAATCAAGCATAAACTACTTTGGAGCAATTAATGCAAACATGTTCCAACCCAATTCCACCCCGGAATGTCAAAGAGTGACAATGAAAGTCTGAAATTGAGTTGGATTGTGACCTGGGGCACCGGGAAAGCAAGACACTGAATTTGACCTTGAGGACATTTTGTAAAGCCTGAAATCTTCCAGACTTCCTGGCCCCAGCAAGAACCAAAAGGCACCCTGTCTTATGAAGTAACTTCTTGATGGTTCGATTACCATGGAGGTGCAATGCCACAAGCAGGGCACCCTGTACTTCAGAGAGATGGGGTTTACATACACCCAATTGTGCTGCAGCTCCCCAGGTCTCTCCAGATTGTGCTTGCTTGAAAATAGCCTATAATGTCTCTGAATAAGTTATTTGCATATTTCCTATGTATTTTACTGTAGGCAAAATGCACATTCAGAAGTGCCACATGTAACAAATTACGCAACAAGGATATTCAAGTTTATGCTTTTTATTTAAAGTGTCACGATGGTTGTATTTTTTTAAAGTGTTCCCCACCACTTCACAAGGACACTGTAGGTTCTTTTTTCCTGGGTTAGTCCCCAGGGGACCGTGCCTTTTCTTCACCTGCTCCTTCTCATCACTTTCTCCTCAGGGATATAGTGCTCTGCTCACTAGTCTGCCCCTAGGAATACAGTGCCCTGCTCACTCTCCCAGGGATATGGTGCCCTGCCTAATCCGTACTCAGGGATATGGTGCCCTGCTCACTAGTCCAGATCTCAGAATATAGTGCCATTGTGCTTCTGCCCATCTTTCTCTTATCATGGCCTGTGCCCTTTTCTTGCTCTTGCTTCCCTGTGTCCAGAGACTGCATCTTAACCTTCTCTATCCTCCTGCTCTGTCTTGCCATTAATCAAAACCTTCGATTTCGCCTCCTCTTTGTGTCTTTTATTTCACTTGCGGTCCCACAGCAAACCCAGCAGTCATCCATTCCATATGCTTCAGTAATCCTCCCTGTCTTTAACAACACAATTCACCTTCTTGGTACCCCAAAATTCCTTTACACTGTTCGCATGGAGGCTGGCCCTTATGTAGTGCTTGAACTATCTTCCCACTGATTTGCCAGCGAGGTCACATGCCACACTGGGCATAATTCATGGCCCGGATGCTTTGTAGTCCACACCGGAGTTCATGGGGGTAGTCTTTAAAGTGGGGAGGTGCCATCTTGGATGTCACTTCAGCCTGTGCTTGTCGCAGATTGGGAAGGAGTACATGGCTCTCCCTCTCTCAAGCTGAGTAGATTTTCTTTTCTACATTTCACTGTGGTGTCCTCCTGTGTCAAACATATCAGGGTATGTATTCAGCATTACTCCTTTGGGGTGGAAGTTTGGGAGAAAAACAATCCTTTTTTGGTGCTTTGTTTGTGTCCTTAACTTTACTTTTAAAGGGTTGTGCAGAGGCAGTCATTCTGGTCTCCCTTGTGCTGGCAGTTGTGAGGTAGACATGAATTCTCTCATCCCAAGTGTTCTTGATAGTGTGGGAAGGAAGTCTGGATCTGACCGGGTGTCCATTGACTGCACGTGTGAGGACTGGGCTTTATGCTACCGCTCCGTATATCAAATGGGGATGTGTGCATGTTCCCCACAACTGCCCCCTTTGAGAGGTGTAAAACACCTCTGTGGATTTTGACGGACTTTCCCATTACCCTTATTTTGTTGTTTTGTTAAAATGGTTTGGGCCATCTGATTGAGGGATGTGATTGTCCACATTCTTACTACACAAGGTGACCTGACTGGGTCTTCTGTGCATTTCATCCCCTCCCATGTCCAAATCCCACTCCCTGGATCAAGTCCTGGTTTTGGTTCTTTCAAGAGGCGAATTATGGGTCATGGAGGTATTTTTGGTCTGCTTATCTCCAAGGTCCTGGTCGATGTGGTGAAGTCAATGTGGTCATTTGGCCACAGAAGATCTTGTATTATATTTAAATGGAGTGTGTACCTGTCTCACAGTAGCCCTACCTCAATTGTTATTTTATAGTAACGTGCAAACTAGCAGGAATATTCACTCATTCTAAATCTGTGAAAGTCATCTAGTGCAAATCTCTCCTAATAGCTTCAATGTGATATATTTGATATATATGAGTAAATGCTGAATAGATTTCACTGCATTTCAGTGTTATGTATGAGGAGTACATTTAAAAACAGTGACAGAGTTTAGGAGTAAAGGGACTCTCTCATACAAATTCTTCATTTGCATTTTCAGTTCTTTGTATGGCAGCACGATGGGGGAGAGGTTTGATAATCACTAACACTAACACCACCCTGCTGATAAAAGCAAGTGACACAGGTTTGGTTTCATCGCTCCATCCACAGGTACCTCACCCGCCTGTGCGGTCTGTAACTACTACAGTTAGGACATGAGGTTCCTACCCAGGCTCCTGCAATGGCCTCCTTTGCTGTGGTTATGACAGGCCACACATTTCAGAGAGGTGCACAAGTGATCAGATGTTCACGATGAGGTGCTCTGAATTCTTATTTTATAATCAAGCTACAGAATGAAACTTAAGAAATACAGTTTTAGGTATGAAACACTTTCATGGTACAAAGGTCCCTACTGCTTGAACGTCTTCAGTGGATTGAAAGGACTGATCCATAAGGTGAATGCCACGGCTATATAAACATGATTATATCAATCATTATAATCGTTATGATGATGGTGATGATATCAATCAATATTTTGTCTCTGGATGGGGCACATCACATCCGTTGTATATCCATCATTCCACAAACTTATCCATCCATTAAACTTTAACCATTGAAGACCAGGCCATTGAGAATGCTTGCTTTGGAATATTGCACCTACTATAGTAGTGTTTGCTGCTTTAAAATGAAAGAACACATTAGTTTTAGCCATATGGTAGTGCTCAACATATCTTTATATTTAGACGCTGGCAGCTTTGTTGGCTATGCTGGTTATTGAACCTGTGACCACAGAATCAACACAGATCCCGGCAACACGACCCCAACACACTGCACTACACCTTTCAACCAATGTAACTCGATTTGAAAACCCATTTCCTAACCAGAGCACAGCGCAAAAATCTTAAGTCCACCTGTGACTGAAATGAAGGAATTTATATGCAAAATTAGTTCAATATTCTAATAAAGGTTGTAATGTTTCCATGCATATAAGTATAATTGATTGGTAGCTATCAATTCTCAGGGGGTTGGAGCAACTTCGGTTGCACAGTGAGAGTTATTTTTATAATGTCCACAGCATTACAAGGTGAAGTACACACCGTAGTTGGGAGCTACCCATCTGTAATGTTATGATGTGTATGCCCACCCCCTGTACATCCCCATGGAACAGCATTTCAGGGGCTGGAAACAAGAGGAATGTGGGAACTATTCAAGCATAACATATAACAGGTTCCTCGTCATGTCCACCCACAGCAACCTAAATATTACAAAAATATCCTGGCAAGGAATATGCCACATCCCCCTGATGTTATGGCCCAGCAGTTGGTTATGAATTCCATAAACCTCTTTTATGATGTCACAATAGCATGTTACAACATTTCGGAAAAAGAAAACAATTAAGCTAAGGAAAATTAAGCCTGCGAAGGCCAAGTGTGTGGTGCTGAGTGCTGCAGGTCTGCAGGTTACTGTGCCTGATCGACACTCGCTGTGTCTATGCCATGCTTTCTTACACCACGAAGTTGATGCCACCAGGCATTTTAAACCGGCCAACCGAACCCTGTGTGCCAAAGCCTACGAAGGCCAAGGGAGCAGTGTTCAGCGCCGCATGTCCACAGGTTATGCTGCCCGATCGACGCTCGCTGTGACTATGCCACACTTTCTCACGGCACAACGTTGATGCCACCAGGCCTTTAAAACTGGCCAACCAAATCATCTATGGCAAAACATGCGAAGGCCAAGGGCGCAGTGTTGAGCACCTCAGGTCTGCAGGTTACTCTGCCCAATTGATGCTCACTGCGACTACACCATGCTTTCTCACACCACAGCGTTGATGCAACCAGGCTGTTAAAAACAGCCTACCAAAACCTCTGTGGCAAATCTCAAGAAGGCCAAGGGCACGGTGTTGAGCACCGCAGGTTCACAGGTTATTTTGCCCGATCGATGCTCGCTGTGACTACACCACGCTTTCTTACGCCACGACATTGACGCCAACAGGCCTTTAAAACTAGCCTAACAAAACCTCGGTGGCAAAGCCCGCGTAGGCCAAAGGCGATTGTTGTGCGCTGCAGGTTTGCAGGTTACGCTGCCTGATCGACGCTCACTGCGACTACACCACACTTTCTTACGCCATGATGTTGACGCCTCCTGGCCTTTAAAACCAGCCTACCGAAGCATCTGTAGAAAAGTCTGCGAAGGCAGGGCGTGTGTTGTGCGCCAGAGGTGTTTGATATCAAAAGGATGTGGCGGAGAGTGCCACTACATGATTCAGTCATCGACCATCAGCTGCTGAAAAGTAAGGAAGGTGCAGGAAGGGCGATCAGCCAGTACTGGTCCCTACTAAACTACCCGGCCTTTGCGTGTGTTTCCCTTAATGCTTCTTCTGTGTTACTGTTTCTCTGTGAATTTTTGCCCCTCTAGGCCTCTCTCCCACTTCTAGGTCCCCTACCACTGTGTTATTGTTGATTTGTGAATCTGTGCCCCTTAGGCTTCTCTCCCACTTCTAGGTCCCCTTCTACTGTGTACTGATGATCTGTGAACGGTTCCCCTTGGCTCTCTTTAGCTCCCTGTTATCTGTGGTTCTGTTGTACTGTTGTATTTACTGTTGTACTGTTGTGTGTCACCTATCTCCCCATGTTGCGACCTCTTGTGTTTGATCCATACCCTCCTCCGTGCCTCCTGCAGAGAAGCATGGAGCCATGCGTCTCTCTGTTCCTTTCGCACTCCCTCCTCCTCCTCCTTGTCTCTTCACATCCTCAATGGTGCTTTCCATTTCTCCCATCTTCTTCATAACTGCTACTCTATCTCATAGCCTATCCTCTCACTAAGTCTGGAAGGAAGAAGTTCAAGAGGGACATAACGGTCTTCAACCCAAGCCTCCCTAACACTGATACCTACATCAATGCTTCTGCCAGACACACTCTCACCAACATCCTCTTTGTCGTTCCCTCACCAGACCTATGGACCCTTCTCATGGTCCCTCTCCTATGTCTTCCTTTCCCATTAATGGTGGCACTCGGTGAGAGGCCCTTTTGGCCTCCTTCCACTCTTCCAAGGTCATCATTAATGTCAACCTGAATGGCACTGTCTTGGTCAAAGTCCTTAGCCCAATCTCCTGTTTGATGGGCGACTCCCACGTCTTATCAACTTCCTTCCTCCTGCTTCTAATCCTACTAGCACCTCTCTGGCTCCTCTGTCAACCCTTGCTTCCACTTCTGTTCTCTCTCGGGCCACTCTTCCACTTCTGCTGGGTGTACCGCTAAAATGTACCCCACCGCAGAAGACTTTCAAATGTGGCAACCTGCTCCACATCGCTACTCTTAACTCTCGCTCTGCTGTCAAACATTCCTCAACATCTGCCACCTCCTCAAACAACTTGATCTGGATGTCCTTGCTGTCACGAGACTTGGTTCACGGCCACCTCTGTCACAAGTTTTAACACTCTCCTCCCTGACGTCTACAAGAACCTCTCTGAATCCAGAACCACCTGACCCAGAGGTGTAGTAGCTCTGATCTTTCCTGAGTGGCTCCCTGCTTCTGTCATTCCTATGCAGGCCTACTCCTCCTTTGAATGCGAGGTCTGCAGGCTCTCTATCTCTCCCAGCCTCTCTCTCACTGTGGCCACTATCTACAGGCCACTTGGTGAGGTTGGCTTCTTCCTCCCAGAGTGGGCTGACCTCTCTTCCTCTCTTATTGCCTCTACCTCTAGACTTCTCCTCAGAGATCTCAACATCTACCTGGATGCTTCTAATCCTGCCTGTGGACTTTTCCACTAACTCTGCGGCACGCTCTCTCTCTCCATTCTGCCCTCAGGTCTGACACACTCTGCTGGACATACTTTGGATGTTCTCATCTCCTCTGACATCCCCCTCTCTAACCCACTCACCACTCTTCTCTCATGGACTTAACACTTTCGACTATCTCACCTGAAAATTGGTATCCCTCAGGCAAAGACCACTCCAGCACTGCTACCTACCTTCGCAGTCATTCAGCAGCCTTTGCCGCTACTTTCTCTGCTCCTCCTACCCCTCTGGCTTACTCACACCCTGACACTGCCCTCTCTGATCTGCAAATTTCTATCTCCTACACTCTGCACATCTTGCCCCTGTCACAAGAATTCAGCTGAAGCCTACCTCCAAGTGAAACTCTTGGTATGTCTCTGACCTCGCCGCCCTGAAATGCAATTGCAGGGTGGCTGAGAGGAAGTGGAGGGCTTTGGTTGCATCCTCTAACAAACTGGCCTGCCACTTGCTCCAAAGGAAATGCAGACTCTCTGTCTGATCCAAGAAGAGAGCCCACATTCAAGCCTGCATGTCTGCGACCTCTAACAACATGGCCAAACTCTTTAAAATCTGCAAAGAACTAGCCAATCCTGCTGCAGTCTCTACTTCTCCTATTCCCTCCCAGGCACTCTGTATGGCACTGGCCTCTCACTTCACCACTAAAACTCAGGACATCCTGTCCTCTATCTCCTCTTCCTCTTCCTCTCCCTCTCCCTCTTCCTCTCTCTGCCTCCCTCTGAAGAACTTCCCTCTCTTCCCCATTCTCCTTTTTCTCCCTAACTACACCCGACAAGGTTTCGAGACAAGTCCCATCTATGAAAGTGTTGTCCACACAGGTGCTTCCCTGCTCCTCCAGAACCATCAAGGACGACATTGACACCCTTGCTCCAGCCTTTTCCGATTTCTGCTTTCACTCCTTTGCCACTGGAACTTCCCCTCTCTCCTCATGCACTTCCTTGTACACCCCCTCCTCAAGAAGCCTTGAGCCGATCCTACCTGTCTGGCAAAAACTTGCCCAATCTCTATTCACTCCTTTCCTGGGCAAACTCCTGGAAAAGCTGGCCTTCTCCCAGCTTACTCTCCACACTGAATCTGTTGGTTGTCTTCATGACCATCAGTCTGTCTTTAGGGCGCCAAGAGGCACGGAAACTGCTCTCCTGAACACCCGTGAAGATCTGCTCTCTAACCTTGATTCCTGCATTCCTTCTGCCCTCATCCTCCTTGATCTCTGCTCTGCTTTTGACACAGTCAACCACACCATCCTGACCACAACCACACCATCCTGACCACAACCACACCATCCTGACTAATCGACTGCATGAGAACCTGGGCATCACGGGTCAGGCCCTTGAGTGGTAGACCTCCTTCCTCTTGGACTGCCCCTCCCAGGTCCAACTTGGTTCCTTTCTCTCTGCCACCTCTCTCCACCTGTGGCATTCCCCAGGGCTCTGTCCTCTCACCCTGCTTCTTCAACCTCTACTTGGCCCCTTTAGCCCACCTGATATCTACCCTCTGCTCTAACTTTCAGTGTTATGCAGATGACACTCTGCTCTCCTTCAGGCTCCCCTCAGCCTCCTCTCATTCCTCGTTCATCCCTGACTGTCTTTCCACGATTCAGGATTGGTGCACTTCCAACAATCTCTGACTTAATTCCAGTAAAACAGAGATCCTTCTCATTGGGACCCCTGCTCCTGCTTTCCCTCGCTCTCTCTCTGGCTGCCCTCCTTGGGCCCTCTTCCTTCGCCTTCCTGTGAGTCGAAAAGCCTTTCTGTCATCTTCGACACTAATCTCTCCTTTTCTCCTCACATCTCTGTCATCGCCAAGAAGTCCCACTACCAGCTTCACCTCCTCAAAGCTACTCTTCCCTTTCTCACCTTCCTCCAGAAGATCACTGTCTCCAGAGTTCTGCTTCTCTCTAGGCTGCACTTCTGCAACAGCCTCTTTCTCAATCTGTCTTCCTCTCCTCTCCGTTGTCTGCAACTAATCTTGAACAGGACTGCAATACTTATCCTTGGCCTCAAGCCCGGGGGCCATATCGCTCCAGCCCTGAAATCTCTCCACTGACTCCCGTGGCTGCAAGGATTAAGTTCAAGGCCCCTTACATTGTCCACAAGGCTTTCTGGGGCCGGGGCCCAAACTACATCCAACGCTCTCTTCGTAAATACCTTCCTTATCGAGCCCTTCACTCAGCTATCTCAAACTCTCTAAGGGTCAGATGCTTCTCCAGACAGAGAGTGAGTGGTAGATCTCTCACCTCTGCAGGTGCCTCCCTCTGGAATGTCCTCCCTGCCCATCCAAACTTGAGCCGGATTACCTGAAATTCCGGATGCAGCTCAAAACTTTTCTCTTCTCCTCTGCCTTCTCTCTCTCCTTCCCCTGCTGACCTTCCTGACCGACCTGTCTGCTGCACTGACTGGCTGCTTGGCTACCCCTGACTCTCACTGGGTAGCAGACACTCTCTTGATCAGTCACTCCTGCACTACCTCCTGGCCTACCATGCATTTAGGGGCTGTAACCTCGACAGTCGCTTACCTCTCTGCACTTACCCAGAGCTGCGCTTCGCTGGCTGCACTGCTCAGAGTATTGCTGCCCTGTTCCTCTTCCCTCTCCCCGGCACTTCCCCCTCGCCTTCCCCTTCTTGTGTTCTCGCACTTGCACGATCTGACTGACACAAGGCCTAGTGAGATATTTTGCCTTGTCCTCCATCTGTTTTCTCTCCCTTGTTGCGCCTTGAAACACTTGTGTACAGGCGTGTTCTCAATGACGTATCATATCATTTCATAGCATATATCATTTCATATATCATATCATAACAATTACTAATAGATAAGCCATACACAAGAAACACAAATGAGTGCATTCAGTAACACAGGAGTAACTTTTAATAAACTGGAGCTCTGCCCTGAACAAGAACGGTTATAAAATACAAACAGCTGCACAGAGACAGGATATTTAAGCCGTAATGTGTAAACACACTGTGATAGTAATGTGTTCTTCACAGCTCATTCCAAAAGGTTTTAGAGTTCCTGGCATGGTCCCAGAATACTGCAAGACTGTCAAGTCACATCCAAAATGCGGAAATCTCGCAACTAGAATGCCTTTTATTGAAGAAGCACACCCATAATCTACCCACACTTCAAATCCACGCGTTCCATTTGCTGGCAACACACTCACTTATCTTTGATGTTGTTTAGAGTTCTGCATGCAGCTGTGTTTACGTTTTTAAATTGCACAGTAGTCCAAGGCATGTGGAAGTTCTTATACGCTAAATGCATAGTAGATGATGAAGAGGCAACAAAAAACAGGCATCGCTGAAGGCACCGCAAAATGGGAAGGTGGGTTGCATGTCCAAAGGAGAGAGCGGACACGAGGCCTCCCTCGCCTGCGTTATAGAGTAGGTGAGCATGAGAGAAGCGTACATGTTTTGTTTAGCAACTGGTCAGTATTTCAAAATGGAGGGAGGCTATATTTGAATATGTGGGCAAAGTGGCCATGATGCTGGAGGCGAAGGTGTTTTATTGGAGTAAGGCAAAGGCAGTCGTCTGTCAGAGTGCGGGGTGTCTGGAAGAATTATGCAAAAGTATAATCAATACATTATCCCAAAACAATCAATAGCCATTATAAATACAAAAGAAACGTTGTACTTTTCCCCCATGCATGCTTTTGTTACGTGGGGTAGTCGGAGACACATTGCCTTTATATACTCTGCTCACAATTACTACTCCCCCCTATACAAAGTGCTTATACTACCAGCTTGCCCTGGGTGGAGTGGGCCTCAAAAGAGGCCCTGGAAATAATCAAAGTGGCCCCATAAAATAAAATAGGTTACAACACAAAATAGGCCCTGCACGCCTGTGGGCTATTCATGGAGGGATTCAGTAATATTCCCAACCCTTATTGGTGCTGCTTTCACATTTTCCATGACCATACGGGTGAGCTGCTCATGCACCCACTGGGCATGTACACCCAGGTCTCACAGAAGCTGCAGAGCTAAGCTGCCTTCTGATGCCGGATTAAGCACAAGTAACCGCAGGCCCAATTGCTGGATGAATGCAACTGTAATCGCCAGCTTCAGGTTTAACAGCAAATTTGGTCAAAAGGATGTGTATTGTACTTACTGCCTATTGAACGGCAGGCGAGAAGCACACAAGAAACCAAGCATTGGCACATTCAGTTAAGACACTTTACCTACACCAGTACTGCAATTGCAACTGGAACTAAGCCATTAACTCTCAGCAGACTGCTTAGAAATAACACTGGAAGGCCAAGGCTTGATGTTACTTCATGATATATTAGCTCAAAGAGATCCCAGGATGATGTGTTTTGGTCGGGGAGGTGTAGGCACTGGATGGGAATGACCATATGCATTGCCATGGCCAGGGCCATGGGGAGTCAAAGGGTGGGTTATTAAACAAATTATGTGTTACTCCTCGCATTCAATCTCCTTCCTAGCTATACTTCTGTGCAATCATTTTGTCTTTTCGGTGGAGCTTATGCAAGGCTCACTGGTTGCAAAATGTTGCTGGATGAATAACAAGTGTTGTGCCCAGTGCTATTTTGCAATAGATGTGCAAATACTCAAAGTGAGCTCCCCTGGTGCGACCTGGTGAACAGTGGGCTGAAACAGCCGTGAATCAGCACAGATGCAGAGTACATCCTCAAAGTTATGGCCTTGGCTGCAGCTTTGACAATGTGGGCCAGCAAGCCCACCATTCATTCCCTCCCACTTGGCATTTATGGGGGAGGGGATTAAGCAAAGATAGAAAAAAAGAAAATGTTGCTGTCCTTAATGCCTTTTGTCACCCCCCGCCCCCCACCGACGGCCAGCCCATAGGGTTCCTGTGCCTTTCAAAACGTCATGCAATGAGTATGTGTGGCTCTTTGCTGCACGCACCTCTTCATAGACTGCACCTAGGGTTCAAATCACCCCATGGTCATCAGAATGCTCATCCTTTGGACAGGCTTGAAGATGTTATATGCAGAAACACACACAAAACAAATGTACTTCCCACTAACAAATGTACTTCCTCAAAATAATATAGTACTATGACCAGAATGTAGGGATTGCTTATGATCGTGAAATTACTATAATGTACCCTTTATTACAGAGGAGTCGAGAAAGCTATTTCCTCACTCCATAATATTAAAATCCCAGGCCACGAAGAGCTGCTGGGTGAGCAATCGTTTTTGAAGAAGGGTTAGTCTGGTGCCTACTGTTGAGAATAACATTTATTGCAATGATAAGGTGACCTTGTTTTCCCATCTGTGGAAGCAAGTAGCCATTGCACTGCTGTCCAAAAAAGGGAACAGGGTGGATCCGGCAGGCTTTAGGTCAATTTCCCTTCTGGACTGTACACTCAAAACATTCTGAAAGGTAGTACTGGAAATAATGAATGATTGGATGAGAGAGAATATCATCCATTCCCCAGTACAGATAGGATTTAGGGAAGGCATGGGCACTTCCTATCAAACTTTGAATTTTTATTTGGTGGTAGCAAAATCCTTTTACCTAACCCACAAAACTATACCTGTAGCCTCCACGGACCTTTTGGTTTAAGGAGACAAGAGCAAGTTATGGCTCGTTTGAATGACATTGGGGATACCCTATAGCCTGTTAAAAATCTTCATGGCATTACACGAAGATAATAGTACAATGGTCCATTATAAGAAAGTTGGCATGACAACTGAGGCTTTTCAGCTGGATAGAGGGGTGTGTCAAGGGTGTCTTATTGCACCATTGCTTTTTAATGTAGTCGTCCTCTTTGAGTATTCCAAGAAGCTGCTTGCTGATGGTCCGATAATCGGGAAATTAGGTATTCACATGTTGACCTGTTCCAACACCATATTACTTATGGCAAGAACTCTGCAAGCCCTTGAAAAATGGATGTTGACCAGAATGCTTTTTTATAATTAAACTCTTAACCTCCCTCTCATCTACCTTCCTGCTAACATTTTCCCTCCAACTCTAACCTGCCTCTGTCCCTCACTTTCTCTGCCTCCACTCTAGCACTTCATCCGTTATGGTTTAATCACTAACATATCTGGACCTACGACCTACCTCCGCTTAATAATGTCTAATGTTGGCTGTCCTTAATCTATGTGTGCCAACTCATGTATTGCCACCAGTGACTTTTCCATACACTCCCCCTCCACAACCTGGTCAGAATGTCACTCCAACTCACCACACTGTAAGAAGCTCACTGCTTCCCGTCAATTCTAATGTCTTATCTAGTGTATGCCACTTTTGTAAAGAAAAGAGCATTGTTCATCTCTGTATATAAATAAAAAGACATAAGAGATCAATCCCCAGAAATCGGCAGTAAACACATGTTGTAGAGGCAGAATGAAATATATATATATATATTGATTGTTCACACCACTAATGTAATGCCTATTACTGAAGTAAAAACGTATGATTATCTTCAGATAAAGTGGCAGAGGAGCAACCACTATCAAAATAATCGCTTACATTTTCCCAGGCGTTAGGAGGAATAACTAAATGTTGTAGTATGTATCGACCACAACCAGAGGAGGCAACACTGAAGGACTGCAGTGTTAGAGCAGTATCCCCGGTTTTATATGCAATGGACATTTGGGAACACTGATATTTCTCGGAAACGAGTACTCAAAAATATGTTTTTGCATAAAAATCCGGACTCTTCCCACCAGGTGCACAAATTTACACGTATCATCAGGACTTGGGTATTGCACATTGTAAGTACACAGCCATGCTAAAAGCAGTAGTGATATGGCATAACATATTATTGAACTAGAGAGCAACCTTGCCCTAGATGATTCTGGAAAGCATATGGTCACTTCCTAGCAAATGGAGATCCCCTGGGTCAAGCTGGTGATTTCTAAATTAAATCTTTTATGGATTATTAGACCAATTCGCGTTATATGGAAAAGTGGCAGCTTAATAATGTGAAATGTTAACTAGACAAGCATCTGGTGATGTATAGAGAGGAATCACAGATGTTGTCACCATCCATTGAAACCCTAATACATCTCATCATGTATTATGCTTTTCTGGATACAAAATGTATTCAATTCTCTCGACTATTTGTGCAGATTGTAGACTTTCTCTCTACGGAAATCTTTTGATGCAGACTTATGAGCATTCCGCAGATTTTGCATATTTTAGATTTGGTTACATTGTGTCTATGCATTTGAAAGTCTTTAAATTAGATATTATAAATGGATGGTAGGTTTAATGTATTATCTAAGATTAGGTTGTGCCTCTGGCACTTTGAAAATCTCCTTTATATACGGAAAGGAGATGCAATGGAATGGAAAGTTATCATGGGTTTACTAGGCCAAATAATTTCAATTCAGCATTCACACAGGAACAGATCAAAGAAGTACTTTGTCAGGGTACAAATATCCATATTAAATATGGTGAAATAAAAGACGATCTCTAGCATAAGACAAGCAGATCTAACTCACTAGTGCATGAGGAAAGCAGTCATCCAGGTAAATTAAAGTGAAATATCCCCCATGTTGAATTCAGATGCATACAATACTTTTGCTGTTCTGATGACAGCTTTTTAAAACAAGCAAGGGTTAAAATAGTGAGGTTCAAGCAAAGGGTGTGGTCTAATGGCATCATATAATTGCCATTCCAAAAAGCATTCAAGGTCAGAAGAGTAGGCTTCTGAGTGACCAATATTGCTCCAATACGAGTCAATTGACGAGAAAGGATTTCATAAATGGATGAAATGCAGAGACTTTCAATAAGCCAAAAACTGGTAACCATGCAAGAACCAATTAGCAGGTCAAGATGTTACAATCAAAAACTTCACCACCTGTGGTGCCACATTTGTGGCAGGCTTTGTTGTCCTGTCAATGCAAAAAATGTGATGTATCAAGCACCACCTCTAAACTAAAATTGGGAATTTTACAATACAACACATCATGGCAATTAAGAATCAGGATTACGCCAATCCAATGGTGGCACATTTCTGTCAGCAACATGACAATGATTTGAAACATTTCAGTTTCTTCACAACCATTCATGTCAACAAGCATCCAAGGGGTGGGGGAGAGGGTAAATTAATGCTGAGGAGAACTGTAAAGAGTTTGAGGTAGCTGAACGGAGAACTGTAGAAGGTAGGTATTTAGGAAGAGAGTGTTGGATATAGAGAGGACCACGTCCCCAGAAAACCTTGTGGATGATGCAGAGGGTCTTGAACTTGATCCTCGTGGACACAGGGAGCCAGTGGAGAGACTTCATAGCTGGAGAGATGTGGTCCCTGGGCTTGAGGCCAAGGATAACCTGGAAGTTCTGTTCTGGATTAGTTGAAGAGGGTGAATAATAGAGTTAGGAGGATTGAGAAAGAGGCTGTTGCAGTAGCCCAGCCTGGAGAGAACCAGAGCTCTGGAGACAGTGAGCTTCTGGGAGAAGGTAAGAAAAGATAGGATACATCTCAGGAGGTGCAGTTGGAAGTGGGCCTTCTTGGCGATGTCCATGATGTGTAGAGAGTAGGAAAATGAAAGATGGCATCAAGGTTTTTTGCCTCACAGGAGGGTCAGGGGAGGGGACCCACATAGGGCAGCCAGAGGGAGAGAGGAAAAGTGTGTGCAGGGGTCCCAATGAGAAGAACCTGTCTTACTGGCATTAAGGCAGAGGTCACTAGAGGCACACCATCACTAAATAGTGGAATGATCAAGGTGGGAGAGGAGGCTGAAGGCAGCCTGAAAGAGAGCTGAGTGTCACCCACATAACACTGAAAGCTAGAGAAGAAAGTAGAGATCAGGTGGGCCAGGGGCACAGATAGACATCAAAGAGCCAGGGTGATAGAATAGAGTCTTCAGGAACACCATATGTGGAAAAAGATGTGGTGGAGAGAAAGGACCCAAGCTGGACCTGGGAGGGTCGCCCCAAGAGGAAGGAGGTCAGTCATGCCAGAGCCTGACCAGTGATGCCAAGGTTCACACTGATACGGTTGATCAGGGTTGCTTGATTGACCATGTCGAAGGCAGAGGCGATGTCAGGGAGGATGAGGACATAGTGAGAGCTGGAGTCAAGGTTGGAGAGCAGTTTCAGTGCCTCTGGCTGATCTTAAGCCAGACTGATGGTCATGGAGATAGCCAGCAGATTCAGTGTGGAGGTTCAGTTGAGATGTGGCCAGTTTCCCAAGGAGTTTGCCCAGGAAAGGAGTCAAAGAGATCAGGTGATAGTTAGCGGTCAGGAAGGATCAGCAGAGGACTTTTTCAGGAGGGGTTGAACAAGGGAGTGCTTGAGAAGAGAGGATAAATATCCAGTGGCAAAGGAATAATTGCAGAAATTGGCCAATCCTGGAGCAAGGGAGACAATGTTGTACTTGATGGTTCGGGAGGAGCTGGGGACCACCTGTTTGGATGAAACATTCATAGCCCGGACTTGTCTAGAAACATCATCAGGCACTGGTTTTTGCACTCCTCCACAAAGTCAAACTATATCTTACACTTTGAACCAGCTTGATAATGCCTCATGTCCTAGCTAAGCCCATCCCCTGCTAGGCCCGAATTGGCTGCTCCATGCCAGGAACAATCCAAATCATAGGTGAGTCACACACTGACTCTGACCAGGGGTTACAACCATGGCTCAGCCAATGTAGCCCTTTAATATCTGCATCTTTGACCTGAACACAGATGCCCCCAAAGTCACCACTTCAATCACCGTTGCTCACCACCTCGAACTGCTGGAATGTCACTCATCAACCCCTCCCAGTGGCTAAAGCTGACTCAGCCGAGATCAACTGCGAAGCAATCCTGGGAATGCCTTAACCTATGTCATTGAGTGCACCCATTCTGCTGCACAGTGACCGCATTCACCCCACTAGGCGCCTACCAAGAAATTAATCAAAATATTGTTGACCCTGAAGAGCCCCTTTAGTCCACTTGGGCCGTAGAGACTGGTTAGATCATGATCACACCTGTTTTCAATATCAATGTATTATTTCTGTAGCTAGTAATTCACCTACCATACCTGGGACCACGCTCGAGTGCTAGTTTCTTCTTACATCCTCTAAGTTCTTCCTTTGGGTTGGGTTTTTGTACCATATTTTCTATTCATTCTATTGCAGGTGGTGCGTTACCTTGATTGGACCTTCCCTATATTTTGGACTGGGATCCCGTGTTGTTTGGGTCACTACTGGTTCACCTTCACACCCCTCGTAAGAGCATGTCCCTGCTTTACCTTTATGAGTAAATCCAAATTGAATTATTTGGCTCTGTTAACATTGAGTCTAGAATGGTTCATGAGATAGCCATTTGTGACATATGAAATGATTTTGAAATATGCAAATTTAGAAGGAAATATATAGTTTAATCTTGGCAGTGTTTCAGGCACATCAGCCTTGGGCAGTGGAAAGCATATACTCACTGGGTGCTTCTCATTTCATTCTTTCTACATGTACTTGAATTTGTTTGTCTGCTGTGTGGGCATGAACTGAAATACTAACTGAATGTTGATGTTTGTTGCACACCTTTTGGTGTTCTCTGCTGCCTAATCATGTAATATTTTCCAAGAGCATGCACTTTAGACATATTCACACAGAAAAACATCAAGTTGAACTTTTAGGTTATCATTTTATTAAATAAATACTTGCATAAAAATAATGGTACTTTATTTCTTTCAAAATGAATATGTTATTCGGAAAACAAAGTGAAAATGTCTTCAATTTAGCATCCTCTTGGGGTAACATGTCACAGAGATGTTTTATCTTTACATTGGGCTTCATTATGATTCAGGCGGCCACCAAATGAACGGTGCCGGTAAGTGACCGGCACCGTTCATTCCGGGCTGCTCTATTACGAGGTCTACAGCTGGTCCCACTAAGGAATGCCTGGTCAGACCAGGCGTCCTTAGTGGGACCCGCTAGCAGACTAGGATGCTAACAACAGGCCCGTTGTAAGCATTCACCACATTCCCATTGAGCCCTATGGGGGCTGAAATGGGAATGGAGATGTACCGGGTCTGGGTCCCGCAAAAGGGATTTACTGGACTCTCCAAGGTCGAAATGGCCCGGTAAATCCCCTTTTGCGGGACCCGGACCTGGTACCCAGTATGGCTTTTAGCGGCACGGCTACCTCCATACTCGTAATGAGGCCCATTGTATTAAGATCTAGATAATCCATTAACAAAATAGATGAGTTTCTGTTGAATTTGACTCGAGGTATGCAATCGGATAATTCTGCAGATTGGGAAGGGGCATGTTGTTTCGGGTGGGTGACATTGGTTTAAGGGGGGTGGCAGTAGGGCACACATTTTGGGTGAGGGGCAAGAATGTCTGTGCCTCAGGCCCCTGAAGCTGTTAAAATTGCCCTGGGGAGCAAACAATATGTTCACCAGTTACACAGGTGGCAATGCATGGCTGTTTTCAGTTTTTGAATTGTTGGGGAGATCCTTGTTTGAGGGTGTGGGCAGGGGAGAAGTTGCCCACAAAATAAAGGCAGTCGAGGAAGTTGGCCGGAAGTTGGCTAGTGTGGAATTGAACTCTACAGAGGAATGTTTAATTAAGATGGTTAGTGGGGGAAGATTGTTTGGAGCATGGTCCAAGTATGGGGTCATACAGTCAGGTTTCAACTTTCATTTGGTAATTGAAGAATAGGGGGGTTGCAGGAAGTGGGGGATTGAGATGGTGAATTGAATGAATTAATGGCCTGATGGAGAGTGGTTTGTGGAGAGAGTGGATGAGTTGCAAGGTGATTAGGAAGATGAGTTAAAGGGAGTTGCCATTAGTGTGGGTTGGATACCCAACCTCTCCTGTGCTATCAGTGATGAATACACATTTTCTCGATCTTGATCTTTGCATTTCTTTAAACCAGTTTTTATTTTTTATTTCATAATAAGAAATGCCCAAGTGCACAGCATTAACTTGCTTAATGAAACATCATGTATTACTAGCGGCTAAGCAGACTTACAATAAATCAAACTGCCTGCTCTGATGCATCTGAATCCATGCATTGACTGGCACACATTTTAACAGCTGCTACATATGTACTGTCTGAGTAAATGCAAGAACATCTTGACAGATACTTATTGAAACTAGACAAGGTCTAGAAAATAAATGACAGTACAGGAGATGAGATGAAATATTAGAAAAACATAATTGCGCTTTTATGTGGAGACACCACTTCCCTGCCTGTCAATTTCTTTGTGAAAATTCTTACTATATGCTTTTTGCAACCTATCGTGAATCATTCACATCACAAATAGTTTGCTTTACCATATCTGTGTGCCTTGTAAAACGTGATGTGCATTTACAAATGCTTTTATTTAATTTATACATATTTTATATTTTATATTTTATTTATTTAGTATTGTTATTATAAAATACAAGATGCATACGAGCACTTCAGGACCAGATGACACAGACACATTTAAAAGCATTAATAATGAAATACACTTATGTATACACTTATGTATACAACACCTGGCCAAAATAAAATAAACATTTAAAAGACATATTTTAATATTCATCAGTGCAAAAGTATAAACCCATGTTTGCCAATAGTGTTAAACTTCCAAACGTAGTGCCAAATACATCATCTGTGCATATTAGCAGTCTACTGAATAGTAGATTTAAGTATTCAGCCAAAGCCGAATGCGGAGCTGAATAGTTTCATTTTTAATTAATAAAGTTATGTAGACAAGAAAAACATTTTGTAAATTAAAAACACACTTTAAAATATTTACATCCATTCTTTTTTGCATTGCTCGTTTTTGTTAAAAGAAGATGTTTGTGTAAACCAGGAAAGGAATACATTATCAGAAAATATACTGTCCAATACCAGCACAGTCTGGATTTGTGTGCATTAATAGGTGTCACTTGTTGGGCAGGGTCCAAGTAACTAAGGCTAGCCTAATAGTTTAGTATGCTTGTATGCAATCACTATGAGCAGAGACTGGGATCCATCTACTCATACTTTCAAATCTTCCTTCTGGGTTTGCCCATCTTTAACCTTCTAGTTTCATCAAGATCTCGAATCACAAAAGGAGTGATTACATCACTTTGCACCTGAAGTGCTACTGAATTGGATAGCCACATTCTTTAGTAACATCTGTCACTTTTACTCAATTCAAGGGACTAACTTTGACAACATGAGAAAGTTAGCAGAAATGTAACATATGTTTCGATACCATAAGCACATCTCTGTTGCATACACACATTCCCACTGAGCCATTCTACTTAATTTATAACCTTAGCCTGTAGGCTTAATACAGTTATTATCTGCAGGCACACTACCTCCTGAGCTATTTTACTCAGGGTTTGCATCTTCCTGGGGATATCTGCAGCAGTTGTATTATTCCACTTAATTATATTACTTGGCTTGGGATTCAAACCTGTAACTTTCGGATTACTCACACTGGTCATCAGAAAATCAATATTTCGATAAAGAAAATACCATTTTCCAATAGCGACTTTGCATACTATTGTTTCAGCTCAATGGTTTTTAACTGAAAAATACAGGGGAGACAAGCGACATCTCATTGCACATTCAAAATATTGAGCGTGCAGCTCACTCCTCTCCAGCAAACCAGCAGATTAAAGACTGTCAGCCCAGCACATGAAGGGCTTAGATGTTGTTTGCACTTTCACAACTCTGTTGTGCCTGCACCCGATCAAAAAGGTGACAGAAGCATTTGTTTAATGATCCTTTTAAAGAATTAACATGACATGCCTGAAACGTTCCAGGCACATTGAAAGTAGTACTTACTGTATTTTGTAGGGGAAAATATTCAGCTTTAAGAGAAATTTAATTAAGTATTCTGCCGAAGCTGAATATCTAATGTTCAGCTGGAATTCAGCCGAATACTTACTCGAAGAAGAATTTCAGTACACCCCTAGTACATATCAAACAATACGTCTAGCTAATCACTTGTTGTAAACTCAAAATCTGTCAGTAGCTTCCTCCCTTTCATGGCCTGTCTGAAACATAGTGAAATAAAGAAGAATCAAATCCATTCTGCACAATGATAATTGCATCCTATACCTAAGCTACTAAATAACCACCTAAATCAATCTGTTCAAGCAACTTGACAATTTACCTTCGATTCCACAATCATTGCATGATGCTGGGTACTCTCATATTGAAGCAACTGCCTACATTATTGAGAATAAAATCATTACAGCTATCATTAAAATGCATTTTTGGCAGATACTGTATGTAATCGGCTTATACAACCCGCCATTTTGGAATCTTACCACTAGATTAACATTCTGCAGCATTATAACATGTCTGTTCACCCTTTTTGATCCAAAAGGGTTCAAAAATCGTTCTACTGTGCTTGCCAGTGGGACACAAAAACGAAAAGGAATTAATTTGTTCATCCTTTTGACTTGGAAAACCCAAACAGAACCTTGGTTTTCTTGGTAACCCAGACTATGCTCCTCTTGCTTTTGCA
The DNA here is from genome assembly GCF_040938575.1 of Ambystoma mexicanum. Taxonomy (NCBI): domain Eukaryota; kingdom Metazoa; phylum Chordata; class Amphibia; order Caudata; family Ambystomatidae; genus Ambystoma; species Ambystoma mexicanum. The sequence goes on from NC_090936.1 coordinate 903,274,052, forward strand.
GCCTGATCTTGCTTACAATCAGGGCTTAGCTACTTTTGGTTCTCCAGATGGTTTGGTCTATAAATCACATCAAAACTTGCCAGCATAGTCAATCATTACGGATCATGGGATTTTCTGTACGGAACATCTGGGATGCCACAGATTGTAGACCCTTTATATGATTACTGTAAAATAGGTCTATGCCAGATACGCTGTAGATGGCATGAAAAGCTGTCACAACCAACATCTGTTTTTATGGGGGAAAAGACTAAAACATTCAGATAGCTCTAAAATTCCCAAGTATTTAATAGGTATTTCAAAACTATTTTTTAATTATTTCTTCACAGCATCATTTATCAAAGGCACCAGGGCAGCGTGAGGCGAATATGCCGTTTCACTTTCCTCCAGATACACAGAGTACTGTAACCTTATAAAATCTTCATAAATGTCCCTTCTATCTTGGTCAAAGAGCCACAAAATAATTTTGCTTGGTTCAGCCAATTAGGGTTGATACCGATTTTGCAGCAAATAGTTTCAATTAGCTTTTCTGCAGTTACAAATAATGCTTTCTTCCAAGAAAATGGGCATCATTACGACCCTGGCGACCGCAGTATGAATGGTGACGGTAAGGTTCCGGCACCATTCATACCAGGCCGCCACATTACGTGTTTGCTCGCGGGTGGCGGTATGGACATCTGGTCTGGCCAGACGTGCATACAGGCACCCGCAAGCAGACCAGGATGCTAACAACTGACCCGTCATTAACGGGTCCGTTGTTAGCATCCTCCCCATTCCCATTGAGCCCTATGGGGGCTCAAATGGGAATGGGGACGTACCGGGTCCCGAAAATGGGTATTACTGGGCCCACAAAAGTCAGAATGGCCCGGTAATTCCCTTTTTTCGGGACCCAGACAGGAGTTTGAAGGTAGCCATGCCAGTAATGATGGCATGGCTACCTCCAAACTCGTAATGAGGCCCAATGGCTTTAATGTTTTCATAACGTGTTACAATGTTCTCCTGACACACACCACCCATATATCAAATTTGGAACACATTTAGTATTATAAGCTCTCGAGCGGAAGAATCAAGCCCCTACATTCATTATACTAAGGACTTGGCCATTTCTTCTTTCTTATTGCTGGTTGCAACTTCATGAACCACAATCCCAGGTATCTGTACTTACCAAGCTTGTATAGAATTTGGTCTTTTCAATACCAAGTAAGGGCTCATGGTTTTTAGACTTAAACAAGAAAAATCAATACTTATTATGTACTTTGTTCACCTCTAGTCTATTAACTTAAAAGCAGCCAGACAATTTCCTCAGTTTCTGCTAAAGAACAGCCAGAGTAAAATCCCAGATGTCATCAGCATAACAGTAATGGGGCAATATCCCTTAGATGTGGTGGAAATCTAGCTCTCTTATCGAGCCGCTGAGGTAAATTAATCAAATAAATAACACATATGAACAGATCTAATATGAAGCCCTAGCGCAGCCAATTGAAGGGTTCAATATGTAGTGTAAAACAGTCATCAGTGATGTCATCAATTACATTTGTGATGTCATCTTTGATGTCCTGGGTGTTAGTTTTAGCACTGCACAGTGGTGGCGCGAGTTATGGTTGCTTAGCTTACCATAACTGGCGAATTTCAAAGGTTTTTTGGTTTTACTTGGAACCATAACGTCCCTTTGACAAAGTTTTTTCACTGAATTTCATAGGTTTTTAGTAGCAAAACTTAACCATAACGTCCCTTTAACAACGTTTTTTCACTGAATTTCATAGGTTTTTAGTAGCGCAACTTAACCATAACGTCCCTTTAACAAAGTTTTTTCATTGAATTTCATAGGTTTTTATTAGTGCAACTTAAACATAGCGTCCCTGTAACACAATTTTTTTTTACTGCATTTCATAGGTTTTTATTAGTGCAACGTCACCATAACATAAAGGGGGTGGGCGGGAGGGGATAGACACACACAGGGCATGAGCGGGGGGTGGGCGGGAGGGGATAGACACACACAGGGCGTGAGCCGGGGGTAGGGGGGAGGGGAGAGACACATGGGGCATGAGCGAAGGGGTGGGTGGGAGGGATAGAGACACACGGGGCATGAGCGGGGGGTGGGTGGGTGGGAGGGATAGAGACACACGGGACATGAGCGGGGGGTGGGGGGAGGAATAGAGACACACGGGGCATAAGCGGGGGGTGGGTGGGAGGGATAGGGGCATGAGCGGGGGGTGGGCGGGAGTTATAGAGACACACGGGGCATGAGCGGGGGGTGGGGGGGAAGGGAGAGACACACGGGGCATGAGCGGCTTAGAGACACATGGGGCATGAGCAGGGGTGGATGGGAGGGATAGAGACACACGGGTCATGAGAGGGGGGTGGGTGGGAGGGATAGAGACACGAGGGGCATGAGCGGGGGGTGGGTGGGAGGGTAGAGACACACGGGGCATGAGCGGGGGGTGGGTGGGAGGGGAGAGACAAACGGGGCATGAGCGGGGGTGAGTGGGAGGGGAGAGTCAAATGGGGCATGAGCAGGGGGTGGGTGGGAGAGGAGAGACAAATGGGGCATGAGCAGGGGGTGGGTGGGAGGGCTAGAGACACACGGGGCATGAGCGGGGGTGGGGGGATGGAGAGAGACACACGAGGCATGAGGGGGGGGTGAGTGGGAGCGAGAGAGACACACGGGGCATGAGCGGGGTGGGGGGGAGAGACACACACGGGGCATGAGCGGGGGTGGGGGGGAGGGAGAGACACACACGGGGCATGAGCGGGGGCGGGGGGAGGGAGAGAGACACACGGGGCATGAGCGGGGATTGGGTGGGAGGGATAGAGACACACGGGGCATGAGCGGGGGGTGGGTGGGAGGGATAGAGACACACGAGGCATGAGCGGGGGGTGGGTGGGAGGGATTGAGACACACGGGGCATGAGCGGGGGGTGGGTGGGAGGGATAGAGACACACGTGGCATGAGCGGGGTGTGGGTGGGAGTGGAGAGACAAACGGGGCATGAGCGGGGGGTGGATGGGAGGGCTAGGGGCATGAGCGGGGGGTGGGTGGGAGGGCTAGAGACACACGGGGCATGAGTAGGGGGTGAGGGGAGAGACACACGGGGCATGAGCAGGGGGTGGGGGCAGGGAGAGACACGGGGCATGAGCGGAGGGTGGGTGGGAGGGATAGAGACACACGGGGCATGAGAGAGGGGTGGGTGGGAGGGATAGAGACACATGGGGCATGAGCGGGGGTGTGTGGGAGGGATAGAGACACACGGGGCATGAGCGGTGGGGGTGGGTGTGAGGGATAAAGACACACGGGGGATGAGCGGGGGTGGGTGGGAGGGATAGAGACACACGGTGAATGAGCGGGGGTGGGTGGGAGGGCCAGGGGCATGAGCGGGGGGTGGGTGGGAGGGCTGGAGACACACGGGGCATGAGTAGAGGGTGAGGGGAGAGACACACGGGGCATGAGCAGGGGGTGGGGGGGAGGGAGAGACACACACAGGACATGAGCGGGGGGTGGGCGGGAGGGATAGAGACACACGAGGCATGAGCGGGGGGTGGGCGGGAGGGATAGAGACACACGGGGCATGAGCGGGGGTGGGGGGGAGGGAGAGAGACACACGGGGCATGAGCGGGGGGGTGGGAGGGATAGAGACACACGGGGCATGAGCGGAGGGTGGGTGGGAGGGATAGAGACACACAGGGCATGAGCGGGGGGTTGGTGGGAGGGATAGAGACACACGGGGCATGAGCGGGGCATGGGTGGGAGTGATAGAGACACACGGGGCAGGAGCGGGGGTGGGTGGGAGGGCTAGGGGCATAAGCAGGGGGTTGGTGGGAGAGCTAGGGTCATGAGCGGGTCTAGGGACATGAGCGGGGGGTGGGTGGGAGGGCTAAGGGCAGGAGCGGGGGGTGGGTGGGAGGGCTAGGGGCATGAGCGGGGGTGGGTGGGAGAGCTAGAGACACATGGGGCATGAGTAGGGGGTGAGGGGAGAGACACACAGGGCATGAGCGGGGGGTGGGTGGGAGGGATAGAGACACACGGGGCATGAGCAGGGGGTGGGTGGGAGGGATAGAGACACACAGGGCATGAGCGGGGGGTGGGTGGGAGGGAGAGACACACATGGGGCATGTGCGGGCGGTGGGTGTGAGGGCCAGAGACACACGGGCATGAGCGGGGGGTGGGTGGGAGTAGAGAGGCAAACGGGGCATGAGCGGAAGGCGGGAGGTGGGTGCGGAGGGCTAGGGGCATGAGCGGGGGGTGGGTGGTAGGGCTAGAGACACACGGGGCATGAGTACGGGGTGAGGGGAGAGACACACAGGGCATGAGCAGGGGGTAGCGGGAGGGAGAGACACACATGGGGCATGAGCGGGGTGTGGGTGTGAGGGCTAGAGACACAAGGGGCATGAGCGGGGGGTGGGTGGGAGGGCTAGAGACACATGGAGCATGAGCAGGGGGTGGGTGGGAGGGCTAGAGACACACGGGGGTTGGGTTGGAGTTCTAGAGACACACGGGGCATGAGTGGGGGGTGGGTGGGAGGGCTAGAGACACACCGGGTATGAGCGGCGGTGGGGGGGAGGGAGAGAGACACACGGGGCATGAGCGGGGGTGGGGGGGAGACACACGGGGCATGAGCGGGGGTGGGGGAGGGAGAGAGACACACGGGCCATGAGCGGGAGTGGAGGGCTAGGGGCATGAGCGGGGGGTTGGTGGGAGGGCTAGAGACACACGGGGCATGAGTAGGGGGTGAGGGGAGAGACACGCTGGGCATGAGCAGGGGGTGGGGGGGAGGGAGAGACACACACGGGGCATGAGCGGGGGTGGAGGGGAGGGAGAGACACACATGGGGCACGAGCGGGGGTGGGGGGGAGATAGAGAGACACACGGGGCATGAGCAGGGGTTGGGTGGGAGGGATAGAGACACACGGGGCATGAGCGGGGGGTGGGTGGGAGGGATAGAGACACATGGGGCATGAGCGGGGGTGGGTGGGAGGGATTGAGACACACGGGGCATGAGCAGGGGGTGGGTGGGAGGGATAGAGACACACGTGGCATGAGCGGGGGGTGGGTGGGAGTGGAGAGACAAACGGGGCATGAGCGGGGAGGTGAATGGGAGGGCTAGGGGCATGAGCAGGGGGTGGGTGGGAGGGCTAGAGACACACAGGGCATGAGTAGGGGGTGAGGGGAGAGACACACGGGTCATGAGCAGGGGGTGGGGGCAGGGGGAGACACGGGGCATGAGCGGAGGGTGGGTGGGAGGGATAGAGACACACGGGGCATGAGAGAGGGGTGGGTGGGAGGGATAGAGACACATGGGGCATGAGCGGGGGTGTGTGGGAGGGATAGAGACACACGGGGCATGAGCGGTGGGGGTGGGTGGGAGGGATAGAGACACACAGGGCATGAGCGGGGGGTGGGTGGGAGGGCTGGAGACACACAGGGCATGAGTAGAGGGTGAGGGGAGAGACACACGGGGCATGAGCAGGGGGTGGGGGGGAGGGAGAGACACACACAGGACATGAGCGGGGGGTGGGCGGGAGGGATAGAGACACACGGGGCATGAGCGGGGGGTGGGCGGGAGGGATAGAGACACACGGGGCATGAGCAGCGGTGGGGGGAGGGTTAGAGACACACAGGGCATGAGCGGGGGGTGGGTGGGAGGGATAGAGACACACGGGGCATGAGCGGGGGGTGGGCGGGAGGGATAGAGACACACGGGGCATGAGCGGGGGGTTGGTGGGAGAGCTAGGGGCATGAGCGGGTCTAGGGACATGAGCAGGCGGTGGGTGGGAGGGCTAGGGGCATGAGCGGGGGGTGGGTGGGAGAGCTAGAGACACATGGGGCATGAGTAGGGGGTGAGGGGAGAGACACACGGGGCATGAGCAGGGGGGTGGGTGGGAGGGATAGAGACACACGGGGCATGAGCAGGGAGTGGGTGGGAGGGATAGAGACACACGGGGAATGAGCGGGGGGTGGGTGGGAGGGAGAGACACACATGGGGCATGAGCGGGCAGTGGGTGTGAGGGCCAGAGACACACGGGGCATGAGCGGGGGGTGGGTGGGAGGGGAGAGACAAACAGGCCATGAGCAGGAGGCGGGAGGTGGGTGCGGAGGGCTAGGGGCCTGAGCGGGGGGTGGGTGGGAGGGCTAGAGACACACGGGGCATGAGTACGGGGTGAGGGGAGAGACACACGGGGCATGAGCAGGGGGTGGGGGGAGGGAGAGACACACATGGGGCATGAGCGGGGGGTGGGTGTGAGGGCTAGAGACACACGGGGCATGAGCGGGGGGTGGGTGGGAGGTCTAGAGACACACGGAGCATGAGCGGGGGTAGGGTGGGAGGGCTAGAGACACACGGGGGTTGGGTTGGAGTTCTAGAGACACACGGGGCATGAGTGGGGGATGGGTGGGAGGGCTAGAGACACACCGGGCATGAGCGGCGGTGGGGGGGAGAGAGAGACACACGGGGCATGAGCGGGGGTGGGGGAGGGAGAGACACACGGGGCATGAGCGGGGTGGGGGGAGGGAGAGAGACACACGGGTCATGAGCGGGAGTGGGGGGGAGGGAGAGAGACACACGGGGCATGAGCGGGGATGGGGGGAGGGAGAGACACACACGGGGTATGAGCGGGGGGTGGGCGGGAGGGATAGAGACACAGGGGGCATGAGCGGGGGGTGGGCCGGAGGGATAGAGACACACGGGGCATGAGCAGGGGGTGGGGGGACAATCAAAAACACGGACATGCCGCACGGACATGAGATTGTGTGGCAGATCCCGCTCCTCGGCCCTCCGCTGGCCACCGACACGGGGCATGAGCGGGGGTGGGGGGGAGGGAGAGAGACACACGGGGCATGAGCGGGGGTGGGGGGGAGGGAGAGAGACACACGGGGCATGAGTGGGGGTGGGGGGGAGGGAGAGAGACACACGGGGCATGAGCGGGGGTGGGGGTGGAGAGAGACACACGGGACATGAGCGGGGGTGGGGTGGAGGGAGAGAGACACATGGGGCATGAGCGGGGGATGGGCGGGAGGGATAGAGACACACGGGTCATGAGCGGGGGTAGGGGGGAGGGAGAGACACACACGGGGCATGAGCAGGGGGTGGGCGGGAGCGATAGAGACACATGGGGCATGAGCGGGGGTGTTGGGGACAAACAAAAACACGGACATGCCGCACGGACATGAGTTCGTGCGGCAGATCCCGCTCATCGGCCCTCCGCTGGCCACCGACATGGGGCATGAGCGGGGGTGTGGGGGAGGGTGAGAGACACACGGGGCATGAGCAGGGGTGGGGGGAGGAAGAGACACACAGGGGGCATGAGCGGGGGGTGGGCAGGGGGGATAGAGACACACGGGGCATGAGCAGGGGGTGGGCGGGAGGGATAGAGACACACGGACATGCCGCACGGACATGAGTTTGTGCGGCAGATCCCGCTCCTCGGCCCTCCGCTGGCCACCGTGTGCGATGGCGTGAGCGGGGAGCTGGACGAACAGGGGACACACGGAGCATGAGTGGGGGTGGGGGGACAGGAAGGACACAAGGGGCATGAGCGGGGGTGGGGGGGACAGAAAGGACACACGGGGCATGAGTGGGGAGTGGGGCAGACACAGGCATGAGCAGGGGTGGAAGGAACAAGAGACATACACGCTCCTACTGACCTGACAAAGCCTCTCATGCGGCAAAGAAAGATGGCGGGCGTCTCTGAAGCCAGACGCACTGCATGCTTTCACCACATCCAATGAGAGAGCATGTCAGATGTCCGTGGACATCACACAAGCTGCTGGCCCAGTCACCGTCCTGTCTGCGGAGCGAACAGGGAAGTCCGTCCGCGGACCGAACACAGATATCACTAATTTTTCTTTACCTACTTTTTTGTCATTTTAAAAAAAACTACTGGACGGATTTTCACCAAATTTGCAAAAGCACGCTTTCGGGACCAAGCCGCTGCTCCTGGTCCAAATTTGGTGAAAATCCGTCCAGCGGTTTGGGCTGTAGATGCGAGAAAAAAATGTTTCCGATTCAGTCTATGGGAAAAAAAAGTTTTGGGTCCCCCCCTATAACTTTGCCCCTCCTGGACGAATCCTCACCAAACTTTGCAAAAAAATTCAGAGTGACCCAAATACTTGCAAAGTTTGGTGAGGATTCGTCCAGGGAGAGCGAAGTTATAAGCCGCAAAAAAAGTGCTCTTCCTATGGAAACAGCAACTTAACCATAACTACATGGCCACTACCGTGGCCATGTAATATATATATTCAGTAAAAAACGAAGGGACTTTATGGTTAAGTTGCGCTACTAAAAACCTATGAAATTCAGTAAAAAAACTTTGTTAAAGGGATGTTATGGTTCCAAGTAAAACCGAAAAACCCCTGAAATCCGCCAGTTATGGTAAGCTAAGCAACCATAACTCACACCAGTGCAGTTCACTGCTAAGACTAACACCAGGACATCAAAATGTCAATGACATTTGTGATGTCATCTTTGATGTCCTGGGTGTTAGTCTTAGCAGTGCACGGTGGTGGCGCGAGTTATGGTTGCTTAGCTTACCATAACTGGTGAATTTCAGGGGTTTTTCGGTTTTACTTGGAACCATAACGTCCCTTTAACAAAATGTTTTAATGAATTTCATAGGTTTTTAGTAGCGCAACTTAACCATAACGTCCCTTTAACAAAGTTTTTTTTACTGAATTTCATAGGTTTTTGGAAGGGCAACTTAACCATAACGTCCCTTTAACAAAGTTTGTTTTTTTTATTGAATTTCAGAGGTTTTTCGTAGCACAACTTAACCATAATGTCTACGAACATCTGACTTCATTGCACACCTTCCGGAGAATGCCACATGACCATATGCTTGTGCACAGCATGATGATGTGTCTGAGAACCCATACACACTTCTCAATAACATCTGTGCCTCATGGATAGTTTGGAACTACATTTTCTACTGAATTAGGAACTTGCAACTTCAACATTTCCCTTGCACATCTACAACACCTATTCGTACTCATCCATTAACAATCTAGTACACAGTACATACTTTTGGCAAAACGGCTATTTACATTAAAATGACATCAGCTAACACTGTCACTCCTTCCCAAGAGACACCACCACTGCTGTAGTCAAGCAGCATGAGAAACACTGCCCCCTAGGCTGGCCAACTCTTTGATAGTCTGTCGCGGGACACTTGGCCACAAGGCGGTGATGACGTCACTTCATTCACGTTTGGGCTGCCTCTTTTTGATTTTTTTTTTTAATGGCTCTTAATTCCTGGCTTAATTTAAATACAAATGCTTTGTCCTGGGGAGGTGATAGTCACGTTTTTTTAACTGCAAACATTACCATCATGACCCCAGGAACAAAGCATTAGCATTTGAATTAAGGCAGGTGTCCGAGTGTTACAACTCGACCTGTAGATTCAAAAGGAGCCAGGCCTGCAGAGGCACCCAGAGAAAGAAAGCAGCAGGCGGCAGCGTCGTGCTGAGCAGATGGCCACTTCAGTTTACAGAGTGGCTGTGCTGGAGGCAGGTTGTCCGACGCAAGTCGGGACAACCTAAGTTTCCGCACAGCCACTTTGCTAACCACAGGACGGAGTCCCTAATTGCGGGACAATCCCGCAAAATCGGGTACACTTGGCCACCATACTACCCCCTACCTTAGAAATAACACACTCACAACATTTCTCCCTTTTCCATCTGCCCCTCCATATTAGTGATTGGTGCCTCTTCCCTCATTTCCGTCCCCACCTTTCGTTCATAGCTCTCCTGCCCAAAAATAATCCATCCAAAAACAAAATAAATGTTCCTTTAGGAACCACCTTTCACAGTTAAAAAATAGAAGTAAAAAAAAAATGCATAGACTCCATCTAATTTGTATTTCTCAGTAAAATACATAGACACAATAAGATTTTCCAACATTTCCATTTGCATTTTTTGTTATAGTAGTGTGAATATTGTAGCGTTCATGCGCCGTTCCAGCGACTGGAATGGTGGATAACGGCCCAGTAGCCCTAGTAATCAGCCCAAGTGAAGCGAGGGTGGATGACAAGGTCTCTGGACCATTACCCCGTATTTCAGCCCCTAAAATGGAGGATGAACGCCATTACCAGCCTAAGTTTCCAAAGCGGTAACCCGTGCTACTAAAAAATAGGATTTCTCGTCCTATATTGGGACACGGCATCCCGGTTTAGGAATAAAATCCTTTCCCAAGATGGCCACCATGGAAAGGGAAATCGCCAGTTCCATACAGGGCCCATCTTCCCTTTCCATGGCAACCTCCAAAATGTAAAAAAAAAATCCTCTAACCGTATTAACATAAGCACATTTTTCTTCCCTTTCAAATCTATTCTAATTGCGAATAACTTTACGACAAAGCCAGTTCCAGGTGGAAATGACCGCTTTAATACTATGTTTTGTCCCTTCTGTTCATGGCCAGTAGCCACATTGTCCGGATCTTAACCTTATACCATGACTCCGACATTCGGGCCACTGCCAATGACTACAGCCTACCCCTCAGGCACTAAAAAAAACATGCTTCTCGATCCCTGCGCAAATTTGCTGTAAATCCACCCACGTTTTATTGTTTCAAAACTATCAAAATAATACACAAAGCAATTGTCATATAAGCTGTGTAAAAAATTCCAACAATCTTTGTAGACTCATTTGAAATTACGTCTGAAATATTCCAACCATCATCATCACCCCTCACCTCCCCAAATATTATTGCATAAGTTTCACAAGTGCAATGCTCACAAAATATTATTGTCCTGATACATTCATTTATCAGAAACATTTCCACATCAGTTTACCGCATTTGTCCTCTTTGAGAAACGTACAAAATCTGTCTACAGGGCGCATCCATCTTGTGCTATTGTTATCCATTGCTGCATCGGCCTAAGGTAAACTGGCCGGACGTCACTAAATCATATGCCCCGCCCCTGACCCTCACATAACCAACCCTAGTGAAAATATGTATCAATAACCGACCTTTATTAAACTTTATTGCAATATATGTATTATTTTTTTATTTTGGCATAGAGTTTAAATTAACGATTAGCACACACATCAAACGATCTAAAAAAATACAAAAAGAACCTAGAAACTGATACACATTCCATATAGGCATATATGACATTTTAAAGAAATATTAGCGTTGAACTTGGATGAATCTAGTTATAGTCGACAAACGCCTACATTCTGCACTTCCCATAACCACATAAAAAGACAACCACACAGAAAAATAGTACTTGAGTTACATTGCCGAAATTAATTTTCAGAGAATAATAGGTTAAAGCTCGTTCCGGTATACAGTAGTCATAAGCAAACTTACATAATATTCACCGTCTCCATTGTATTTGTGAAAATCAGTGAGTAATGCTCTATCCACTTCCATCAAAGAATCTTCATGAACTGAATTCACATGTTCCGTACACACTTTTGGAATGCATACCCTTATCAAATGTTCTTTAATACAAACCTCCTCTCACTGACTATTTACTAAAAAATCTCTTTCTCTCAAGGTCAAAAAACAATTGACCCTTCTACTTTCTGTCCCATGCGTGGGCTGGCTTAGCTCGCAACCAACAAATGAAAGTTGCTGACCTTCACTCAGAATCTAAATACATTCTCACTTTGTAACAACATGGCTCAACGCACCCATGAGAACTCGTATTGTCATACACGTGCAAAGCCGCTGTTTCCATCAAACACTGCAGGTGGCTGCCTCAGATGCCAAACTCTAGGAGGCACCAATGTGACTCCAATATTATTTTAAATACATTGTAACACAGACACATTACTCCTTCACCAGTAGTTTACGCACAATATATTGAGGAATACCTCCAAATAGGGTGGCCAACTTTGTCACATCCCTTTGCGGGACAAAAGGTGGTGATGACATCACAGCGTCATTCACCTGGCAGAATGAATGCAATGCACCCAAAGCTACTGACATGCCCGGCCTGCAAGCCTGTCACGTCAGTAGCTGCGGTTGCAATGCAATACAATAGGACTCTGATTTACAGATTAGCTGCCACTTGCCAGCCACTGTCATTTCCATTCGTGGGATAAGTATGTATATGACCCCCTCCCCGCTCGGCCCCAACCCCCAGCATGACTAATTGTGACTCCTAACTTACTCTGTTAGATCACAAATTTTGCTCGAACAGAGCAAGTCGGGACAACCCACGTCCCGCAGAGCCACTTGGCAAACTGCCCAACACAGGTGCCAATTGCGGGACCATCCAGCAAATTACGGGACAGTTGCTCACCTTACCTCCAAATATGCTGTATGACTTTTGTGACAAAAAAACACCACTGTTTTGCTTTTTGCTGCCACATCCCACCCCATCCTTATCAACCCTCTTCTCCCCAGACAGTATTTGATAAGTTTAACAAGTGCAATGTTGTGGTTTTTTTATATGTTTTTGCATCAATGTCTGCAGACACCAAAACACGGATCAAAGATGGCAGGCGCATCGGAACAATCTGACGCACATGACGTGCCAGATTACCCAGTTGGTGTCCTCTCCGCGGAGAGAACAGGGAAGTGTGTCCGCAGAGCGGACATAGATATCCCAAATTTTTTGAGACCTACTTTTTGATTGTTTAAAAAAAAAACTACTGGACGGATATTCACCAAATTTACAAAAGCACTCTTTCGGGACCAAACCGCTGCTCCTGCCACAAATTTGGTGAAAATCCGTCCAGCTGTTTGATGTGTAGCCGTGCGCAAAGTTTTTCCGCCATTCGGCCTATGCAGTAAAAAAAGAAGTTTTGGGATCCCCCTATAACTTTACCCCCCCCGGACCAAACCTCACCAATATCTGCAAAAAAATTCAGAGTGGGCCATATACTTTTTTTTCAAAGATTGGTGAATATTCGTCCAGGGGGAGCAGAGTTATTGGCCACCCAAAAAGTGCTCTTCCAATAGAAACAGCAACTTAACCATAACTACACGGCCACTACCGTGGCCGTGTAATGTATATATATATATATATATATATATATATATATATATATATATATATATATATATGGCAAACATATATAAGGGGATAATATTATCGGATACCGATAACATGCCAGTCCAGCAAATATTCTTTGCAGGAACAATCCTCAATTTTGTTGTGTTATAAGTAGATGTTGGTAATCAATGTGGATTAGCAGCAATTGAACTACTAATTAAAGACACTGGACAAATATAAAATTATGTTGTCTGTGCCTATATATGGGAGCAATGCAGATTGGAGCGCACATCAAGATACCTTTTTAGAAATATAGTTCCTTGTTAGTTAGTTTGATGGTTAGGGTTTGAGAAACATGGCTGTTCCTGCATGTAAATGGGTAGTCACATGCAGGAATTCCTTCCAAAAATCTGCCAGTGATTGAGGCCAGATCAATCTGTTTGACTAAGACTTTTTCAAATATATTGTAGCAATCATCTCTTCATCAGGCGATGTTTATGATTAACACGAGCCTAAGCAGGCCTGAGTGAAAGGAGGGACCTGCTGAGCATCCAGTGCCATTAACAGCTATGCACACACTCCCAACAAGGGGGTGATGACTATTGAACACAAATTTCATGAGCCCAATATCCAGTGGAAAAAAAACAACATGGCTCTCACCATTGCTAATAAACAAACGACTGGGTTCCCTTTTCTATTTACTAAGGGGTGGTCATCCTGTTTGTTTCTTTTTCATTGACCATTGGGCTTGCACAATATGCAAAAGTCCATCTGTAATTAAGGATTAAAAAAAAAAAAACTATTATCACTCACCGTGGACGGGACACTGGGGTGCGGATAGTTGGATTTATTTTTACTGGAGATGGGCTCTGTATATTGAGCAAGCCCAATCTATTTCTATGGCAGTGACAAACAATGGGACAGGGCACCGCGAGTGTAGAAGAAATCTTTGGTCCATTCAAAGCACTGCATTGGGTCTTCTCAGATCAGTTAATCCAGCAGGGCTTCACCAGGGCAATTGCAGCAAAGCTCACCAGGCCCCCTCAACAGTCGTCCATGGGTCTTCAGTCGGCTGCACAGCTACACAGATTACTTGGTTCCAATGCTGATCTATTGGAATGGTTGCAGGAGTCCTCTTTTTATCCCAAATCCAGGTTCATGACAAAAACGATCCCACCAATGCTAAGGATCAGCACCACTCACTGAATCAGGGACCACTGTGGCTTCACTCGTGCATATACACCAGACTCTCTGGCATCATGGCTGTGGAAAGGGACCAGACAGACCCACCTACTTCCTGGGCCCACACACAAATGGTATGCACTAGCCCACGAAAAAACAACAGCTTTCTCGGGCAAACACCTAACCATTTAGGAATTTCCTGACCTGAAAAGGCAGGCAGAAGGCCAGAAAACAATAAGGCCAAAGAACGAGCAGAAAATCTGGTGGCATAGCCTTTTAAGAGCACTAGTCACTTTTAGTAGCCATGCACGGTAAACATGAATGTGCACAATAAAAGCATTGCAAGAATTGTAAAAAAGTAATTGCTGCCACCAGCTTGTCTTTAGGCGCATACAAAAGTAACCAAAAATCCTCAGTGTAAAAGACTAGGGTGATACAAAAGTATCCCCATGTACTTCATTGAAAGATGCTGTGTGCCTGTTAGAAAAGTTACCAAAACAGTAGAAAAGTAAAAAAAGAAATGGAAACATAGTTTTCCAGTACCGATAGTCTGAAGGACTGATCCGTTTCCCCATGACAAATGAGCAAAATACCGGGTAAGTGAAGATTCACTTCTCTGTAAAGAGTGAGGACGGGTTCAAAAAAAGCAAAAGCAAAATGTTCGGGGTTCCATAGACTATGGAGGGATAGTTGCCTAAGAGAACATCTTTCTTAACAGTCGTTGCCTCTCCACAATTAAGATGGTGGCACGTGGGAAAGGCCCCTGGCAGACTGGGAAAACACTGCCGTACTATGGCCGTTCACGCCTGTATTTCTAACCTCCTTGTTGGCTGAGCACCATTCACCGGGTGCACATCTTTAATGAATTAATCTTTAATGAAGCACTGTGCCAAGAGAACAGGTCCTTCTAATGTTTTGCTCATGATGCTGCTCTATGTGGCATTGCTGCCATTTGAGACTGACATATCACACATCTGGTTGTCAATTTAAGAGCTGTGCTGGACGCTCAACAGTGCACATGTGCAACAAACTTGTAGTTGAAGCATGCACTCTCCAAAATAAATCTCTCTTCCCTTAAGTAGATCATATTGAGGTAAAGTGCTACCGCAATGCTAATTATGTCTCGCTTCATTTCTCTGATCGGCCAAAGATATCTTGTCGAGTTTCACATGCATGAAGTTTTCAATTAAAAACTGCAGGAAGGTCAACTGAGCCTGCCATCCCCCCGTGAGATAAAAAATAATGACTACTAATTGCAGCTGGGTAATCAAAAAAAGAGTCACTAATTTATAATTTGCTTTACTATAACAATGTTACTCTCTGGAGTGAAATGCGATTCTTATGCTCTTCGCAGTCTTCCTTCAGCGGTTGCTTTCTGCATAATCTTATTAATTGCTTTTGCAACACACTTAGGAAGCAAATGCAATTTTCCCACGTTTGTAAACAGCTAGCATTGTACAATGAAATATTTGCAAATGCAATGGACGGATGTAAGCGAGGAGCAGAAATCGTACAAATTGCGTTCATAAAAGTCTTTGATGGGCACAACTTGAATTGTGACAGTTATCTTTGAAGTCTCGAAGGAGTCTCGAAGGAAATAATTGTAATGGTAAACAGCAAACATGTGTACCAGTTAGACAGTTGATGAGTCATATGAATAATGTTTTATCATGAACTCTGGGGACATTGGATATATTATTAGACGGTTTCTCCCCACCGGTGTATGCCATGCTGTTGTATCCCTCCCTATGCAACATTCACATACTGGCGCTTGCCCCGGGGAACATCAAGTGCATCCCTGCCTGAACTCCAAATTCTGAAAGGGTTGCTAGAGGATGGGGCACTTTCTTCTCAGAATTCCTTCCTGAGGCCAGGGGCAGGGGAAAGTGTAAGCTCGATAAGGGTCTCTTCAGACCCCTGTCTGCATTGTGGAGAATACAATAGAAATGCTCATGCTTTCTCTGGGATTTTATGTCTCAGTGTTCTTATTTCAAACACTATAAACTAGATAGAAACGTTAAAACAAATACCATTTATATTATTTTTCAATAGTGCAAAAAGACAGTTGCAGATGAGGCAGTTCACTGTATTATGTCTTAGGTTGGAACTTTAATATTATTCTAAAATGATCTGTTTCATTCAGAAACCCAGACAAAAGCATTTCACATACTTTGATTCCCAGCGGTGCATTTGTTATGTGCATAGATTTGTAGATTCTCATAGGACCCTAATAGTATAGACATAACTTAATTTTAGACCCATTTATACTGTCCCCTGTTATAGTGTTGTACAGTTCCCTTAAACACATTTCACCACTTCAGTGCAATTTATGTACCCAAACTTTACAATAAACACCTTTGAGAAGATTAAAAAGTGGTTGCAGACACAAAAATATCATATGTTAGAACAGACAGGGTAATAAACAATCACTTCAACAATGATAATTTTTTGGATGTATGGGTAATTGTAGTAACAAGCTGTTACAGGCGGACATACAACATTCTAGCATATCTTAAAGGTCAATGTTGGTCGGTAATTCATAGGGCCACTTCTGTCCCTCTTCTTAAATATTGGAATAACCACTGATTGCTTCCTGGAAGGAGGTGTGGGTCCCTGTGATGTATTAATGATCATTGACAAGGCTTAACGTATCAGATGTAATGACAGGTATGCATGGTATAAGAACAGTATATAAGTTCCATTGATTACACAGGTGTCTTTGATGTGTTTTTTTAGATGCGTAATTGCCAACCATGTTCCATTGCAGAGTCCTCCTGATGGCATAATATTGTGTAGTAGTAAAATTACAGAACCTACTTTCAGTTGTAGCTTGTGAGGAGGCATTTGTTCTACAACATTTTGCTCTTTAGATACTGAAATGTTGAGCTAGTAATTAACTGTTCATTGACACTAGAATCGCCGTGCCCTGTGTGAAGAGAGGTGGGGGTGGAAAGAAGTAACTTGAAATTATTCTATATGTTTGCGATAGTGGAAGGTGAAGGTGACCACGTAGAACCGCGCTCATTCTGTTTGTTGAAATTAAAGCTCTTGTTGAAGTGGGTTCACTTTGCCATTTGTACAGCACAGGGCAAGCAAACACAGATACATGGCATCCATATGTTGAAATAATAACTGTTGTTGAAGTGGCTGTACTTTGTCATTTGGACAGCAGAGGGCAACCTAATATTGATAAATTGCATCAGTGTTTTACATGTATAGATGCCTCCATACGGCACAAAGAGAACTGATCGTACAGATGCCACTTGCCAGAAATGGTTATGGCTGACAGCATTTAAAGAATGTTCATGCATGGGTGCATGCTCTGCATGGAAAACCATGCAGACACATATTTCAATGTGGTGTTATCATTCATAAAACCAATTGTAAATGATGCTTGCCATGGCAATGCATCACTGGTGACATTTTCATGAATGACAATGGATTCTACATGGTTTATAGAGGTTTATAGAGGTGCAAAAACCAAACGACCCCTCCTCCTGCATTCAAAACAGTGTGACTGTGGACATGTGTACATTTTCTGCACAGAGCTGCTGGTGGAGTCGGGTGGAGTTTTTACACACCACCCCTTCAAAATGATCCCCAAGTGGAAAAATATTCTTTGTATGGATATATGAGATTTATAAATTAAAAACCAGGCTGGTTACACATATGGGATGCAACCAGGAGATTCGAGTTATGGTTCAGGGTTGCAGATATAGCTGGAATAGAATGGTGGAGTTGCAAGGAGTGCTTTCTGAAATGGCGAAATAAGTTCAGTGGAGTTATCAACAAGTGTTCAGAAGTTCTTTGAAGAGTAGGGCCTGCAGGTCCTCCCTGAAATGTTGGATCAACCCCTGGTTTGATTGTGGAGTTTGATTATCAACTCAACATCCCCCCTTTCTCTTAATTTTCTCCCCAGATTACTCTTAAACATCAAATCAAATGCCATGGATGAATCAATATATATGAACAATACATAGGGCTTTCAAATAATAAGCCAATAAAATAACAGATATGACTGAAGCCTCCGTGATTCCTGAGCCTATTGTGACTGTAGGCAAAGGGGCAGAAAACAGAAAGGTTGAATGAAACCTTCAGAAGAGGAGTATTCACCAGGAGCACACACAGAGAGATGGACCTTTAGCAAGCAGGTAGTGATATTCAACTTGGGACGGAGATGCTCTGAATTTTTGTCATGGCCACCCTGCCAGACCATTCTTGCTCCGGGGTCAATTTAGAGGCCAATGGGAATTTTGGGTGCATGGTTATTGCTGCAAAATCCAGCTGACCACCACCGCTCGAATCATGGGCCAACTTACAGAACCCATTCCATCTCTGGTGACTACCCGCAAGACTGCGAGAGATTTGGGAAAACCCACAAGATCTCCCTATACACTAGTTGTGCACCTATAAATGGCCCTGCCTACAACATCCACATGCCCATCATTCAAAGGTAGCCTACCTCATGGAGGATCCCAGTCTTTGCTGCTTCTTCCAGGCCTGTCTGCCATGCCAATGAAAAGAAACAGCACACCAAGAATAAATGAGGTGTTGACTGTCAACATAAGACCTAACATGAACATTTAAACCACTTAACTCATCCATTCAATGCCACTCTAGAAGCCTGTTAGAGGTGTAGCTTAGATGGAGGAAGAAATGAAGAACAATGTTTGATTGTAAGTAATTTCGCCAGCAAGCCTTAAAATCAGTAGATATTGTTCACTAGAAAATAAGACTGCTCAAGACTTTAAGAACATTTGGTTTTTGTAAAGTGAAGTAGATCTCAGGAACTATAAAAAAAAATCAAAGTCCTAGAACATAAAATATGTCACCCTCGTGGACTGAAGGAACTAATGAGTCCTAAAGAGAATCAATGGGAACACACTGTGATGAATCTGGGCAATTTGTCCCTTCTTCCCAGGGGGCAGCCCCCATTTGAGGCTAGGCAGGCGAGCCCGATAAGCAAGACCCTACATATGAGTCTAGGAAAGTGGGACTTCTCTCTGAATGACTCCCCTCAAGGACTCCTATACCTACCAGGAACGCCCTAAAAAAGAACAGTGTGTCTGCCTACATGGCAATAGAAAAGACTGATATTATTGCTGTGGATTGACATATCCAACATACTAACATTACTCCCAGATATTTGGCTGAAGGCATTACTGGGATCCTTTTGCAGTCAACAGCTGATGGAGATCAACATGCCCCGTGGAAATGCTGCAGCATGAATTAAGAGATGAGGAATCTGTAATGGAGATAGACAAATTCTACCCAGAGGCTAAACTCTGACATTAGAACGTCTTGGAGTGGCAGAGCTGTGCTACACTGCGGAGCCAGTAGTAGCATGGATGGAAAGCAGAATGAGAGCGAGACACTGGAAGGCCGGCATTGTGAAGGGCAAAAACATCAAACAGGAGACAGCTGGGGACGAGAGACTTTCTCGCCTGGTGGGGTAATCACACAGCAGCTGTGGTGGGTCTAGGGCTTGTTAAGCGATGTCGAGACCTGGCCTTAATGGGAAAACCAAATCCCTAGTCTTCATGTGAAGAGTGTAGCGACTGCTGAGCCAGGCAAGCAAAGGAAAGCGAGCGCTCCTGAGAAGGTAACGCGTAGTAGAGGGACAGACACATATGTTCCTCAGTTAAGCAAATCTGAAAGCAAAAGGGGCTTAACTAAAGAGAGTGAGACAAGAATCTGGACAAGCCAAAAGGGTTATGGGATCCTGAGAAACCTGATTGCTGGACACAGGCAGACACCCAAGAAAGACACTGCTGAGTTGAGCAAATCGAAGGACCTGGAGGCTTTGGGGAGCCCTACAAAAATAATTGACATTTTTCAACACTTGGAAAACAGGGAAACTGGAGGATTAATGTATTCAATCCTAAATCAAGAACAATTTGAAAGACAATGGGCCTCATTACGAGGTTGGCGGTTATCTGCTGTTGCTGCCACAGGTTGCTGCTGACATCGTAACACTGTTTCTACCGCTTGATATCCCGGTCTCACCAGGATATTACCACTCCCGGCAGCCTGGGATGTCAGGTGGCGGGACTTGTAGGGAATGGGGACACGGAAGCACCGGTGCTTCTGTGAAAACCATGCCTGCAGGGGCCGGTGCTCCCCGCAGGCCAGACCAACCTGGAGCACCGGCCCCTGCAGGCATTCTCTTACTCTGGTGGCCCAGAACTAAGGGTGCCAGTAGCAAAGTTCTGCACCCTTAGTTCCAAACCGCCAGACTTGTTATGAGGCCCAATGTCCAATTTGGTGGAATAGCACAAAGAGAATAATATCTCCTTTTAAGAAACTGAAACCATTGGATTTTTGTAAAGACTGGCAAACTATTTGAAAACCATGTTAGACTGATGAACCAGTAGAAACCCAAATAGCTCTGGCCAGAAGAAGCCAGAGAGGAAAGGTTACTATTCTGGTTCATGTTTATGTTATTTTTTTCTAAAAGTGGGAGGGCCAGATAGGGATTAGGTTTTGGACTGAGGACTATTTTTGATTTGGACATTTGACGAGCATCCTTAGTTTAGCTTTTAAGCAGGGAAAATACATCATAGGAATAGGACCAGATAGGCCTTTTCTTTAATTTAAAATAAACACCCTTGAAATGTTAATCTCTAGTCCAACTCCTTCTTCTGGTTTGCCACAACAGATACATACCAACTATAACAACACTAACTATAGGAGAAAGCTTTCAATCTCCCTCACAATCATCCACCCTGGCTTAGCCTGGCATGGAGCTGTAACACAGGCTGTTGAATTACCTGGTTAGGGAGGATTAGTGTTAGCATCCATGGGTTGAATGGGATATCAATGGCATTCCTGCAAGATATCTGACAAGGTCAGCGGTTACAAAAGTCTGAGATAGCTACCCTACTTTTTGAGGCTGCAGATCCAGAGAAATTTCAAAGGATTGGCTAGAGCTGTTGGGTCAGACCTCATGACCCTGCTTTTACAGTATGAAGGCACTAGGCCCTAGCCATTATGGGAAGAGCACATATGTCTGTCCAAGTGGGATTATCACTATAAGCCTACTTAGCTGAGATGAGCATTATATCCCTTAAACAGTGAGAGGATCACAATATCCTTACTATGCAGTGTGTTTGGCGCTATACCTCTAATGCAGTGACCTGGGCACTACATCCCAACTACAATGAATCTGGCATGACTTTCTTAAACAACTTGGATTTACATAATGTGTCAAGAATACCAGGAACAATGAAGCTCTCCTCTTAATGAATGGTGGATCCAGCGTATTCCATGCCTACCAACTCATATCTTAACAGAGAAACTTCTGAAGCAGAAGTCTGAGCCCAATATTAAAAGTAAAGACAATACTCAAACTTAATATATTGTCAGTAATGCTATATGCCTTCCTTCTGGGAAAAATGAACATCATTAATGAATTGAAAGCAAGAATGTGCCTTGGCCATTTTTTATATTGTTTGTTGCAGACTTCTCATGTGCAATCCAAATGTTAGGCAATGTTCCTTGGGACATCTAAGCACACATTTAATTGAAGTATAGCTAGTAATTTACTTGATTTACATGGGAATTTACCTCTTGTGGTGAAGCTCCCTGTCTGTATAGAGGGGACAATCATAGACAGCCTTTGCTGTATTCAGGGGACAGTCACAGACAGCCTCCTCGGGCCCAAAGAATGCCCCCCTTGGAGACTGCCAGTCCCTAAGGCCGATGGGAAATCCATGGCAGATGTCCCAATATTAGAGAGGGAGGCTGAAGCTCCCTCAATCTGAACCAAACAACATGCATAGGTTGCAAGGTCATTACTCGCAGGACAGCCCACTGCATAGTACACAGTTGCATACCATATCCATAGACACCAGCCAAGGGATGGAGAGACCTGGGCTTAAATGCCAGCCCTTCTAGAAATCTGAGTCAATCATTGGGGGGAACTGACAGGGGGAGAGCAGCAGAACCTTTGATACCCCAGTCCTGGAGACTTCACTTAAGATGAGTACTATTTTGAAGACTAGGGTGGAGAACACACTGGTGTGTGGTAAGGAAAGGGAAGCATTGAGTGGAGATAAGGGTGAGATCTTGGTAGGAGAAGGGACTTTGGCCCTCATTACGATACTGGCGCTAAACCATGGTGCTATCAGCACCATGGTTGGTGCCGGTATCGTAACGTGTCCGCCAATGTTCAATGGTGAATTACCACCCCATTCCAAGGTTGGTGGGGCGGTAATTCCCCCTTTCTCCATGGCCCTTCCCCATTCCCATTTTTGCCCCATAGGGCTCAATGGGACTGGGGAAGGCGCTAAGTACGGTACTGCAAATTGTGGTACCGTACTTAGCACCAAGGTCACTTTGCGGGTCCCTACTTTAACGGCTGGACTAGACCAGCCATTTAGGTCGGGTCCCGCAAAGGGACCTCGTAGTAAGGCGCTAATGGGTTAATGGCACCGCAGCCTTTTACGGCGCCTTTAACACATTAGCGCCAGGGTCGTAATGAGGCCCTTTGTCATTAAAGGAGAGGAGTAATAGTAAATGTGGTGCACAAGGGATATTCTGGTTTGATGGGCTTGAGAGGAGGGCTCTTGTTTTGGAGCAGAGGAAGATGGATATCACTATGTAAAGTGAAGCAGGGAGTACCACCTGGGAATAGGAGGGAAAGTTATTGAGGAAGATACAGATAACCCACAAAAAGGAAGAAGGGCGAAGGTGGTGAAGAGAGAGACATCATGCAGCAAGATATTTGTTAAAGAGAGGCATCATCATGACATTGATTAGAGAGAAGAAGGAGAGATTTGTCATTTTGAGGAGGAAAATAGAGGGAGATACCCATCTCGAGATTTGTTTTGTGGAGACGGTGGAGTGTCAAAGGAAAGAATGAGCAAGTTGTTGTTAGGGGGAGAGAGGAGCAGGCTTAGAATGGAGCTTTAGTGTAGCAGAGGAGAAATACCACCTGAGGAGAGAGTTTTGTTGGCTGTAACAGAGATACCATTAGGTGAAAAAGGAAGGATGGAGACAATAGGGAGAAGGCTAAGCCCAGACAACCTTAGGAGGTGGAGAGATAGAGAGACCACCCCTTAGGTTTCAAGTATAGGAAGGCTCCAGAAGTCCATGTTATTCAAGGGAAAATGTAGAGGCCAAAAGACTAATGAGGTAGTTCCTCTGTGTCAGGAGCAGGTTTGACAGCTAAGGGTCATGCTGGAGAGGGGCTTGAGAAAGAATTGAAAGAGGAAACGGTGGAGGAAGGTGAAAGTAGGGCCACACTTCTCCACTGAAACCCACCAGGGCACACCCAACTGCTCCAGAGGTGCAGAACCAGATTGGTAGGAATCCCTTATCCTGAGTAAAAGCTGTGGGAGACAGTGGGCACACAAATCCCACAAACACTTGGATGCCCAAGAACAATGAATCTGTGGCTGAGAAAAAACTGAAGCTTGAGCTGAGGAACTTTTGGTTGGAGGACAAAATATCCCACCATTGGACCCACTCTGTAAGGCCAGTTGACCGTGTCCTTTGAGGGGGAAGACTTTGCCTTTACACTTAGGTTTTAGAGAGACTTGGGACATTTTGTATTTCACCCGCTGCCAAATTGGGAACTTTTCACTTTTTTCGCACCTGCCACCTGGCTGTTGGAGTTACAGCACTTAAAATATCGAACATATGGATTGAAAATCACTTTGGAGAAAGATGGGTGAGTACCTGTTCTTTTCAAACCTTTTTGAGAAATCTTCTGGACCCTACCTCTTCACATTCCTTTACACATGCAGACATCATCATGAAGCCTTCTTTTATTCAGCGTTGCGAGGATCCTGATACCTTGTGTTATCTCTTGAACATTTGTTCAATACAACCCTTAAAAAGTATAGCATGTACCTTGTTTCAAGCATCAGGCAGCCATTACATCAGCTTGTCACACCCTCTAGATATGTTTCTAGTGATTAAAGACAATTCGACCTCATTACGAGTTTGCCTGTCTGGATACAACTGTACCGGTAAGCTTACCGGTATCATTGTTTCTGGACCGGCAAACTTTGAGTTGTGCTCGCGGGTGCCTTTCATTCCGCCAGGTCTGACCTGGCGGAATGAAAGGCACCCGCGAGCACAGCATTTTGAATGCACAGGCACCGTTAATAACGGTGCCTGTTTACTTCCGGCTTCGCCATTCCCATTGAACCCTATCAGGCTCAAATGGGAATGGGGAAGAATTTATTTCGGTGCCCAGGAATGGGCAAATACCGTGCAAGGCAGTAATGACCCAGTAATTGCCCAATTCTGGGTGCCGGAAAAAATGCAACTCCCGCGGCAGCTGTGCCTGTTTTACAGGCACGGCTACCGCCAGGGTTGTAATGGGGCCCAATGTTGGTTTTGTTTGTAAAAAATCCTCTTCTGCGACCTTATTCAAAATGAGATATGGAAGCAAAACCTGAACACTCATAAAGTAATATGCTATTCCTTGCTTACACCATTAATTATAGAAGCACTTTTTGAGCCAGATTCATGAATATCATTGAGGAAAAGGTGTTGCAGATGATTCTGCATCTAGGCAGAGCAACACCATTTTACATTGCTGTAAAACACCCCTGACACTCCCCCACCTAAAGCAAAAACAACCAGAACAGCTTCCTTTGTGTGTTCCCCTGGGCGCTAATACACACACCCTTCAAAAAGTGTGTGGAGTCCCCAGCAAGCAGGCCTACATCTCGGGAACCCTGCACAGGTTCACCAGTAACTGTATCCGGCACCACAACAACATGAGTATGAAAAATCATACCGAGGTTAAAATCTTGACAAATTTGTGTGTGAACCCCTGAAAAACATTCCCGCAGCCCGCTACACACTGTGTGCGCACACCCCTAATTTGGATCCGTATCCCATTTGCATACACACCCCGAAATCCGACTTGCAATCCTACCTCTGTGCTGGGATTCCTATGTGCAGTGTACTTGCGCCTGCTTTCGGGTGGCAGATTGTATGAACGACTTGCATTGCCAGTTCCCGGCCAAGAGGGTGCACAATCGAATCTATGAATACGTCTCATGCCGCACAATTGTAGGCCGTCCCTCGGAATACCCACTTTTTAACAAGTTTTTCTCAATTTTTAGTGTTCCGCCACTTCAGAGCCCTCTGCGCAAGCCACGACCTCGCTCTGGGTGGAGTCTCGCGGAAGGCCCTCGACGGCTTGCAGAGACATGCTGAGCCTACGCAAACTCCATGCAGGTCCAGGAAAAGTACCATGCACTAGATTCCATGAATCGACAAATGCGGATTTGCGTGCAGTTTGGCGCGCAAGTACCCTATTTTCCATGCAAATAATTCCATGAATCAGGCCCGTATAGTAATTAAGTGTTAGAGGCCCTCGGCATGGGCAATAGGGCCTTTTTTCCTCACAACCAAAGTTGTCAATCGTTAGCCAAGTGAGTTCCATTAACATGAGTTGGGGCAAATCATGTTCCAGTATTACCCACGTCCTTGTGTTCTAACACTTTCAGCCAACAAGCATGGGTAAACGTGCCCCGTTTTTTGGTCCAGATTTCATGTTGAAGCACCGAACAAAATGTATTTTGTGTGCATCAATGAACTTTGATGTCAAACAACCAGGCATAAACATTCCAACGAGGCCACCATAACATTGCTGTGGGGTGGAGGTCCTCTTCTAGTCTGTAAACTGCTGAAGTCGACGACTGTGAAAGCAAGGATTGTTCATAGACACACGGAAGACATGCACACCTGAAACATGCCGCTGAAAGGGCAGCAAGGAGTGGTAGCAAGGGTTCTGCCAGCAGTTGGGAGGGTAAAGAAGCATGAAAGCAACCTGGGTGGATGCTGCATGCCGGCAAGGGCAAGTCGTCCGTATCCTTGAAAATGAAAACAAATATCAGCAATGAATGCCCGCAATTAAAGCATCCTGATTGGTTAACAAGAACACAATATTCCAGTTAGGATGCTAACTGGAATTCCCATGACTTTACAGTGCTGACTAAAAAAGAATTTTGAATTAAGTAATGCTGGGCTGTTGGCCCATAAGTAGTCAATCTGGCTTCATGATGAATTCGTATGGTAGATTTTTACGTATAATGACTTTCAGTGTATTACATTAGCATACGTTCTGGTTGTGTTGACCATCCAACTGGAATGTACTATTCAGTGGGCCAACAAATCCTTTTTCAACACTGTTTTGAATTTTTTAGAAGAGTTTAAATGTTAATGTCTTCATCTACATTCTGTAACACACATCTTTCTCTGCTGAAATTGACACCTGCGCGATAGCCTTTCCTATGCTTAGTTTCCGCTTTCAAAGAATAGCCTGTGCCAATGTATTTGTACTGTGGTGGAAAGGACGTGGTTGGAGCTGCCGGAACATGAGTGAGTTTTCAGAATGTACAAGCATGATCTTGAAAATGATTACTCTTTTTCACTTGCCCAGTGATCTTATCCTTTTGGAAAACATGTATGAACATATTTTTGCCATCAATTGTATAAGAATGTAGGAGCGACAAAGGGGATCATTTTTAGATACCCCAAAATGGTTTAAACGATGCATACAAGATGCGCACATGTTTTTAAACACGTTTACCACTTCGAGTGATTTTGTAGTTTTTGACATGCAGGGCCCGATTTACAAAAGCGTTTTACAATGGTACGAGTGATTTGGGAAAAGGCTTTGTAAATCAGGCCCGTAGAGTTTAGTCATGTAGGAAATGTACATTTCCGTCTGCTCCTTCCGTTCCACCTGCCTGAAGACAACGCATTAATGCCAGCATCTGCTTTTGATGCTTGAAATTTGCCCACTTTTAGCACCTGTTCACACCGTGCGGATTCCATAGAAATCCATTTAAATACCCCCTTTCATATGTACATGGAAGGAGCCGTTTACATTTTTCTGCACAATGGTGTGCAAATCATGCATGTCAACAATTGTCTAATGTATTTGCATGCAATTACTACACTCCATGGCCAAATAACGAAAATTGCACTGGAGGGAGCTCGAGTGCAATTAAGGGCATCTGCTAGACGACCCCAACTGTTATTGACACCATTTTAAAACTAACCCAACTATGCTTTTTAATGTTAGGTGATTGAAGAAAAATATGTGGTTAGCTCCACTATATTTAGCTAGGAAAGTGACAATTGAAACAAGGAATGCTGCATATAGTCAAAGGGCCTAATTTGCAAAACGTTTTTCAATGGGAACCGAGTGAAAAATCATTTGTAAGTCAGGTTCAAAGTCCTTTCTGAGAGAAATGATTTGTTTTTGTCACACGAAAATCAAGTATTAATTAATTGCAGAGCTCACACCACCCACCACACTGTCTTTACTGGCTTGGATACCTGTTTTTTTTTAATGGCCCACTGTCATGTCACACGTGTGACCAACTTGTAGCCCTCCCAAAATCGTTGGAGGGGATGGCCCACATTTGGGCTGTAAGTGATGTTGGGGTTAGGGAAGTGGGCGGGAGGCCGGGGAGAGGACTAGGGAAGTTAATAAACAAAGTTATGTTTGTGCCAGCTCCGTGTCCGTGTGATTATTCTCGCTAGAGGCGAGAAGGGTCTTGTCCCATAGACTCGGAGCCCCCGGGTCTACACTGGTGACGAGCCTGGCGGACTTCACACGTGTTGGTCCCCCACACGCTGCGAGTCGCGGATGGCTCAAGCAGCACGGCTCGGGCAGCCAATATTCAAAAGTGGCTGCGGTCGATCATGACAGCGTGCCGCCAGCAGCGTGCCTCTGGGGGGAGCCGTCATACATTGTTAATGCACGTCGGCGTGCCTGCCGTTGCTAGGCCCACATCCCCAAGCCCAATATGAGACGAGGATGTCTCCAGCTGCCAGCGGCCTCAGCAGCACATGGCTGCAACAACAGGGGTAGGTGAAGCCCCTAAGCCACCCACCACGAGCATGGTGCTGATAACAGCAGCACCCAGGACACACAGGATGCCAGGAAGCAGAGGCCTGGGAAAATCAGGACTCAAACCACCCCGAGCCCAGGGCTGCCACCAACCACGTATAGTACCAGGAGGGGAGACCATCCCAATTACGCACAACCAAGGCTCACCCAAGGCCTTAGGGGACACCTACCATGTCAGATTAGGATGCCTCTTCCATGTCCGCAGAGGGCACGTCAGGGAGCGCAGCAGGCCCTGCCAACCCCTCTGGGGCTGCTTCAGAAATATTACACCTGCTCCATGCTATTGATTTTTTTGACACCAGCAACTTAGGGCCTCGATGGGCAACATGGTTAAGGGACTTCAAATTCTATGTCAGAGCCATAGGGCCATTTGGCTCACTGACGACGCGTGGCTAAAAAACACCCTGTCCATGGCAGTCGGACCTACCGTAAGAGACATCGCAGGTGAAGTGCTCAGTTTGGAAACAGCATCATACCGAAACCTACATGAAAAGCTGTCGGAATACTTCGCACCCCATACCAACATTGATTATGAGAGGCATATCTTTCATACAACATGTCAGGACAAAGGGGAATCACTCCACAACTTTGTCAGGAGGCTTCCAATAAAACTGAAGTACTGCAAATTCCACCAGATTCAAATGAAGAGGCCTTACGATCCCAGGTCATAGCCTGCTGTGAATTGCAAACTTTTTGAAAGAAACTCCTCCAAAAACAGAGGTCACTGAAAGAAAATTTGGCTTTAGCTCACATGGAGGCAGCTGTGAATTGCAAACTTTTTGAAAGAAACTCCTCCAAAAACAGAGGTCACTGAAAGAAAATGTGGCTTTAGCTCACATGGAGGCAGCGGTTGAATCACAGCTGGACAACCTGGTAAAGGTCTCCATACAGCAAAAACCAGCCGAAACAGATGCCGTAAACAAACTGTTTACCACATCTAACTGACCAAGCAGACACTCAGAGGCCTTCTGTTTCTGATGTGGATATGAGTATCCCCACACCAGTGATTGCCCAGCTTTGGGACAACTGTGCGCTACATGCAGCGGCGACTACAACTTCCGAGCCATCTGCAAAAACGGACTAGTCACCACCCCCAGAAGGAGAGCCATCAGAGAACGACAGAGAACTGCACAGACAAGTCCCCCAGGGAATAAACAGGAAAGCAAACTTAGAAGTCAGAGGAGAGAAGAAAAGGAATACAGAAGCTCCTATGATCGAGACGATTGTTGACCTCCCGACAGCTCAAGATGCAGTGGCAGGAGAAGATTTGTTTGGTACATTGAAATGTGGTCACCCCCAAACAGCGACTCCCCCTCGTCAGGAGAGGACCAACGGAAGAAGGGCTACGTGTGGATACTAAACAACAGTACAGCTACATACCACAGTCCTTACGCTACATGTAAATGACAACACCCTAGAGTTCCTCATTGACATGGGGTGACAGTGAATATAATCAGTGAAGCGGCCTACAATGACTCTCCAGGACCCCAAAGCTCAAGAAGTCAACGGTCGATATCTACCCATATGGGTCCACCACACCACTTCCTTGAATGGGAGTCACATAACCGTGGTGCGCACACAAGTCCCACGCCACCAAGATTCTGCTGCACGTGTTAAAGACAGAAGTTAACAGCGGCTGTATAGTCAGCTTCAGGACGGCAGTCGATATGGGGCTAGTACACATTTTATACCAGCTAATGGCCCAGAAGTTCTTCACCAACCCTAAGGCATTGAAGTGGCGTTTCCAAATCTCTTCAAATTAAAACATAAGAATATACAATTGCACATCAACCCGGAGGTCAGACCGGTGGCACAACACTAACAGGGCATTCCCGTTACCATACAGCAGCAAGTGGAAGAAGAGCTAGACAAACACCTACAACAGCAAGTTATTGTACCAGTCATAGGCCCCCAACCCGTGGGTCTCACCTGTATTCCCGGTGCCAAAGAATTAACCTGATTGCTCAATAAGGCTATGTGTAGACATGAGGAGGGCCAAAGAAGTGAAAGAGCGTGAAAGACACCAAGCGCCCAGGATCTCTGACATGATACACTTGCTGCATGGTGCAAAGGTATTTTCAAAGTTAGACCTCACAAAAGGGTACCACCAGATCGGGATTGCACCCAAGTCTCAATATATAACCACTTTCATCATGCATCTGGGTCTATTCCAATATATATGTCTCAGCTTTGGTATCTGCCAGTGAGATATTTCAGGAGCAAATTCACAAGGTGATCCGGCATGTACCAAACTACCTCAACTACTCGGACGACATCCGTGTATCTGGAAAGTCCAAAGAAGAACACGGTGTAGCCCTGCACAGAGTCTGCGCAGCACTTGAAGCGGCTGGCCTAACCCTCAGCAAGTCCAAATGCAAGTTTGGCAAGGGCCCCCTTAGATTCTTCAGCCACATCTTTTTGGATAGAGGAATACTGCCCTAACCGGACAAAGTGGCAGTACTCAACATAGCCCAACCACCTCAAACCACCTCCAATTTGCGGTCCTTCTTAGGCCTCGCAAATTAATGATCACAGTATCTCAAGGACTATGCCACCGTCAGCAACCCTCTTCAACTACTTACCCGCTAGGACCAACCGTTCGAATGGTCGAGGGACTGCCAGAGCGCTTTTGAAACCATCCGCAACAACAGTGCCAGTGCAGAGGATATGGCATATTTCAATGCAGGAACGAAGACCAAGGTGATAGTCGATGCTAGACCTGTTGGGCTAGGAGCCATACTAACGCAGCAAGACCCCAAGGACCCGTCCAACGTGTTCATAATTGCCTATGCCAGCAGAAGGCTCACGACGAGAGAGCAAGCATATTCGCAGGTGTAGGAAGAGAGCCTGGTGGTCTTGTGGGACTGTGAGTACTTTCACTTGTTCCTGTATGGAAAGGCGTTTACGGTGGTCACCGACCATCAAGCCCTCCTGAAAATTTACGGAGACCCAACGGCCAGAATGCCCCCCCAGGATAGCTAGATGGGGCCTTTGATTACAAGATTACAAATTCAACATTGTACATCGCCCTGGCAAGGAAGAAAACCCAGCAGACTATCTGTCTCATCACCTTACAGGCCCAGGCCAAGCGGGTCCATCCATCGCAGACGCTTACATCCATTATATCATTCACCACTTACAGCCACTTCTGGTGGACTGGGCTGACCTCGCAGCCACTTCAGAACAGGACACGGCCCTCACTGTCATAACTCACTGTATCAAGTCAGGAAATACCTGACATCTGAAACATCAGGCCAGGTATGAGAAGGAATCGGTGAAGGAATATGTAAGATGCATGGACCTGGTACGGGACGATCCGACAATCTCAGATAACCACATTGTTATGAAGGGTTGCAAGGTGATCATACCTGAGTCATTATGAGAAAAGATGGTCAGGCTAGCGCATGAAGGCCACTGGATGGTGGTATCCACGAAGCGCCTTCATCGACAAAAGGTGTGGTTCCCAAGCTAGATGCCATTGGAGAGGCGATAGACGGCAAGTGTGCGGTCTCCGCACAGGTGGCTCAGCCTCCGCACCCCAATGCTCTGCAGATGTCCCCACTTCCCGAGAGTGTCTGGAAAGAACTTGTGGTGGATTTGTTGGGCCCCTTTGCAATGGGACATACGTACTTGTACTGATTGACAAGCACTCCGACTTTCCAGATGCCCAGCCGGTCCAGAGCACTTCAGTATCATGTGTGATTGCCGTCCTAGACCGCATGCTATCGACATATGGGATCCCAAAAGGATAAAGTCGGACAATGGCCCACCGTTTGCCAGCCAGCACTTCCAAAACTTCACAAGGGACATGGGGTTCCAGCACAGAAAGATAACAACACGCTGGCCCCAAACTTACGGCACAGTCGAGAGATTTATGGCCAGCATCAAGAGAATACTGCAAATAGCCACACTTCTTAATAAGCCTTTCAAACAAGCACTATACCTACTGCTGCGCAAATACTGCCACACGCCACATAGCACCACAGGGGTTTGCCCCTCTGATCTGGTGTTCCGCAGACACGTCAAGACAAGACTACCTGAAGGACCTCCACAGCCACCACCAACTGCACTGAAACAGCAAGTGAGAGACAAAGACCAGGAGGAGAAAAATAAAATGAAGGACAGGGTGGACGCCCAACGAAGAGCAAAAGAATGTACCATTGAACTGGGGTAGTCGACCAAGCCCTTTAAGACAAGGTAGCAATATTATGAGATCAATGGGGATGCAGAAGTTACTCAAACATCAATAAACAAAATGACTCTGGTAGTTGGCAAAAAGGTTAACTGTTTTAATATCAATTATCTAAAACAGGGAGTACAACGGACATCAACGGACGTCTCACCACATGGTCTCTCAATTTGCTTAAAAAAACCCATTGTATTTAAAGTAAAAACTCGTCATTGATGACGTGAACTTACGCATTTACTAACGTCATCCTATGTGGCAAACTACAGAAACTTGTTAAAGAGAGCGATTGCGTTCCATACTAGTCTAAGAAAGTGATAGGCTCCTAAGCATCAGGTGGAGCAACTAAGCCTTCCCCTCAAACAGGTCACTATGAACGTCACTAAATACACAATATACCATTGGTTACACAAACTATAGGGCCCTTAATTACGCGGCCCCCTACAATTGGTTGGCACTCTTACATCGGTCAGTACCTTTCCACCTATGTTAGCAGCACGCGGGCTAGACTTCCAGGTGCTGGTGAGCAGGTCATAACCCTAGCTTCCCACGAATTAGAATATCATCTATCATCACCTCAGTGGTCTGCTGTCAATTAAGGCTTTGAACTTGTCTTTGGAAATGTTCTTTGCTCTGGAGAATTCAGGGGAGTGAAGGCCTGCTCTTCCTTCATGCATAGGTGTGGTTCATCATGTTGGTCCAACTCCATCCTTCCACGTGACTGAAGACCACGAATTTGAGCTCTGGTGCACTTAAAATACTATTTTTTAATAGACCGCTGATGTTTTCCTTATTTTTGTCCATGCCTTCTGAACAGGAGTTTCGTTCTTTCACATGATTTGTAACTACTGTGTGTTTGTTCCAGTCTGTTAAGACCTTGGCTTCTTGGGGCTCACCCAACCTCGCCTTTCTGAGATCCGCTTCTGTAACTCAATTTCTTTTTTAACTGTGAAACACTGGAAAGTCCTTCTTTCTCTGGTCTAGCTCTGCTATAACATGTAGTGGAATCATCCATTCTTTACTTGTTCCTATATATGTATACATTGGCCCATGCCGCAATCTACTCACTACATAGCTAGCCTTAAGAATACTTTGTCTACTTGCCTTTCTTTGCATATGTACATGTGTAAAATGACTTAATATCTCCATCGTTTCTGTAGCGTAAGGCTCTTCATCTGAGCCCAATATGTCACTTATCTTTGATAATTTCTTGATGCCTTATAGAATATCTTCATTCTCTTGTCTCCGCATCTCTTCTACATACGTCAGTCCAACTTCGTACGATGTAACCAATCTGCTCTTTCATTCATTGGTCCCACTTCTTCTGGGATTTTTTTCAAATCCCCCTCATACTGTCGTTTATGCAGTTATGGCTTTCTCAATGTGAAGCTTGCTTCCAGGATTCTCCTCGTATTGGTATATTCACTGGTACTGCACGTGTCTCACACTCTGGTTCCCAACATATAGGCAATATGGGTGACATGGTTGAGGTAGGGTTACTTGGCTCCTTCTCTACACCATGTAACGTCAACCAAAGGGCCGGAAGGAGGACCCTACGTTTCCACCGGAACCCTTGATAGTGACAAGCAAAAAGGGCACCATGATAACCGCCTGCAGAGACCAAAAACAGTCCATAAAATATGCTTAAATATGCTTTAGCTCCCTAAACAAAAGATTTTGTTGAATTTACCCCTAAAATCTGTAGAATAATGCTGCATAAATATAGAGTAAGCCTACAAGCTTACCAACTTTCTTTGTGTCCTATCAAATCACTTGAAACTGACTGAACACATTTTCCTTTCTATTTTTCCCGAATTGCAGAGCAGAAAAACGAAATCTTAAAACAAATAATCTCAAAATTAACCAACAAAGTATCAAAGAATTTCTAATGGTCATTAATAATTCTGATGACTAAGGTCATCATCAATCCGGCCTCCTGTAGAGCCACACCCCAAGTCGCAAAACATGTGTAGATGCCTTGTGGAAAAGATTAAATTCTATATGACAAACAAACACTGTACATGACTCTTCTAAATTTGAAATCAAGCTTTGTCAATGCACATCTCATGAAAAACAAGCATACTAAATCAGCAATATCTAAAACAGATGAACTCTCATTGGACTTTGGAGAATTCATTTCTAAGGCGCATGAAATCTAAATATTGTCATTTTACATACTTCATTAATTAAAATAACTGGCCTAGTGCCTTTAACTTTAAGTGTGTTTGCAGATGGTCCCCTTACATATCTTTGCAAATACAAGGAAGGGCTGAATAAACAGGATTTTCTTTGAACTACTGATTATGATATGATAGGTTATTTATAACATACTTAATACCCAGATTTTTCTAAGCGCGGTCCCGGTGATCGAACCTGTTTTGCTCTGTGTCGTCTTGCTTCCAAGGCAAGCATGTTGCCACTGAGCTATCCTCCCAAGTTGCAATCTCAACTACCCCAATCTCCTGGCGCCTCTGAAGATATACTAATTTATGCGACCACTACTCCAGAACATACAGCCTCTGGTTTTGACCTGTACAAACAATTAACTGCCAGACCTACATGGACTCAGGCCCCATTTTTATTGCTAGCCCAAACAAATGATCAACCCCCTCTACACAACTTCAATACATTGAGTGAGATAACATCTGTTTCATTGCAGAACTGTAAAATCATAAACCTTTGTTCTGTTTGCAAGCTGAAATTACTAGATGATTCATTCTTCTTTCCATCAATGAATGTCCCTGCTACTTAAAATTCATGTGCAGTGAACCGCAAAGGTTAAAGTTATGGATTTACTTGTTTTCTACCAACTGAAATCCTGAGAAAGACTGTTTTTGCAGGAGAGCCCCAACTACCATGTTTTTTGCAAAGCACCCTGTGTGTAGATTGTGTTCATGTTGAATTTGCAGTTGTAATATTTTATCTTTCTACGTGCGTGAAGGTTGAATATGTATACATTCTAAACAACAGTGACACTACAAGTATCATATTCCATCCGCAATTAACTGCACTCGATACATATGAATTTGCAACATTGTGCCCAGTTTGCTGCCATCCCCAATCATCAATACCATGCGTGCAACATGAACCCCTCACAATCATGAGGACCATTCCTGACCACCCCAACCTTCGCCCT
This sequence comes from Ambystoma mexicanum, assembly GCF_040938575.1. Taxonomy (NCBI): domain Eukaryota; kingdom Metazoa; phylum Chordata; class Amphibia; order Caudata; family Ambystomatidae; genus Ambystoma; species Ambystoma mexicanum. The sequence goes on from NC_090936.1 coordinate 903,309,376, forward strand.
TTAGTTAATACTTTAACTAACAAATCATAAACATCTTCTTGGGGAACAACCCCACAACCATCTCTCACATCGGGCTCAATATGGGCATACTCCTCCGCTGAACAACTCCAACTCATTCCCCCACCATTCCTGCAATCCACTCCTGCTCCACACGAGGATGGAAATTTGGTGGAGGAAAAAAGACAACTTCATTGTGAGTACCAGTATGGGATGAAGTAGTGGTGGCCCTAGTCTTGGCCAGGTTTACGGTCATAATAACAACAACTGTTGGTACCTGGGCAGAGCAACAACATAGGAGCCTTTGGCAGGAACAAAAAAGAATAAGTAAAAAAGACAAGAAAAGGCATCCAAATCTTTACAACAAGGCTCCATCAAGGAGGTACACACGAGAATAAAGAGTCAATCCATAAATTCTTGGTGATCTCAGCCTCAGTTTCCATGATCACCTTTTCAGTTTATGCAGGTCAGAAATAGTTCTGGTGAGGAAACCAGTTTCTGTGCCATTGGGAGGCCAAAATCAGGGATCAGGGGGATGGGCAAATGAAGGGTAGAAACACTGCACATACCTCACCAGGGTGGAGGCAACTGCCTGTACGCATTCTGGCCACAGATGCAAAAATCATCTAGAAGAGCAGTCTGGTCTCCAGCCAAGTCTGTGATGCAAAGCGAGCAACTGCGCTTCCCATTTGTGCCAACGGGCACTGTACTATTACCCTTAAAACATAGAGGAAAATGGGTAAGTGTCTGTATCTTAACAGGTTTTTCGCTCTTTGAGGCATGTCAGATACTGCAAATGATTTCTCCATACTGTCCCACACTCTTTGTTTATTTGTGCCACCCGTTCATCTAAAAATCCCCTCATTCCCCCAGCTCTTTAACTCTTCACTCCTTCCTCCCAAATGATTTTTAGAAAAATAGCTTCTTCCAAGATCAATTGGACTCTTTGCAAAAACCCAATATTTTTGTGTTCTGCATGCTTGGCCATTGAACAATAATTGTCACTTGGTATGATCAATGTCATAATTGACTGCCCTTTAAACTGTCCTTGAACCCAGCACAGGGCTAGGTGCACTAGACAGTGCATCTACTACCTCCACCTCATTTGGGATAAACACCTTAGGAATGCCAGAAGCATGGTAGATAAGAGAGCAGATCTAGCAATATCCCACAGATCGCTTTCTCCTCACCTTCCTCATATGGCTATACCATACGTTGTCAGCAGTGAAACCATGTGCATTCATTATGGGATCTAATTTATCATCATCATTATTGAAAAAATCATTGTCAACATTTCTTTTTCCTCTTAACATTTTCTCCTCAGACTTCATAAGATTACACAATTCTGAGTTTTCTAGTACATATTGGTTGTCGTCTTCTGACATGAGGACCCAAGGACCAAAAATAACACAAAAAACATTAGTTGTTACACAATTTACAATCTTAAACATTCCTGTACCTTAACAAAAATGATTTAAATTCCAGATCTCTATTCGCACCCCCCTCTTTGCACTGAAAAGAACATTGAATCCCTAGGGTGCATTTAACTTGTATGCCAGCTCCTGTGCAAGTGGAGGCCTGCCGGTATCCCATCAAGCATCTTTTAGGTGGAATCAACTCTTGTTGCCTTCTACTTTCACGGCAGTTGGATTCACATAGATCACTGTGTGCAGCCCATGGAAACGCTGTTCATCCCAGCAATGCACAAAAGGAGCAAATGTAGAAAATGTCCCCGGGGAGAAGCTGTGTCTTGTACTGATCGTCGGTAGTCTTTCTGCTTTCTCCTGTTGTCTGTTTTTGAGAAGACACAATCTTTACTGATATAATCCTAACACCTTTTGTTAATGTTGTAAGATATTCCTTAAACTCCTCTTCTAGAACTGCTGCGGTCTTGAGTGCATCTGATGTCATATCTGTAGGTGAGAGAGGTGCATGTTGCCTACGCCGAGTCATGATTTTGTGAGGGCTCAAGTTGTAGAACATCCCTTGTTGGATTTGTATATAAAATAAAACCAGTGGGAGGAAAAGATGCCATGATTTATATAATTCTGCACACATTTTGGCTAACTGGGACATAAGTACCCGATTGAGCCTCTCCATGATCCTGTTGGCCTTCTGGTGGTACACCGAGCTACCGATTCTTTATTGCTTCCAGCAAAGTGATTTCTGCAAATAAGGCATTAAAGAAATGGGCTCCGTTGTCGTATTTTAGAACTTCACAAATTACCCATCTTGGAAATACCTCTCACCAGAAATCTCGCTGCCCATTTGGCATCAGGATGTACACAGGGACCAACCTCAAGCCACCGAAAGGGTAGAAAAGCCACAACAGTTAGATCTCCGGCGTTACTGCACCTCGTTATCTTATCCACAGAATTGATGTGGAGCTTGTTCAGTTGACCAGAGGGCCTGAGCAAGACTCCCCTCACTGACCTCATGGTATTTCTGGGATTTAGTTCCTTGCACACTACACAGTTCCCTACAAATCGACGTACCTGTTCTTGTAAGTTAGGGATAAACCAGTCTTCCTGGAGTTCTACTGTGATTTGTCATCGAGATGTATGCGACGAGCAATGTAGTTGCTCTAGAGCCAAAAGAAGCATCTCTACAGGCATTACTACCTTCCATATCATGTCCTGACTTCAAAGCAATTCTGTGGGTGAGAGAGCACATCCTCTCTTGTTCCAGAGCTCATGTTCTTCTCTAGGGACTTGCCCTTGCAATTCTACTATCTGGAGCACCAAGACTGTGGTGTCCGGGCTAGTAACTGTACATGTTAGGACACAGTTTCCATTTTCTGGGAATCTGTGAAAGGAAAACATGCTGCTTCCTTCACTGCCTTGTCTGTGGCATTATTTCTGAGAGCTATCAAATTAGTCTGGTTAGTATGGGCAATGCTATTCACTAGATCTATCTTTGCTGGCAAGGTTAACATTTCAATTACCTGGGTTTGCAGTGCAGCATACTCTACAGGGGACCCATCAGACCTCCTAAACCCTCTTTTCTGCCATCTTGATAAACCAAAATGGACAGTTGAGGTGACGCATGCAGACACAGAATAAACAGAGACTGCCTTCCCCTTACACATTTCTAGAACCTCTATAAGTGCCACCTGGCACCTTGAAGCACTCTCTTGTGCACCCTCTTCTCAAGGACCCCACAGGTGACCCCTCATGCCCGGCTAACTATCACCCGATCTCCATCACTCCTTTCCAGGGCAAACTCCTGGAAAAGCTGGCCATCTCCCAGCTTAATCTTCACACCGATTCTGTTGGTTGCCTCCATGTTCATCAGCCTGGCTTCAGAGCTGCCAGAAGCATGGAAACTGCTCTCCTGAACATCCGTGAAGACCTGCTTTCCAACCTCGACTCTAACAATCCTTCTTTCTGCATCCTACTCTATCTCTCTTCCGCCTTTGACACGATCAACCATGCCATCCTGCTCAACTGTCTCCATGATTACCTAGGTATCAGCAATCAGGCCCTGGCCTGGTTGACCTCTTTCCTCTCAGATTGACCCGCACAGGACCAATGTGGGCCCTTCCTTCCTCTATCTCACTCTCTACCTGTGGTGTTCCCCAGGGGTCTAACCTCTCTCCCTGGCTTTTCAACCAATACCCCTTGCCTACCACATTTCCACTCTCTATCCCAACTTTCAGTGCCGTGCAGATGACACTCAGCTTGTTTTCAGGCTTCCCTACGCTGCCCCTTCTCCTTCTCTCATCTCTGACTGTCTGTCTGCTATCCATGAGTGGTGTGCCGCCAATGATCTCTGCCTTAATGTCAGGAGATTCTCCTCACCGGTATACCTGCACCCTACTTTCCTGTCACTCTCTGGCGGCCTCCCTTGGCCCTCTTCCTGCTCCCACCTGTGAGGCTAAGAACCTTGGGATCATCTTCAACTCCACACTCTCCTTTTCTCCTCACATCTCTGACGTCTCTAAGAAGTCAAACTGCCAAATGTACCTCCTGAGAGGTATTCTTCCTTTCTTTTCCTTCCGCCAGATGTTCACTGTCTCTCGAGCTCTGGTTCTCTCTAGGCTAGACTACTGCAACAGCCTCCTTCTAAATCTGCATGCTTCTACTTTCTGCCCTCTGCAACTCATCCAGAACAGGACTGCGAGACTTGTCCTTGGCCTCAAGTCCTGTGATCGTATCGCTCCAGCCCTGAAATCTTTTTATTGGCTCCCAGCGGCTGCAATGATTAAATTCAAGCCCATTCGCATTGTCCATAAGGCTTTTTGAAGCCTGGGTCCACAATAATTTAAACTCTGCCTCCGTAATTACCTTCCTACTCAAGCTCTTCGCTCCTCCAACTCCAACTCCCATCTCCAAGCAACGAGTTAGGGGTAAATCTTTTTCCTCGTCTGGGGCCTCACTCTGGAACAGCCTCCCTGCCTTTCTGAAACTTGAGGAGAACCATCTCTGGTTCCGGAAGCTCCTCAAGACCTTCCTCTTTGCTTCTGCCTCCGCTCGTCCTCTCCCCTGCTGATCTGTTCTGCTTCTGCTCTGATTTCCAGGCCCAGCAGTGCCTCCTGGCAACCCACGCACTTGGGACTGTATCTGTAAACCTACAGTTCCATTACCTGCACTTATCAGACGCCCCTTGCCTGTGCCTTAAACTTGCACGTGCCACCTTGCTGGCTGCTTTACCAGTTGTTGTTTTATCCCTTGCTCAGCAATTTCCACTCCTCCCCTCTCCCTTGCACGTTCCCCCTTCCCTCTGCCATGCACTTGCGCATTCTCAATGTCACTGTGACTAGTTAGATCGTTGTTTCGTCCTCCCTTGTTCCCCTACCTTGCCTTGTCGCTCTCTGAAACACTTTTATATGAGCACAGTACAAATACAAATTATATTATATCATTATCATATCACCAGTTCCGCCACTTGTGCAGAGTAATGAGAATACATCTGTTTTTTTAGCTTGACCCATTACGCCCCATCTACAAGACCCATGACAGCTGCAACCGTATGCCTCTCACAAGACTCTTGGTTGATGGTGAAAGACCCATCAACAAAATGTACCTCGCACCCCTCCAGGGCATCCTCTTTCAAATTCACCCTATCTTCCTCTTCTCCTTCATACTTGGCACAATTGTGAACAATATCCTCAGGCTCCACTTGCTCTGCTAAAAATGTTGCAGGAATTACTAGGTGGCATTGCAAAGGATGAATTGTTGCCTATGACAAAATGACCTCATACCCTAACACTCTGAGTCGGTAATGTGGATTTCGATTTTTCTAGAATCGCAAAGACTGCATGCTCCACATACAATGTCATTGGGGGGCCCATAAGAATAGTCAAAGCCTATTGAATCACAAAACTGCTGCCGCTAAAGCTTGCACAAAAGGGAATTGTCCCTATATCGCTTAGTCTAGGAGTCTGCTGTAATACGCTAAAGGTTTGTGGCCTAGTGATATTTGCTGGCTCAGGACTGCTGCCATCATCTGCCCATTTGAATGGAGAAACAGAAAGAATGGCTTCTTGTAATTTGGGGTCACCAGGACCAAAGCTTTGCTAATTGGAGTCTTGAGTTCCCGAAAGCAAATCCCCGTTTCCTCAGACCACTCTATCAAACCTTTCACCTTCTGTGCTTCCTATAGTGCCTGCAATAAGGGCTTCAAATGACTAGAGTAATCAAGGATCTATGATCTATAATAGTTACAGAGACTCACAAACTGCTGCATTTTGTCACTGTGACTGGTTGAGGTGTATTTTGAACTACAGTGGCTCTCCCTGGCATTACCTTCCTTCCTACAGGTAATATTATTTGTCTTCAGTGTCTTCGAACAATTGCTTGTTGGACATGTCATTTAACGATAAGGTCAAATAGATGCAAAGAACTGTGTGCCACTCCCCGCCTTCCTCATCTGCACCTGAGAGAAGCACCTGTTCTTCTTGATAAAAACAGCATCTAAGAGAAGAGGCCAAAATAAAGACTTAAATGGTACTCGCCAGGCCTGATTTCTGGTCCCCAGGATCCAACTCAACAAAACCATCTCTGCCTAAAGAAACAATGCTGTATGCATGGGGACCCCCCTAATCATGCTGTCTCTACAGTAAGGTCTGATAACATGCTGCTTCCCTTACCGTATAAAAAACCTGGGTTTGAGAAATACCATACCATCCTCTGTCCCTTCCCAAAAGATCTGCTGTGGTGTCCCTACAATACAACAAAGGGGCTGATAGATTTTGATTACCCACCTTGATACGAAGATCTTCAGTATAAGGAACTAACAGACAGCCCCAGGGAATCCCTGTGTGTCCTTCGATTTGTGTGACATGGGGACTCACCTTCCTTGATACAAGACATGGTAGCCCCTGTGTCACCACGAATGAAAACATTTGGTCACCTACATGCACACCGATCCGGGCTTCCTCTTCTGAATCAGGACTGGACACATCAGTCATCCCTGTGGGCTGTCCTACTCCTGGTACATATTAACACTGTGATAGAAAACTGATTACCCCCGAAAACACTCACTCCAGTGTAGTGTGAAACTTTTCCTTGTGGTAAAGGATTCTTGTCCATGGTCCATGGTCAATGGGATCCTGAGGCCTGTGCAGCCCCAGTCGCTGGGTTCTGTATAACCCATGGATGCTGCAATTGCACAGAGCCTGGGGCATATGGCAGGTTCAGGCCTGTATCTGTTGAGCTCCCCTGTTAAAACATTGTGGCCATTCACAACAAACCCGTGACACATGTTACAACCTTCCACATGACTAACATTGAATTCCATGATATCCTCCATAATTATTTACTGTTGGTCCATTAAACCGGGGACCCGTTCATCTGACCCTGTCAAATTACCCACTTTCCCGCAGAAATCCTCCCCTGCCCCTCAGAAACCCTCTGATTGGCCTTGGACCGGAAACATGCCCGAGCACCCAACCCTGCATCGTAACCGGTTCACTGTGTCCCTGTTGTCCCGATTGCCCATGCTGTCCCTCCATAGAATTTGTAATTGCTGCCCCTTTTAAAGAAATCTTTGTCAATTTCTTAGCCTCTGTTTTTTTGTGCTGCTCTACATTCTGCTTCTTTTTTTCCTACCTTCTCTTGCAGAAATGAACAATGTGTGTGTGAATTTTCAGCCAACTCTTGGCCTCCATTCCTACCACTTTATCTAAATCATGCTGGACCTCTTTAGGAAGTCTCTTCTTCAGTATGTGGTATAAAATCACCACATTCCCGTCCCATGCTTCTCCTGTTTCTGTGCCCCACATCTCCTGAATTAACTGGATGTGTGTGGCAGGATCATCATCCAATTTCGTTGTCTCAGCTACCAGCAGCACTGCACAGAAAGTGCTGTGTGCTGTAATAGTAAGATGCAGATGTCCCGAAAGTTACAGGAAAGTATAATTTCAAACATAAAGTATGGAGAGTCATGAATAGGAAACCCATAACAAGAGCAAAAGAAAGGGCGAGTGGGGAAAAAATTCCCCATTCATTCAGGAACATAGAAAAAGAATCTTAACGTCCAAAAATCCAGCAAAAAGTATTGGTGTTCTCTCAGGAGAAGTTGATTTGGCATACGTATGAAAATCTAACCTAACAGTGTGTGTTTGTCCATGAGCTTAGTCTGAGTGCATTGTCATGTTGTCGACATAGTTTGCAATGCTTGGTAGACCAACATTTTCCTTGGTGTAGGAATTACTGTTTTAAATTTCTATTAATGAACACTGCGTAGAGGCAATCTTAGTGTTTCTCATTAAGTCCTAGGAGCCAGCTTCCTCTTTTTTCTGTAATTATTCCTCAGATTCGATTGTAACTTTAGAGTCCATTAACATCCTTGGTAAAAGTCTTCTTTTAACAATTCCTTTAATGTGTACGGTCCTTCGGATTTGAAGAATTGATCATTCCACCATGCTCTTTCTCTACAAAGTAAGCATTGCAAGCTAGGGCTTAGATGTCATTGGAATGAGGTAAAAAAGGGGTCATGGTATTATTGCAATTTTTCTGCATTTCCTTATAAATTAACATATCATGAAATGCATTCAAATTTGATATTTCATTTCTGCATTTTTTACTGTATGCTGTTGACCTCTTAATGAGCTCCATCAATTGCTGTGGAGGCACTGGCGTCCATGCGGTGGTAAAGAAAGAAATTAAATGATGAGTTAGGTAGAGTTGCACTCGATCCAGTATATTCGTCAATCTCCATACACAAAGAGTTAACATTGTTACCATTGGGCAAAAAATAAGAATTGCTCAGACTGAATGAAAAAGTGCATTAGCACCCTCGGCTGGGGCATGAGACAATCAGGGAACTGGGAATAGGGGATGTATTCTCTCGAATAAGCCTGCGTCCAAGCTCCCCCACAGCTGTCCGGCCATCCCTCTGTGCCGCCTTTGTTCCCTCCCTCCTCCCCATACTGTCTTTAGCACCTAAAAGAATCACATGTGGTTACTAAAGGCTTGGAAAGCTAAAAAAAAAAGAAAAACGTACCTTTCTTCTGCCAGGCAATGCCGCTTGTGCTGCAGGAGTTTGCTCTCAGTATTGACTACGTCATCATAATCAATACTAAGTGCGTACTCCTGTTGCCGACGCAGCCTCGAAGGACAGGCAAAAGATAAATTTTTACTTTTTTTTTTTTAATGTTTTTAGCCATTAGCACCCACTGTACACGTGGATGCTAATGGCGATATGCCCCTCTGGGACGGGCTGAATATATCAGTAATGGCGCTGCCACCCTCATTAAAGGAGCCTCGCTTCACTTGGGCCCTTAACTCTTACAAGCACGTGTTACCTATGGATCCAACTATTTACTTGATACTGGGTAAATTCATAAATTGTGCCTCAGCCAATTCCCCTAGACTACTGACACCCTTTCCAAGTTTACATCAGTGAGTTTTAAGTCCTTCTTTACATATAGTATCTTACCTTTTTTTGGTGATGCTATGTTCTACGTTTTCTCGGCCATCCATAATTGGATGCTTATATTTCAAAATAAATTATGATAATTAATGATGCGAGAGAAAATCGGATAATGTTAGATTTTTGGTTGGGAGAATGTAAGCCTCTTTTCTGGGGTTGAGTTGCCAGGGGAGGTTTCTAACCTCTAGTACACCAACACTTTCACAGTGATTCGTGCCTGAGCACATAAGTGCCTGGGAACGGTGCACCCAGGTGTGCTCTGGGCAGGGCTTACAGGTGCAAGGGCCTCCAACCCTGTTGCAAGATAAAGAGATGCCTAGAGGTGAAATACTATTTACCATCTCGCACTTTTTTATTGACTCTATATCCGGGATATTTGGGTTCAAAGTAGTGGCAATATATGTTGGTGAAATGACCGTTTTAGCCAATAATAAAGAGTGCCATTTCAAATGCTGCTCTCAATTAAATTATAAAAAGAAAATAGCCTTACAGGATAATGAAAGAACCCTTGATCTAAGACATAGGGTGATATTTCCAGAGCAGAGAAACCAGTGCCGTCCTCCAAAGATGCTCGATAATAAGTGAGACAGAAAGTCCTCATAAATCTTACCCTGACAACCGATTCAATTCAATTCAGCTTTTTTTTAATATAGGAAAACATCATTCTTCCACTAAAACAACATAAAATACCGAATTTTGTAAACACAACTGCGATCACAGATATGTATTTCTAATTTTAAAAGTGATAGTTAAAAAAAAAAAAGCTCTACAGCACTGTGACAAATTGCCATATGATATGATGTGATGTGATCATAGGCAAAGGCACAAAGCCCTGGCTTTTTCAAATTTGTATTAGTACATAAAATGATGTGGGTGATTCGTTCTCTGAAGGGGTAATCTGATAACCAGATCACCCTTTGTCACAAGTCCATGTCAAAAGCATAGTGCACTTGTGCCCTGGTGCTTCAGTAGCCTGATCTGCATCACCTGCTCTGCTTGTGGCACAGCGCAGGTTCAAAGGTCACCAGATGCCCACTCAACCTCTGCAATGATAGCTAAGTCAAGCTGCACAGGGGCAACATTTAAGATATGCCCCCTGTACGCAAACTATGATGATCATTAGCACCATGCTAGTGGCAGCGTAATCCCTAAGAATAAGCTATCCCTGAGTTTAGGCACAGTGCATGACTATATGTATGATCATGGCCGCCACATTCCAATTGATATTGCATATATGTCAGCTCCTGTGTGTCAGCTCTGCTGTGAAAGGGAATGTGTATTTGGGTCAGATGGGCCAGTACTGCCATACAGCAGGACAGAAACCCAGAGGACCCAACATCTCTTTTATTCTCCTTGGGAAGGCTGTTATCTCTCTCACCCAGAGACAGCCACACAGCAAGCAGCTGTCCTGGTCCCAGGTATCAAAGGAGCACACCCATTCAAGAAGAGTAGCCTCACACCAGGGTGCTGCATATCCAAAGGTTTTGTTATCAGTAGGAGGGAAATAGGCAGGAGTAGGATATGCAGGTGTGCTGTGGACACTGGAAGAAGCCTTCCATCATCCTGTTGCTCATTGAATCCATTTGCCTTTCATATCTCTGCCACTTCCTTTGGTGCAAGATCAACAGAGCAAAGTCCAGGACAGTCTAGCTTTAGACCAATCACCTGAGGACTTGTGCCTTTAAAATAAGGTGTCTCACACCCTTTCAGAAAATGTGTTCAGTTCCTCAAGGGTCCTTTAAAGCTGATGAGGCATTCTTAACATTCTCACCTGGACTTCCTTTGGCACAGTTGCACGGTTGAAAGCCATCTGCCAGAAGTGAAGAGTGAACACTCCTAAACAGAAGGAAGATCTGTCCCCTAACCACTCCCAAGGAACATCGGGGGTGACCAGTGCTGTGGACCAGACCAAACATTTTGAAACAGATCTTCTGTGCCAGAAGAGCAAACCCTGTAGACCTCACAGCAACCAGAGGGCCAGACCAGCCAACGCTCCCTGTTCTCCTGCACCAGTCACTCCATGTTCCCCGCATTCTGAGCAATAGGGACGGCCCTGGTGCTGGTGTCTGCGTTCCTCCAACCAGCCAAACTAATGCACTGTGTCTAAACCAGCTTGACACATCATCATGTCTTAGCAATGCACATCACCTGCTATGCCCGAAGCATCTGCTCAATGGCGGAACCCAAAGCGAATCTCTGGAGGGTGTCACTTGCCGACTCTAACTGGGGGTTACAACCATGGCTCAGCCCAGCTAGTCCGAGAACCGCTGCCTCATTGATTGCACACCGATGCACCCTTACTCACCGCTTCCACGACTGTTGCTCGCTGACTCAAACCGGCGCAGGGACACTCACTGAGTTCTTGAAGCAGCCAAAGCCTGACTCGGCCTGGCTAACTGTGAAGTATTCTTGGGACCGCCCCAACCTGCGTAATTGAGCCACTACTGTTTGACTGCACAGAGCACCTCCATCTGACCCTACTTGATGCTTCTTGCTGCCAAGCCCTCCACGATCCTACATGCCCTACTGATCAGCTTCCATCAACGTCTAAATGCGGGTCTGCAGCATGAGCTCACCAAGAACTGAATCCATGGACTGCGACATTGAACTGCCCCCAGTGTTCACTTGGGCCCTTGTAATGGTAGGTATTGGGCACTGAGAGCCTATATTCTCAGCACAGCCATAATTGTGTACAGTGGAAATACTATCATATATTGGGTACAACTATAAAAAAGTGTTTTCCACATTGGCAAAACGGACAAATATTGGGCACAGCCAGCCTGACATTTTTTTTACAATACTAGTATTGCATCCATTGGGCATGGTGAGCATGAAATGTATTTTTATAATTCCATGCCAGAGTATATAGCCCATATCAGCATCAAATCAATTCTTTAGAAAAAAAAATGAACAGTCAAGGCAGTCTTACATCTTACAAGTGTTACACAACCCATCAATTTCTCTATTAGAGGAGTGGTCCAATGAGAAAAAGCCAGACTCTAGTCTATAATCCAGCAAAGTGGCCACCCCGAACGAGTAGACTGATTTGTATACCTGTTATATCCCACAGAGCAAATGCAGCGTAGCAGGAAATTCACTATTGCCTACAGTAAGAAGATTCTTTTTTGCCACATGTTTTTCAGACCTCAGGTGACCCTCTGCTTCCTCTGTTTATGCTTCTCTGTGAAAATGTCTGCTGGAATGATGTGTGGCTGGTTGACTATCATACTGTATCTGCTTCAGGACTCACAAGGCTTATGTCATTTGCCCTGACACTCACCCTACTCTTATCATTCTCTATGGTCCTGATCTCATTCACCTCAGACTGAACCCTCTGCCTGGATGAGAAGTACTGACCTGGGCACTGAATGAAACCAGCCAAGTAGTCATGCACCGAGTTGGTCATTCAACTGACGACAAAGCTCTCTGATACATGTAATTCTCCTGTCAAGGCAGTTCACTGCAATTATTGTGGTGGAAGGAAATGTATGCCTGTCCGAAAGAGCGGCGTAAAGAGTGAGACGGTTGCAGCGACTGTACACGTTACCTTTCACGTTCTTTCTCTCAGAACAAAGCTACCAAACACACATCTCACCACACACAATAATTGCCCATGTACATGTTTGAAGGAAGCAGCCAACAGCATGAAAATAATCTAAAATTGATGCTAGTCAGCTCTGCATGTGCTTGTTTTATTGTTGTATTGTCGGTTTAACCTGTGCCTTTTGATGAATTTGCACACGGAAAGGCAGCCATGGAAACTCAGCATTCACCTTCTAATAGCAAATGACTACTAAGTGGCTAATTCTAAAACAACGATTTCAATATGCATCTTGATAACTTTGATTTCTTACAAACATTTGGCACCACTGCTTTCATGATTGCTCTGTAATGATTTACCTCTAAATGCATTATTAATAAACGCAAAGGGCGACACAGTGAGCTATGACATGAAACAACAGTAGTGCACGTTGTTTTGTTGAAAGGAACCATTAATAATTGTTCTAAAACAATGACATTAGCAACTCTATTAGGATATTACTACAGTCAGCCAATGTAAGAAAAACGTGTCATAGTTATGATTAACACAGGTTTTATATGGTTCCATTCCACGCTTCATGCAGTTCATTTGTGTGTCTGTAACTTTCATTGTTGATATTTCACACAGAGCATCTCACCATTGCAGGTCATGTGTTTGTGGCGTGCCTGTGTGTGATGTTGTTGCTGTGATGGTTGTGGGTGGGAACTTGCACATGTGCCTGACATGTGGGTGTGGGTTCATCTGACAAACGGTGGTTGCACTCGGTGTTTTGAATTACACGTACATGTGCAGCTTCCCTGTGTGTTTGGCATCAGTGTGGTTGGGGAGGAGGGTTCTGGTGTGTGTGTGTTTGAGAGATGATGTACAACCAGGTATGGCTGCATTGATTTGTGGATGAGTTTTGTATTTTTTCTTTGACTCTGATTATGGGTGTAATGCCACCTGTTCCTGTGTGTTTTCACAGCTTCACTTTGTTTTCATTTCAGGGCCACTGTTGTTCATGTGTCCCCTTTGCACATGCTTGGGATTTTCCCACACTCTGTTCACTTCATTTTGTATTTCGCCTTGCGGTTGCTCAGGTGGGAGGTGGGCTGACTGTGGATGGGTGGCCTGGTCATGTCACTTGCACACTGATTTATCATTGCTCTGTCAATCCCATGTCATGCATACATGCCCACCAGCATGTGCAGTCACACACTACCTACTGTCATGTCTTGTTCCACCTCTGCCCATGGAATGCACTTGTGACCAATGTTGCCTCTAAGCTGTGCACGTGTGCGCTTGCCCAGCTTCCTTCTGGGTGCCACTCAGAAGATTTTTAGCAGCACACAGGCAATTCTCACCCATGCAAAAAGATTTAATAAGGCACAAGCCACAGCAAATACCTGACATTTACATTCTCTTAAAGTAACTAACTAGTCATGATATTCTGGTGTAGTTAATTTACATTACCCTACTATGTAAGCGTGACCGTAAACACCTAAAAACCGTACAAATAGACTAGAGCCACAAGAGGTAAATACTAATATTAAAAAGTGGCTTCATGAACAGAATAATCTAAGATATGCTTCAACACATTAACCTATTAATGTTCCCTCTCCACCCATGACTCATATGCTTTTACTCTCCCACGCACTTACTCTAACCTCTACACCAAAACATATTTAGATATTACCAGACAACCTTGACTCTTCCTCTCTTGGCTTTTCGAAAGGTTACCAGACCTGTACCTACATCCTCTTATGTTATGTTTGTTGTAATTTGAATAACGTTCAAGCACAAGAACTTCTGTTATTCATGGTGCCTTATAAAAAGTTCCTTTTTAGAACGCCTTCTAACAACTACCCAGGCACCCCTGAGATGTGTCCTGCATGCTGCAGCATGACTCATGAAGGGACTCTGGAAATTCAACCTTGACCCTCCTCAAACTGCATTGGCTCCCGCTGGAACCTTGTATAATTTTCAAATCCTGTTGCATCATTTACAAGACTGTTACCCTGAAGTCCCCAAGCTACCTCATTGAGAAACTCAGCATCTCCAGAGGCCTGCAATCCACCAGAAGTACGGAAATGTGAAGGCTTGAACTCTGAAGGTGCACATGGAAAGAACGAGAAGAACAGCCTTCTCTGTCTATCCTCCAAGACTCTGGCACCTGCTCCGGTCAACATCAGACTTTTCCTATTGCTGCTACAGTTCAGGAAAGAGCTCAAGACCTCCCTCGTTAAGGAATGGGTCCTACATAACACATAGGTCCACACACCATCCACACCGTACCAGAGACTCAAAACTGCCCCCCACTGTCTCCTTCCCTGGTTGCTTATAGATCCCTTGATGCAAATTGGCCACCGTTGTCCTCTCCTGTGAACTCCCACTCCCCTTTTCTCTGTTTCCCTCAATGTGTTCTTCCACCTACGATTGTAAAGCACTCTGTTGATTCCTGAAGCCAGGTCTGCGCTCAATAAATAGATTAATAATAGATGATAAAAGCATCAACCACACTATGTAACCCAATTATCATCTCAAATATCGGATACTGACTATAGGTAAACAGGCTCCTTGGATGTGTAACCTCATCCCATGCTTCCTAAGTATGTCCTGTTAAAGACTCCAATCAAGCAGTCCCACTAAGTCAGTGCCTTGTCTGGGATTGCTCAATGGAAGCCCTTATTTATATATTTTTATGTCCAGTTTGTGTACTCTGGATGACAACCCTTATATAACACTCCTCTCTTAGAATCCCCCTGACCCCACTGAGCCAAGAAGTAAGTTTGTTTTGCAAATTTAAAAGGTTTATTTGAGAATTAAACAATATATATATATATCGCACTTTTATAATAAATTAATAATTGATATCACACTTAGACATATGAGCAGTAATAAGCAATGGTTGAGGTGATACTATCACGCTGGTTTAATTACTTAGGAGTAGTATATAGGATAAGGTAGCTGAGAATGGTTTATATGGTACAAGGAAATGCAAGGTGGAAAAGAAGCAACACAGGAATAAACTTGATATGATTTCAGCAAAACATAATATAATCACTTTTCCCCTTTTGGCAATTCACCCCCCCCCCTTCTATGCAATGTAAAGAGATGGAAGGAAAGCACCCAGTTCTCAGGAATGCAATCAAATATAATTCAGTTCCCCCCCTAGCAAGCTTAGAGGAAAACATGTAGAAGTTTTAAACACAGGCCCAAAATGCTTTGAATGTGATGACAATGAAGTGAGAAATGTGCTAAAATTGCTTTTAATTCCCTATAGGAGGTTCAGGGTAGGTGATAGCTACTTTAAATTAGTTCAGGATCACTTTAGCAAAGCTCTATGAATGATTGTCAGGTTGCAAACGAATTTCAGCAAAGGAAAGCAAGGACAAATATTTTTACACGTGGCTGAAATGAAGCAAAATGTCAAATCGTGGCAATTTAGTCGCGTGCGTCGAGCGCAATTACGGAGGCACTATAAGGGGTAGCAAGTTGCTCCTAGCACAAACAACGGTTCTGGAGATACGGACGATTTAGTAAAGGTAGTTTTTCAGATTTGAAATTTTAAAGCTCAGAATGACAGATGACAGCTTGCAGCGGTGAATTGACAGAAAGACACACACGATTCCTATGAGGCAGTTCTAAATAGGTCAAAATAGTTTGAATTAGATTATTTTAAACTAAGGGATTAATTCTGGCACGATCCTAGCTGAGTACTCACACTAGATTCTGGACAGGAATGCGACTTCGTCACGGAACGGGTCAACAGGTTGGACTGGACTTCTGGTGGTTCTGCTCACAGCATCTGGTCTCTGATTCTGGCAAAAGTTCTTGGCACTGCACGGCAGTCTGGTCTCTGGTTCTGGGTACAGCTCTGCTAGCGGCACTGCACAGCGGTCTGGATCTCTGGTTCTGGCAAAAGTTCTTGGTACTGCATGGCGGTCTTGTCTCTGGTTCCGGGTACAGCTCTGCTTTCTGGGTGTTTCTGGCACAGGGTTTTAGGCCAGAATCAAACAGCTCAGCCCGGCTGTTTTACTCTGATATGCCCCTTGGAAGTCTGGGGTGAATCAGTTTGCAAAAGATTTTGAGGCCTGCTGACAAATTCTGAAGTCTGAATTCAAAGTTCTGGTCTCTGTCTGGATGTGGAGTTGTCTGTCAAAATGCTCCGCAGAAATTGAAAAAGAAAAACCCTATCTGGCTTCCAGTGGCTCTTTTTATGTGTTTAGAAAGTGGGTGGGTCGGCTAATTCTGCATGCCCAACCCTCTCAAGATTTGATAGGCCAAAGGATTCTTTGGTCCCTGATTTGAGAAAGGATAGTGTGTCAGAGTGATGTCAGCCATTTACGATCTATTCTACTACACATATTTCCCAGATACCCAGTTGTTTGACATTACATGTACATATTACAGATTACTTAAGGTACATTCTGGCCCAACTCTGATCTTCCTGGAGGCTTGCATTCAAAAATGACAACTTAATTTCGTTTTTAGTTGATTTACCAATATCGGACGTTTACCAAAAATGGCACACATGTACACCGCCTGTCTACCCATATTCCATTAATTTACTAGGTCCCTAGCATAAACCCAGTGTCTGTAATATCAATAAATAGCGGGGTTTTGCCTCAGAACATGGTACAAAGTTGAATCAAGTCTTGAATTGTGGGTACATTTCTTAGATTAAGGATCTCCAAATTGCACATTTTTGTAAGCTTAATACAATATTTTAGAAGCTTTTAACTTAAACATATATTTGCTGCAATATGATTCCACAAAAGTGTCTGAGCCCACCCCCAGAAACTGGGTAAATCAGGAAACACATGTCTCTCCTTCCAGGCAGGGCTCTGTTTACAGTCCACACTCAAAATCAACATACCCCATTCAATTGCAAGAGTCTAGTGTGTCGGCTGAGGTTAGCAGGCCAGGGGGCCACTCTGCATTTGGTTAGCATGTCCATGTGATCTCCTGGCTTCTTGTGTGTAGTTTTGAGGTGAGAAGGTTTCCCAGCCTCTTGCAATGTTAATTGAATCAGCCTGTCTTCAGGGAACAGCGGGTGTTTACAATTCTTTTAATTAACCAAAAAGGCTTTGAAGTTTCCAGCTGTCTCAGGAGGCTGATTAGCTTCTGAAGTAGTAGTTCTCCTGTCAGAGTTTAGACCGCTACCGCCGGTTTGTGGACAAAGCTGGTACTGCACCCCCATGATTTTAGCAACTTTTTGACATCAAGAAAATGAATTCCCAACAGCTCTGGGTTGCTTTTGGCAATCAGCCTTGCCATTCCCAATGGTTTCAGGCTACTGTGTGTGTAGCCCAATGGTGGTTTTAGGCAGTGCCCTCCTGTGCTCACAACATAGGCAAAAATGGATGGCAGCCTATTCTTCATGTTTTCCCTGTGCATTTTCTGGGGAGTTCTGGCCATCATGATGTTTTCAATGTCAGTAATGGACAGTTTTTGTGGTAGGGCTCGGTTGCATGGGTAAAACATCCCACAGTCCTAAGTATGTCACACAAGCGCTTGCAAATGTACGCATTATAAATCTCAAATATTAATTTCCTCCCTAAGGATTTTGAGTAGACAAATGTCATGCTCACAGTCTCCTACGTTAGCATTGCTAACATTATCGTATAAGTGGAGAGAAACATTGCAATATAATTTACTTGGCCTGTAAGGGATAATGGGCATGGGCTATGCCAGGTATTATTCGTCTATGGTATTAGGGCAATGGATAGTTAGACAGAAGAATGCTTTTCACACAATCTGCATCCTTTCTGAGTGTTCGGAGTTACATTGGGCATAGACCTTAACACATTATATTGTAACTCACTGCTATACAAAAACGATTTCACTTAACAGTTGTATAATGCTACCCAACAATATAAGGGTGGAATACGTTGCAAACAATCATGTGCGCACTGCAAAATAATAGTGTACCTGCAGATTTAAGACATTTTTGTAAAATGCATATAAAATCATAGTGAGGCACTAAATATGTTTTGCTTGCAAAGTACTATGGTTATGCAAATATCACAGTGAGTATTTCACTACTATAATCTCTCAGGTTTTACAGTGCCCTGTCAACTAGTATTGTAATGCATCTTTCAGTGAAGGTGTGGTGTCTAAGGACATCAAGGAGGTAACTATTACCCAACTAGCTAAAAAAGCAGGGTTGGACCCCAAAGATCCCAGGAACCTACGGCCCATCACTAATTCGAACTTCGTTTTGAAGGTGCTAGATAAAATTGCCACAAACTAACTGCAAAAACATGTGGAATACCTGAAGCTGTTGCATAATCAACAATCAGGTTTCCGGGCCTCCCACAGTACCGAATCTGCTATGCTGGACCTCCAGTCGCATATGTTGGGCCTGAGAGATAAAGGTAAAACAGGTATTCTCATGCTCCTCGACTTAAGCGCAGTCTTTGATTTGGTGGATCACCAGCTCCTTCAGGAGGCATTGGCCAACATTGTAGGTTGTTCCCCTAAGACGTTGGCTTGGTTATCATCCTTTCTTAAAAATCGGAGTGCTAGAATACACTGGGGTGACAATTTCTCCAAGACCGCTCCCATCTTTTACGGAGTCCCGCAGGGAGCTAGTCTGTCACCTCTCTTGTTTAATTTATATCTGAGAAGCCTCTGCGAACTCCTGGAACACATCAGCGTATTCTTTACGATTTACGCCGATGATACGCAGCTCATTTTTGAACTCACGGGTGATTATATCACTGACAGTGGGAAAATATCAGAGGTTTATAACCTCATAGACCACTGGATGCAACATCATTGGATGTGTTTAAACAATACTAAAACAGAGCAGTTGATTTTCAGCACGCGACAGGCCAGATGCAAATTAGGGAATGAATATAAGTCCTTCACCATCAAGGATGCAAACATCCCGGTGAAGCCACATGTCAAAACTCTCGGGATGTTGGTGGAAGCTTCGGTGGGCTCGGAGGTACAGGTAAGCTACCTGCAGAAAAATAACGCCTACTATTTATGTCTCCTGAGAGCAATAAGACCCTTCATTAATGAAGTCAATGCTGCAACAATCGCCAGGGCCATCATCCTGTCGCGACTTGACTACAGCAACGCTCTCTTGCTAGGAGCCACAAAAAGGGAAATTCAAAAGTGTCAAGTCATACAAAACGACGCAGTGCGCATATTCAAGAATATACAGAACAGAGAACATGTGTCAACAGGGAGAAGAGCACTACATTGGTTAAGAGTGGAGGAGAGAGTCAAGTTTAAGGCCATGACAATAATCCATAGATGCCTATATGGAGAGGTCCCCAGCTATTTCAAAAAACATTTCTCTTTCTATGCTCCTGGAAGATGTTTAAGATGCGCCGACAGGGGCATCTTGAACACCCCCGGGGCTAAGTCTGCATTTTGGCAAGGCAAATCCTTCCCGGTGAAAGCAGTAGATCTCTGGAACAAGCTGCCGATGGCATTACGGCTTGAAGCAAATTACCAGAGTTTCAGGAAATCGCTAAAAACTT
Source organism: Ambystoma mexicanum (assembly GCF_040938575.1). NCBI lineage: Eukaryota > Metazoa > Chordata > Amphibia > Caudata > Ambystomatidae > Ambystoma > Ambystoma mexicanum. The sequence continues at coordinate 903,329,269 of NC_090936.1, forward strand.
CATTGTTTCAATGAGCAATAGAGTCCCGATCTCTAGGATATCTATGCATCTTAATGAGGAGAATTATGTATTTAGATTTTCTTGGTTCCCGCGCCCTGATGCCCGCGGGCTACCGGCGCGTAATAAGCAAGCACATAACATAACATAACGTAGCCGAGCACAGGAGCCAGATAGGGGTAGAGGTGAAAGGGCATAGGAGAACACCCCTTGCGGGTGAAGAACAAATCAGTAACTTTCAAAAACCAAGTCAGTTGTTTCGGCAGTACAGTACAGTGTAGAAAATATGTTTGTTTGATGAAGGAAAGGAAACTTTAGTAACAGTCTACAGAACTGCACTCTCTGTTTCTTTCTATGCTCAGCTGCTGAGGCCCTTTCAGTACAAACATGTGTTCTGTGTTTGACTGTAGCATCCTCCTTGATCTTGTTTAACTGATAACAGTGAATTACAGGGGGAAGGCTCTCAAACTGTTGTAACACTGAGCATTGATTCTATTAACCCAAAATGCATAAATATGTGATTTACTTCAACAGGGCTCTATAAGAAACCTAAGTATCTTGTTGAATTTTACTATAGGCTGTATTATGTACCCTGTCAGTTTACTTTCTACATCAGGGTTACAAGCAAGGCTCTGATAAGAATTTGCTTCCTACTTAGAGTGAAATGATTTTTCAGGGAGTAAAAAAAGTAATAAGCTTTGCCAACAGGGGTACTTTATGCTTATTAAAAGATGTTCTTGAGATCAGTCAGAAATATTATTAGAGTTCCTTCCTATGCCACGGCTCTGCTGGTCACAGATTCAAACAAATATCAGTGGAGCTTTGTAGGCAGAAGCCACGGGTTGGTTCCTATGTGTTCACTGTTTCCCATTTTTATTGGGCACATTTTTCTTTTTATAGGGATTACAAATGGATGGAGTATATGACTCTTAGCTGTAAGGCTGGTTTTGAGTAACTGACAGCACAACATAGTGTGGATAGTTAGAAGAAGTCAGGGAATTCTGATCATCATATTCTATGGTGCAGTTATTCTGTTGAAATTATTATCCTTTCACAAAGTATGAGAGGCATGTGCTCATGGGCCTTTAATTAATTCATTAATTAAAGGCCCATAATGTATTAATTCATTAATTCATTAAAGTGGCACATGAACTCCTATTGGCATGTTTGCCGACACATTCTGTTTAGTTGCCTTTATTCCATCTGCCCTTTATTGTATCCGGTCTGATTTTGATAGCCTCATCAGTTATGAAAAGCAACATTGTTTTTTTTGTAATACACAGCAGTGTTTTTCCAGTGGCATAAAGCACACAATTATCTCTGCACAGGAGTAGGTTTGTTAGCTACTGTGGCATATCTTGAGATCTTGAACTGGTTGATGAGTTTGCTTTATAGTCACGTACAAAATATATATTTTTTAGCCTATGTGTTAGGAAAAAGTGTTGTAAGATTCACATTTTACGCAGATTTGTAAATAATTGCACTGGTTTAGAAGGGGCAATTCCTTTCCAAACTCTCTTCAGAGATGGTAGCTCACTAACTACGCATGCTCACAAAGTAGCTTACCTCATTAGTCTTTTGCACCCATGGAAAATAAAGTACGCACGAAAGGTAACTGTTCCGCACTTAGAGAAAAATAATTAGAGGGAACATTGCTTGTGACCCATGTTTGCACGTTCTGTGTGGCAGCACACATTTCCTATCTCAGTGAGTCATGCACTCTCTGACCGGCCCATGCAGGGACAGGTCATGTTGCGGTCCCTGACAGGGACATTGCCACCCCTTCCACCCGGCTCTCTTATGCTCAGGCTGTAACGTGCATAGTAATTATTTGTTGATCTGGCCAATGTTTCTATGGGATTACTTCTGTCCTTAGGTCACATTCAGTTGCTTTTCTTTGGTGCCTTTGCAGTGACCCATGGTCAACATGCACATGCCACTTTGCATTGCATTCACTTGTCACATATGGATGGGGTGGCTGCAGTGTTGTTGATGCAATATTGTGCTGTCTGGCTGGGGTGCTGCAGATTCAACTCAGAATGACAGCAGATGCTCTGGTCCAGGAATAATGTTTGGTGCTTCTTGTTGATGTTTCCTGTTAATCCTGTTGGCGGTGGACATGTTGGGGCTCAGCATCATGGTGGAGGCACACCACAGATATTGTGGAGAGTTGCATCCATGCATTGTACTTGTTGCATGGAAGACTGTAGGGGGCTGAGTGGGGTAGTGTCAGAGGTGAGGGGGCTGGTGGGTGCTGTTTGGACTTGAGGGGGCTGGCTGTGGTAGTGTCGTAGATGAGGGGGCTGGTAGGTAGTGTCTGAACTTGACGGGGGGTGCCTGGGGGAAGTGCCAGAGGTGAGGGCAGTGTGAGGAGGGGAGTCTACTGTCAGGAGGGTGGCTCGGGTAGTGTCAGAGGTGGGGGGGCTGGTGGGTGGTCTCTGGACTTGAGGGGGCTGCCTGGGGGTAGTGTTAGAGGTGAGGGCAGTGTAGGGAGGGGAGTGTACTGTCAGGGGGCAGGGTCTGGCATAGTTTCAGAGGTGAGGAGAGGTGGTAGGTTGTGTCTGGACTTTAGGGGGCTGCCTGGGGTAGTGTCGGAGGTGAGGGGGTTGGTGGATGGTCTCTGGACTTGATGGAGCTGCCTTAGGGCAGTGTTGGAGGTGAGGGCAGCGTGGGGAGGGATGTCTACTGTCAGAGGGCTGGCTGGGATAGTGTTAAAAGTGAGGGGGGCTGGTGAGTGGTCTCTGGACCTGAGGGGGGTGTCAGGGGTAGTGTCGGAGGTGAGGGCAGTGTGTCAAGGGGAGTGTACTGTCAGGGGCCTGGCTTTGGTAGTGTCGGAGGTGAGGGGGGCTGGTGGGTTTTATCTGGACTTGAGGAGGCTGTCTGGGGTAGTGTCGGAGGTGACGCAGGCAGGTAGGTGGTCTCTGGACTTGAGGGGGCTACCTGGGGGTAGTGTCAGAGGTGAGGTCAGTGTGAGGAGGGGAGTGTACTGTCAGGGGGCTGGCTGGGGTAGTGTCGGAGGTGAGGGGACTTGAGAGTGGTGTCAGGACTTGAGGGGTGTGGAAGATGGACTTGCAGTTTAACTGGGGTGCTGCCTTGATTTATGAGGGAGCCCACGTGTTGTCGTAGGGGGTCGATCCTTGTCTTATGAGGAAACTCTTCAATTTTCACAGGGGCTCGGCATTTACTTAAAAGGAAGTCCACACATTTTTGAAAGGATGCAGCCTCAATTTACAAGGAAGGCTGCACGCTTTTGCAGGGGTGCAGCATCGACTTATGAGGGGGCTCTCGCATTTTCGCAGGGGTGCCGCATTGACTTACGAAGAAGGTTGGGCGTTTTTGCAGGGATACCGCTTTGACTTAACGAAGATGGGCACGCGCTTTCGAAGAGGTGCAGCCTGGACATACAAGGGAGCTCTAGCATTTTCACTGTGGTGCTGCATTGACATACGAGGGAGCCTGTGCATATTTGCAGGGGTGCTGGATGGTGGATCAGGGGTGGACGCAAAGATTTATGCTTAGGTTGGGATATGGCTTGGTTTTTGGTTTGCATACGGGCGTGTTGTGGGAATTCCTCTTGAAGCTTGTTTTGATTTGCGGGTTGGCTAGAAAGGCTTGTTTGGATCCATGAATGCGTGTAGCATGCAGATTTATTGATGTACACAGGCTTGCACAGTGTTGTTCTCGGCGCCCGTCCCTTGCAGGATTAATGCCCTTTTTCACTTTTTTCCATGAGGCCCTTTGTATCTGCTTCTCAAATAGCACCTTACGTCTTCTTTTGGTGTGTTAATGTTAGTAAACTTCTTTGTGCTTTCCAGTTTGTAGCTATATGTTATTATTTGAGTATTGTGACTTCCCCCATGATGCTGTCATCTGTCCTTTTATGTATTTCTTTATTTATTGGGTATTCATAACGTGCCTATACAGCAATTGGTGTTTCAAGGCGCCACAATAAAAAAGAGGGGGTGGGGAACAGGGAAGAGGGAAGAGGAAAAACAAAAACGAACCTACTAGGCCTTGTAACATTCGGATCATGCAAATGCAGTTTTCAAGAAGTGCAGGGGAGTGGGGAGGAGGGGTAAGTGCCGGTCAGAGCGTAATGCGCTAACGCTAAGGAGGGAAAGGAAGTGAAGGTAGGAGTCGTGAAAGCGCAATTGCAGGGTGGGGAGGGGGGTAAGGGAGCAATAGGGTCCCTGGGCTAGGCGAGTGTAAGAAGAGGCCAGGTGGACAAGTGCCAGGGCATGCAGAGAGTACAGGGGGAGAAAGTCCATGTGCTAAGTGTGAAGGAAGGGGCTGGATGGGCTCAATAGGGGTACAGGCCTAGCCAGGCTAGTGCAGGTAGATGGGGATCAGGGAGGACCAAGTGCTGGGGTAGACTGGTCAAGGAGGGCCTGATTTTCTGTATGAATCAGATGGAACCGGGTAGCCAGTCAAAATGAGGCAGAGAGGGAAATTAGCAGGGGAGGGGGAGAGGGATGTAGATGAATGCCATAGATACCCAAGTTCCCCATGGCTTTAAGGCAGTGAAGGAGAATATTGTGACTGATAGCATCATATGTTGCTCTGAAATCTAATAGAATGAATGTGGCTGGCTCCTATTTATATAATATATACTTTACAGAGACAGTGGTAAAACACTTTAGGGCATCTCATTATTTTCCCCAGAGTTTTTCTGGGTCTCCAATTTTTTGAATAAGGTATCTTTTGTTTTCCGTTTAGGTCACAAATAAAAAGCAACATGTATCTTTTTGATCTTTACATGGGTTGCACATGGTTGTTACAGCTGCTACCTTATATGTATGCACTATGTCATGTTTTTCTGGGGACTTACTTCTTCCTATCTAGCCATAGGCCTACAAGAACATTATCCGTACTTTGTGGATGTCTCTGGTATTCCAATAGTGTGTGTATTATGAAGGCCATGTCCTAGGCACAGTGCCTACAGGGCCTGAGCAAAGGTCATGCTCAGCAGAAACTGCAGACAAGGTCACTGTGCATCAGCATGCACACTGCAGGTAGTGTTCCTGTGATGGCAGGTAGGCATAACTGTACTTCGGGACTATGTTTTATTTTTATACTAACCTTTTGAAAGCATATAAATGCTGGGAAATAGGGATGATCAAATAACCAAAGAATACTGCAGACAATACAATAACAATCATATCATGAAGCAAGAAGAAAATATTTAATACAGCAGTGTATGTGTATAACGTACCAACCATGCTTGAAGAAATCCTAATGTGCATACTGTATGTGGCTTATGCATAGTGAACCTTACTGTTGCTACAATGTCTGACCCTTGCCTAGTGAACCCCACTGTTGCTACAATGTGTGACCCTTGCCTAGTGAATACCACTGTTGCTACAATGTGTGACCCTTGCCTAGTGAATCCCACTGTTGCTACAACGTGTGACCCTCGCTTAGTGAACCCCACTGTTGCTACAATGTGTGACCCTTTCCTACTGAATCCCACTGTTTCTACAATGTGTGACCCATGCCCAGTAAATCCCACTGTTGCTAAAATGTGTGACCCTCACCGAGTGAACCCCACTGTTGCTACAATGTGTGACCCATGCCTAGTGAATCCCACTGTTGCTACATCTTGTGCCCCTTGCCTAGTCAATCCCATTGTTGCTACAATGTGTGACCCTTGTCTAGTGAATCCCACTGTTGCTACAATGTCTGACCCTTGGCCAGTGAATCCCACTGTTGCTACAATGTGTGACCCTTGCCCAGTGAATCCCAATGCTGCAACACTGTGTGACCTATGCCCGGTAAGTCCTGCCATAGACTACGTATGTGAGCCATACACAACCAACCCCACAGGCACTAGCATAATGAATTTCCTGCACTCCCTAGAACCAGAACAACTTTCCAACCTGGCACACACAGTCCAAAATATGTCCCTCGGCCCTAAGATCCACACAACTATCATTGAATGCCAATGTTGCTACAATGTGTGACCCATGCCCAGTAAATCCTACTGTTGCTACAATGTGTGACCCTTTTCTAGTGAATCCCACTGTTGCTACAATATGGGACCCTCGCTGAGTGAACCCCCCCTGTTGCTACAATGTGTGAAACTTGCCTAGTGAATCCCACTGTTGCTATAGTGTGTGACCATTGCTTAGTGAATCCCACTGTTCCTACAATGTGTGATCCTTGCCTAGGGAATCCCACTGTTGCTACAACTTGTTACCCTTGCCTAGTCAATCCTACTGTTTCTACAATTTGTGACCCTTGCCTAGTGAATCACACTGTTGCTACAATGTGTGACCCTCGCCTAGTGAACCCCACTCTTGCTACAATGCGTGACCCGTGCCTAGTGAATCCCACTGCTGCTACAATGTCTGACCCTTGGCCAGTGAATCCCACTGTTGCTACAATGTGTGACCCTTGCCCAGTGAATCCAAATGCTGCAACAATGTGTGACCTATGCCCGGTAAATCCCGCCATAGACTCCGTATGTGAGCCATACACAACTTAGCCCACATGCAATACCATAATTAATTTCCTGCACTCCCTAGAACCAGAACAACTTTCCAACCTGGCACACACAGCCCACAATATGTCCTTCGGCCCTAAGATCCACACAACTATCACTGCAAACATTACAAACAATACATGTTCCACCTCAACAAACATCTATGGAGCCCTAATCAATGCAAGATCGCTCCTAGCCCACACACTCGACATCTCAGATCTCATCACCTCCAACCAACTTGACCTACTAGCCATCATGGAAATGTGGCTGCGGAGCTGCCAGTCCAGCCCTCTCACTAGCTATTCCTGAGGGCTACACCATCCTTATAAAAGACAGACCTTTGGCCAAAGGAGGAGGTGTAGGACTCATCTGCAAAAATGATTTGACACTAAGAGAACTGCCCAACTCATCCCTCCACTAGGGAGAATCACTATCCAAAAAACTCTCTTTTGCTGATACCGCCTCACTCACCATCCACATCTTATATAGGTCACCTGGCCCAATACTATCTCTTGATGAGGACATCACCATCCTGCTGCGAAACAATGCCAAACTTTCCTCCAGAATTATAATTATGGGACACTTTAATGTATGGCTCAATGACCCCAAAGATGCTAACGCCAAAATTATAACCAACACAATTGAATCACTAGGATTTACACAGCGCATCACCTTACCCACACACAACAAAAACCAAACCTTCGACTGGCTGGCAGACATGAACGGCAATACTAGTATCATCTCCAACCACACCTGCCCCTGGTCTGACCACAACGTCATCACCTTCACTATTCAAAAATACACCACAGCCAAAGCCTCACCGCAACTGGCTCCTGCTCGCACTGCAGAAACACACGCAACATCACTCCATAGAATATGCTCCCCATGTTCTACCCTATCACTAGCTACCAACATTCAGACCGTAACCCCAACATAATGGTGGAGTTATATAATCAAACTCTCCTTCTAGCTACAGACAATGTTGCCCCACTGAGTACCCGCAAGCCAAAACCTAGAGCCCACCTAAACTCCTCGTATACAGTAGACCTTAAAATCCTACGAGCCACCAAACAAAATGCAGAGGCCAGAGGTCACATGGAAAACCACACAGTCAAAAGATAATAAAAATATGTTTTTAATGCAGCAAAAAGTTACAAACAGGCCATCATCCAGGTGAAAAGCCTCACCTACAAGGTATAGCCAAACCCAAAACAGGTTCAAAAGAACTTTTCTCCATCTTACATGAACTTTAATCCCCTGTGCCCCCAGAAAGCTGCCACAAAATTCCCCTTGGTGCACTAACATCCAGAAGGCAATACGGTACTACTTGACAAGACCGCCCAACTACAAAGTAAAATTACTGACAAAAAAGCCAAAATATCCCTACCAAATACACAAACCAACCTTCACCCCTACCCATCCCAAATGAATATTTGAATTCAGACCAGTTAAGATACAAGAAGTCAGAAATATTATCAATGGCCTCAAACTGTCAAGATGCCAAGGTGACATCTGCCCATCCCCCTTCATCAAAGGATGTGGAGCAGAACTAGCACCATTCATTACCTCACTCATCAACAACTCCTTTGCACAAGGGATCACTCCCAACAACCTGAAAGAGGCATGGGTTCTCCCACTCCTAAAAAAATATCCCTGGACCCTAACATCCCCACCAACTACCACGCCATCACTTCCGCCCCCTTCCTCCTTAAAATACTAGACAGAGCGGCCTGCTTACGAATACAGGAACTCTGGAATCTAACAATATCATCGGTCTAAGCCATCCGGCTTCCGCACAGGACACAGCACTGAGACAGCACTCCTAGATTACAAAATCCAAATGGATGAGATTATAGACAATGGGTACCTAGCCATCCTGCTCCAACTTGACCTATCTGCAGTGTTTGACCTAATAAATCACCATATCCTCTGCCAACACTTCTCCTCCGCAGCCCAGTTCTCTGCCCAAGCCACAGCTTGGATTGATTCTTTCTCTCCAACCGCTCAATGAGGGTCTTCTCCAATATAGTGGAAGACACACCAGCCCCAGTCCTCTGTGGCATGCCCCAAGGCTCGTGTGTCTCGCCAACACTTTATAACATTTTCCCTAAGCCCCTATTCAACCTCTTGGACGAACAAGGCGTCTCCTATAGCAGCTACGCTGATGATACGCAGATCCTCGTGCCTATTACTGGTAACCACACTGAGGATACCAATGCCCTCAATAAAATCTATCAAATCATCCAAGCCTGGATGGCACAAAATGAACTCTGTCTTTGGGCCTCATTCGAAGATTGGAAGTAGCCATGGCGCTATTTGCGCCATGGCTGCCTCCAATACCGTGTCCGGCACCGGTATTGTTGAATGGGGACTTACCGGTGCATTCCGACCATGGAAGGACTGGTAAGTCCCCATTGAACAAACCATTCCCCATTCCCATTTAGGCCCCCATAGGGCTCAATGGGAATGGGGAGGGTGCTAATAACGGGCTCGCGACTAGCAAGCCCGTTATTAACGCCCTGGTCCCTTAGCGGGACCCGTAAGGGACGTGTGGTCAGACCACACATTCCTTACGGTTCCCGCTAAGGGACCTCGGAATTGGGTGGTAAGGGATTACCGGCACCGGTCTCCTTACCGGTGCCGGTAATCCCTTACCGCACAAATCATAATGACCCCCTTAATGACGATAAAACAGAGCTCCTAGTGGTAGGGCCCCAATCCCGACTAAACATACTGCACTATGATTACAAATCTTTTACTTTAGATGGGAACCCTATCAACATCCTGAAGGAAGTGAAAACTCTAGGGGTCTATCTCGACTCGACTCTCTCCCTAACCAGATAAGTCAGTGCAAGGGCCTCGGCAGCTGCCTACACAGCTAAACTCATTAATGCGTGGCAACCATTTCTAATACCCGATAACTGCATCACACTCGCCAGAGCTCTAATTCTGTCCAAACTAGATTACTTTAATGTTCTATTTGCAGGATCCTTCACAAACAACACCATACAGCTCTAAATCATATAGACTAATGGCCTAAGACCTAAGAGCAGCACTGAACATCCCAAACTTGCTACCTATCCTAGACTGCATCTAATTTAAGACCCTCTCAATCACACACAAGTGTATCACAAACACAGCCCCTAAATGCCTCACCAGCAAAATCACTAAACCCCACTCCGAGAGACTCACCTGAGCCATCACCTCCCACCTCCTCACTATGCCTAAATTCAAAGGAATAAAAGCAGACAGCCGCAGCTTCCCTGTAGTGGCGGCCAAGCAATGGAATGCCTAACCTCTCTCACTCGGATCTGACCCTTTGTTATACTCCTTCCGCCAAAAATGTAAAACCTGGCTCTTTACACAAGACCCCCTAGCTTCACTTCTGTCATTGTTATATTTGACTATGCCTACTTCTCCATATTATGCACTGTAACTATTTCATCTATGTACTGCAACCAGCGCCCAGATACCTCCAGGTTTGGTGCGCTTTACAAATGGAAATAAATAAATAGACTCTGAGAATGAATTAATATAAGGCCACCCGAATATTCAGCCCTGTTCGATCTGTTGCTTTACCAAAGTATTTATTCCTTCTCAATCTTAAGTCCCAACATAACATTATTTGGGACATTCTACTTTACTTTGAATATGATCCCAATGTTCTCTACAACAATAATTGGGTGAACTTCCTGGAAATGATCCATTGCCTTTAGCGTTCTGAGAATTATCATTGATCTTGGGACATCTAGCTTGAAAACACACTCTGATTCTGGGATTTATGGTGTTTATTGTTGCTACTGCAGTCATTAGGCCTCATTAAATAAATAAATAAAATTACAAGTGTGGTGGTCTGGAAACAAGGGTGCCGGTAAGCTTCGCGGCACCCTTGCTTATGGACCGCCACACTACGAGTCTGCCTGCCGGAGCTATTGCTCCTGCCAGGTCTGACCTAGCCAGGCACAGCGGCCCAAGCAGGCAGAGTTGCCATGGAAGCACAGGCACCATCAGCAACCGTGCTGGTGTTTCCGAGTCCCCATTCCCATGGAGTCCGATGAGACTCCATGGGAATGGGGACTTATATTTCCTGACGCCTGATTTCCCGGGCTGCCGGGACTTGTAATGTCCTCATGGCACCGGAAAGCTAGGTACTGGAAAGGGTGTTACGAGGTAGGCGGCAACCTGCCGGTCGCACCAGCTGATACCGCCAACCTCGTAATGAGGCCCAGTGTGATTTCTTGCATTTATGTGCCATGTCATCTCAACACAAAGTTTCATCCATCATTTGTGAGTCTGGGCCTCACCTTAGACCTTTCTAGGGGTTCTCAAACTGTAGTGTTAAGGGTTTTCCAGGGATTTCTGGTGTGGTTATGCTTTGCCTCTCTGTGCTTCTAAAACATATGATTTTCCATGGTAATGTCTTCCACTTCTAAATGGATTAAAGGAATGCTTCGCCCAAAAAATGTTATTGCAAAAAAAAGATGGATGGGCAATAATAAAAAAAAAAAAGATTGGCACATTTATTTTAAGTCCCTATGTAAAATTTTGAGCAATTAAAGCTCAAAATTTACAAAAGCAAGCACATGGGGGCATCTATTTTGTGAAATGGATGCCCGCCTGTGCTTGCTTGTGCTTTTGCGGCACTAATGAAGGAAAAGCCAGCCAGCTGTAGTAAACAAAAGCTACCACTGGGTGGCTTTTCCTTCAATGGTGCCGGGACTCGGAGGATGCAGACCGGAGACTACAGGCAGAAAAGCTGCAGCTGCATCTTGGTAAGTGCTATTTATTTTATTTGTTTTCCCATTTGGGGCGAGCCCCAAATGGGAAAACCGCTTTAGGCAGAAACACTGCGGCATGGAAACACAACCTGAGGGAGCACCGGAGACCCAAAGTGATAGCCACGGCAGGCAGATACACAACGCGGTTGTGTTTCAAAAACGCAGCGGTTTTTCTTTCTAAGTTTCTCAGGACGCAGCGTTTTCAAACACAATCATGTTGTATTTATGTTTTTAAAGCTGCGGTTTTATTTCTAAGTTTTCCGGGCTCCTCCAGCCCGGAAAACTTAGAAAAAAAACGCAGCTAGTGCTTATTCTTTTAAAAATAAATAGCACTTAGCTTTTGGTTTTGTTAAAGTACTCCAACATGTTCTCGGTCTAATTAGGTATTTTGTCTTCATTGTTTGAATTAAAATGGCCTTATGTTTATCAACCGTTGACAGATAGATATGATGTTAGTCTGTCTATAAACCTTATATATTGCATACAACAGGTTTATCACTGCTGTTGATGGTGCGGATGACCATAATCTGGCCCACAATATGATGGACTGTATCAAATTACATTTAAGACCAATTAGACTCCTGCCCCATTGAGAAACACAGCTTTACCACTGGACAGTTTTATCTGCTAGAACTCATGCCTATAATACTCTAAGTGTGACACCTACAAAAATGGCACATGGGACGTCATGGCCCTTTCTTACATATAATAGTAAATGTGTTTCTGTATGTCTTCAGGCAAACATTCAAAGATGGGTATTCCCTCATTTGAATGTCCATGAATATAAGAGCCTATCCTCTAAATGTCTGTAAATTGACATTAGAAAACCATGTGTATACTTAGAGAAACTCCAATGGTTTGTACCAGAAGACGGTGGACATTAAGTGTTCATATGGAGTGTGCCATTTGGAAGGTGCAGAGATGGTTACAGGAATCTCCTCAGGGGAGTGTTCTGCCAGATATCTGACATCCAGGACAAGCATATATATTGCCAGAAGACATACTGATAGAATGTGTGTTTGTGCATTGTGCACTTCAACGTTTCAAGGGGTCTTACGGTCCCCTTGATGGTGAGAGTGAGCCCCTCCAGCCCCCTACACACGGACAGAATGTCAGGTTCACCCACTCTGTCAGCATCTTATGCTTGTTCACGTGCAAATAGATAGCTGATAGGCACATCATTGTTGTTCTGGCAGGGTAGAGGGGCCTCGTTCGTTGTGGCACAGCTGATATGAATGTGAAGCAGATGCTGGGATCACTCAGAGATATTAAGGTTTGCTGTGGCTGGTGGGTGCGGAACAGAGACCAAATGGGGACAAAGAGATGACAGTGAGAATTCGGACTACCCACTGAAGTGGAGATGGAGGACACTGGCATAGGTCAGGCATTTGAAGAAACTGCCAATTGTTCCAATTGAAAAAGTCTGCACATTAGAACAGGAAGAGAAAGTTCCAAGAGCTAATTAAGAAACTGAAAAAAGTGGAGGAAGGCGGTATGCTGGAACGGTGAGAGAACACACATGCAAGTATATCGTTTGCAATATCTCAAATGCTAAATGAAAAAGAGTTAAAGGGAGGAAGGCTTCATTTTGGAACAATCGTAGAACATTCAATGAGCTAATTAAGGCACAGATAAAAAGGATGACAGCTGTATGTGGGATCCAGGAGTGAAAGTTCCTAAAAGCTACGGGAGGAAATGATTATAAGAGAAAGAACTGTAAGCTCAGACTTAAGACAATGTTCTCAGTGCAATAAGAGAAAAAGACCTGCATGCTGAGGCTGGGAAGTGGTGTTTCCAGAGCCATTACGACAGTGACAAAGCAGGGCAAGGATTTAATGCGTCGCCTTGACAGCAACATTTCCAGAGGCATTAGGAGAGTGACTGAAAAAAGAGCTACATGATAGAACATTAATACAAAGTCTCTATCGCCACAACACATTTGATTATTACAAGACACTCTACATGCTGAGACTTGAATTAAAAGTTCCTAGAGTGGTTATGTACATTTCCAGTGACAATGTATGCTTCAATCAACAGTAGTTTCATTCTATGTTGTATGCAAATCAGTCAGTAAAACGTGTCTTTGCTTTCAGTCCTCATAAGGTGAACAATGCCCATTGTTATGTAGAATTCAATCAATTAAAAGTCGTTTTAACCTTGAGTTGTCTGAAAGTACATTTCAGTGGAAGATATATTTAAATTGTATAATTCAAGATTTAAAGAATTGTTTCCCCATATAGTATGTCATTTTTAACAAAAATCATATTTTTTACCAATAATGTGCGTAAACATCTCCCAATAAGAGATAATTGGGATCATTATGACTGCTACATTAGAGACTCTTATGATGGAATTAGGATTTTTTAATTTTAACTCCTTAGTGAGTGTGACCTTTTTCTCACTCTCTCATGTGTTTTTACCTGATTAGGATGTTATGTTTTCACTGTTTTTGGAGTCTGACAAACTCCATAGACATCTGTGTTTTGTATGGTGACACACAGCACCCCCAGTGCAGTGTCACTGAAAAGCCCCTTGGCTGTCTCTTACGGTTGAAATACATTTTCTTGGGTACACTACGGTTCCCAAGAATAGTAAGGTGATATTTATTTTACCTTTTTACGGTGTGGGTCCAGCACACACCATCTTATGTGGAGTGACTGGGGGTTAACTAGTAGCCCCTTATCGTACTTTCTCATGTAACATTTTTTGTTACTCTCACTGCTTTAAATGGCTGGTGGCAGAGGTTTAAATTTTACGAACAGTGTGCATTTTTACCGCAGGCTAAACCCTTAGCTGCAGTACAGCACCCAGGGGTGACCATTTTGTCAAAATGGCCACTGTCTTCTTTTTTTGCCATTTTCTATTTGTGTGGTCTTTCTTGGCTTTTACTCTGTGTGTTGAGACATGTTTGAGCCCTTTGGGTGTTCAGCCTTTGTGCTTCAGCGTTGAGGCCCGCCCATAGCTCCAGTTTGTCTGGAAAGGCAGCAGGTGAGGGAGGGTCCCGAAACTCCCCTGTCATTTGTCTCTAGGTGTGCCTGATCAAAACCAGTCCTGATTGGCCGGCTGGCTGTCCAGGAAGGACAGCCACCCTGCTGTGTGATTGACAGCCTAGGGTTGTGAATGAATGAGAACAAGCTTAAAATGTGAGGTTCTTGGGACTGCAGGCAGAGTCACCACTGGAAAAAACATTCAAAGCAAAAATCATGAAGAGAAAACCGCTGCAACCTCCAGGACCTTGAAGTGCCCAGTGAAGCCCTGCTGCTGTGCTGATCTCCTTTTTTTGCATCGACAGAAAAGCACGGGATGGACTGACTTCTCCCCTTGGGCTGGTGGGACCAACTAGACCCGTGATAAACTCCAATTTGACGCAACCCCTGACATGCTGTGCATCTCCAGTGCTGCAGAAGCACAATGATAGGGGTCGAGTGTCATTAACAGAGTGGAAGGTCTTCCATGGAACAAATCTGGACAAAATCTCCAGGAGCATTTTAAGGACATCCAGAAGCAGGAAATCCCAATCCAGAGTCCCCTCACCAGAGTCCAGGACCGATGGAACAAGGAATATTCGTTCGGCATCAGTGCTGCTTGCTAGGCACTGAAACTGTGAAGAGCCGCAGAACCGAAGAGAGCCCATAGCTACTGAAGTCCTTTCCTGAGTACTGCCAGAGGATCCTGCCACACTTCCTCCCTCTTGTCCCCACGACTGAGGCTCAGGAACACGGGTCTGCTTGGCTGTAGCAAGACAGAATCCAGCCGGACAACTTTCTTCAAAGCAGAGATACTTTTTGGGCTTGGGATACTTACCTTCTCATCTTAAATTGTGCTTTCTCACTTGAGAAGTTCACTTGCTTAACTTTCTGAGTTGATTTCAACTCTCCTTCCACAGGCTTGACAGCTTGTGTTCCTTCAGTGATATTCTTTGAATTATCTGACTTTGTGAAAGACATTTATCTAAGAAGTGCATCAGAACTTTCGACTGTGTCCAAATGACTTTGGACGCCCTTGCTCCTTAAAGGCACCCTTCTAATCTATTGACTTTTCCATTGCGTATCCCTTCATAGGTTGTCATTTTTTGAACAATTTTACTGCTTGGAAAGGCTTACCTAGATTTAATTAGAGGATTCAAACGGTCTTCCTGTTACAAGAAAGTATGCTCTAACCTTTCTATTTCCTTAATCCTTCCTTCCTGAAACCAGAGTCTAAAAAGTATATTGGTGTTTATGATAAATGCAATGTTATCCTTGTTATTGAAGTCACTTCAGGGTGTAGGAGAAATGTATTAGCATATCCAGAGGATATTCGCTAACTTTATTGACTCTGTAAAGTGATTTCAAGATTTGCTTGACTGTTACATACAATTGCCTTTTTAAAGAATGCTTAACTAAAACATATGTATAAATAAATATATATATATATATATATATATATATATATATATATATATATATATATATATATATATATATATATATATAATTAAAAGAAGACGTGTTTTCATTTTGTAGAATAAACTTTTACACTAATAACAGAAACATTGTAAACATAAAAATACAGCAAAGTGATCAAAGCCCTATACTGACACAGTGCCTCGGCTCAACGGTCGCAAACTTCAGCATACATGAATCAAAATCCTACTAACAATACAAAGTCAAGTGAAGCAAAAGCAAGTTGCAGACCTTACGGCCATAAGCCACAGGGTTGAGTTAGTCTGGAGGCCAGCATAGCCCCCTCCCCATAATGAGGCCATAACAGACAAGAGCACAACCAGCACTGTGGGGCAAAGACTGCTCTCCCCAAATCTCTCTTAGATCTGCTTCCCCTGGAGCATCCTCTCGCCTAACTCCTCAAAAATGACCTTCAACAAGGAAGTCACTGCAACAATCAAATCCTCATTTGCAGTCATCATATGTGTGACCCAAAGTTTTTCAGTGAATACACTCACAGTCGAGTGCAGAAATCTTCCCAAAAAAGTAAGTCAGAGCCCCAGACAACCCAGACATTCAAGAAGCCGGTGGGCGAGTGATTCACTTAATACTGAGCCACACACTCAGCAGTCCTGCATTTCCCTAGGGACCTGTAATTTCGCACCCAGGGCTTCCATTGTTGGAAACGCTCTGAGATAAAATCTCAGGTATAGATCTTGATGTTTTGTAGATGCAAACCTTTGTAAAAAGGATTTTAGGGATTTCTGCAGCATATATAGATACTGATCTTTTGATACAGATGAAGTCTATTTAAGTCCTTGTAATCACTATTTGTGTCCTATCTCTTATTCTTGTTTTTTGTTATGTAGGGAGTATCAGAGCCCTCCAGTCGATCAAATTTCGATAGGCAGTGCATTTCCTGGAGAATTTATACAAGAAAGAGTTACCATTTTGGTCATTACTCATTTGCGCAAAAATGCAGGCATTCAGTGAGTTTTCCTCCCCTTCCTTCAATTTGATCAGCAGCAATAACAATCTCTTGATGTGCTGTGCCCACCAAGAGGTCAAACCCAGTTCCAAACGGATTACACTAATCGGAGTAGACTTTGGCAACCCCAGTACCATCTCCTAAATGTTGCCCTCCAATTTATCCAAAAAGGTCCGATTTCCAAACATGATTAACTCACAGCCATATACGACTGTGTCTGTGACCTTTCATTTGTATACTTCAATTAGAGGGAGCAGAGAATAGGCACATAGCTTGTTCTTTAATAAAATGGACGTACCAATTTTAGCTTCCATTTTCCCCTTTTGGATTATTACATGCTGTTTAGCTCAGGGCCTTGCAAAGACAACATTTAGGTATTTCACTTGCCATTACTCGTTTTTGGTTACTTAATTTAACTAGATTGACGTCCGTATGAACACAATGAGTTATGATATACATTTGACCTACATAAGAATGTGACTTTCTCCTAAAATCCTTAGATGTACTTGGTTTAATCTGTAAAGGCCATTTTAGTGATATAGTGTATGTATTATTATGTTAACTGATTTTAGATGAACTTACTGCAAGTGTATATGGTTTAGTATTAAGCACATGACACTACATGCAGAAATACATAATTTCACAATTTCACCATGCACTCTTTGTTTCGTTATATTATTGACACGTCATCCTATGATACATGTAATGTATGATATGATATATGCACTTCATTATCTCATATCTACTTTTGAGTATCTCATATATTGTTTTTTGAAGCAGAGGTATGGGCTGGAAATGATGGCTTCTATCCATACTGGCCCCTCATAGTTAGGTTAAGGAAAATGATGTTGCCTTCAAAATAGACATACTAGGAAGTGTGCTTGTTACTATTCCAATGCATCAACTATAGATTTTGTCCAGCCAATAACTTGAACAGAAATACATGCATGTAATTAGGATGGTATACGAGTTTATGCAAATAACAAACCATCAAGAGCGAGGCACGTTCATTATTCTCTTCAGCTTCACTATGCTTCATGGTCTCCTCACAATAGTTTCCCAAGCGTTATTCCTAGTCCAGGATTCTTTTCTTTGAAATACCGGATCTGGCTCAGGAAATTGGCTGTGTTTACTAAATCTGCTCTTATGCACCAATTCCTAAATCCTAGAAAAGGAACTCAGTGCATCATGTACACATGCATTTTCACAACACGCTCATTAGCATACTATTCCGTGCCCTCTGTTTACAATGTCTCCATGCATTAAATTGCTCAAGGATATGTTTGGGAATCAGGTCAAACATGTGCAGGCAAGCTCTTAGTACCTGGCACAAATCAAAGCAGGGAAAATGTGTTGACCAAAGGGACATGACTTATGTTTAAGAAATTGTTTTCATCCGTCCACCGGCGCAAAATGACAGCGGCTTCGTCGTTTTACTCACCAATGATAAATGAATGCAAATAAAAGAAAAGTAGCTCCTATTAGGCTGCCCCCAATTCGAAACCTGACTTACTTATGTCACGTTTATGCAGCGGCAAGACATGCCCAACGAAAATAGAAGCAAACCGTATTATTATTATTATTATTATTATTATTATTATTATTATTAAGCAGTACACTTTGCACATGTTTTTTGTGTGTACAGCTCACATGTTTCTTTTGTGAATTGCGTGTCTTCTGTTCATGCACAAATAGTTCGAATCTTCTAGGCTGTTACTAATGTGTATTATTTTCACTTAGTAAATCAGCTTTTAATGGTAAATCAGTGCATAATGGTTGTTGGGGTGCAGCCAGTCCTGTGGGGATGAAATTAACCCTTAATGTAAGACATAAGAAGGCCAGAGTCAGTTATGAGGACTCCCCAACTTCTCAGGCCTGTAACGAAATCATGTGGAAATGAGGCCCTGCATCTTCGAAGCAAAAAGGAGTGAAATTAAGCATCAAAACATGGAGATGCATAAAAATGTAAATGGCCTTACATAAGGGAAAGACTTGAAGAACTGAAGTCACAGTTGCAGAAACCACAGTCGACAGAAGACTAAATGGGATGAGCACTGTGACCTACAGTTGCAGTGAACCAAATTGAATTCTGGCGGAAATCTTAAAGCAAATATGTAAATCCGTTTGTCCCTTTCAACTAAAGACAGGCTCATCAAATTCTGTGCAAAACATTCAACAGAAGAGTTTGGTTTCTGTCATGTTGGTAGCCTGAACTGGGTTAAACTGCTGCAGAAAATGAAAGCGTTTCCAGGCTGGAACATCACAAAGTGACCTTTCAATTGTGCCTGTCAAATGACTTTCTGAGCATCCAGATGTACAACTAAAGGCTCTAAGTATATAATTATGTTGCCCTTCTGTAACCACGGTGTGCAGGGAACTACTTTGCAAGGGTTTACATGTTAAAATTGGGTGCATGTCCAAGAAGTGTATTTGAAAGTAAAATGCTTTCAGTGGGAGGCAGGCATAGTACTGATTTCATTTCTCTTTGCTGGCAAATGTGGAACTAGATTCCAAAGCTTGTTGTCATGGGCATGTCGGCCTGGCTCTCCAGCAGTTTATGATCCAGATCACTTAGGCCGCAATAAAACTTGCCTTAGCTAGTAATTAGCGCTTGAAACTTGCAGCTAATCTAAACACTAGACCCCCTCTTGACGTCACAGCCAGGAAGAGACCCATTCCAATGGAGGGGGCAAGGGTCAATTAGTAGTTTCACTCTCATTGTGCAAAATGGAAGACATGCGTTTTGGTACATAAAATTGGTAATATCTGTCGCACCATATTCATGTTAGGATTTCAGAAAATGTGTCAGACAGGCACTTCTGGTCAACCAAAAACGATTTTGGTGTCACCAACATACCAAATGTTATGAAGAAAAAATAATGTGGCCCTCTGTATGAATGTGAGAACCATAGAAATTTGAGAACATATGTAAGATGTGATCCATGTTCGGCTCATCGAGCGCCATATTTTTCATTAATATAGTTTGAGAGTAAATGAGAAAAAATTGTATCTTCACACCAGTAGGTCACACAGACATCTGACAAAGCTTACATGATTCACTGTACAATATAGTGTTACAAAATGCCTTCATTTGTGACAAAATATGGAAATTAAGGGCATTTGTCATGCAGTGAGATTTCCATGTTCAAAAACCAGACCAAGCCCTGTCAGAGTGAGATGATTAATAGGTCTCCTCGTCTGGTTTTCCAAAACACGCCCATATTTTCTAGACCTATCAGCCCACAGATGGGAGTAGACTGTTGAACAGTGCCCAATCCCTTCTGCGAGAACCATGACTAATTTGTGGTGTCACTTACCCCATAATTAGGTAACTCCACCTCAAATCCAGACTTCCCCTGCTGAATCCTGAGGTGTGCAGCTGCCCAAATCTGTAACCATCCTAGCACAGTGAGGCCTAAATCTTGCAGTGGAGCCAGGAGCTGTAGTAGCTGACTTGGGACTCCTTTGGAGTACAGAGAAAATCCTTGACTGACCCCTGGCTGTCCCAGCAGTGGTGCCCTGATGCTCCTGAGGCCCCATTCAGCACTCTATTGTAAATATCAATATCCCAAGCCATAGATTGCATAAGCCTTATCCCTTTCAGCATTGCCATAGAGATTCCCCCATTGAAAAATCCACTTTCTTATTGGTCTGTGCATTTTAAATAATTTTCCCGCTGAAACATCAGTTATTTGACTGTGCATTTAAATCATTTTCCTGTAGAAAAATCCACTATTTTCCTGTGCCATTGTAGCCACTTTCCTATTGAAGAATCCTTTGTTTGCCTGTGCATTCTAGTCATCTTCCCATTGAAGAATCCCCATTTGCCTGTGTAGATCCATAGTATATTTCTCACAGTGAATTAGTTAATTTCCCCATTTATTTCACGGGATTGGGTTGGTTGGAATTTGAAACCAACTATCTCTTCCTAGTGCATTGTGAGTTGTTATAAGTTATAAAAGTGCTGCTCCAAAGAAGTAATCCCATTGTGAGCTGAAAAACGAATGTGTCCCTGTGTTTAAATTGTGCCTTGCAAAACAAATGTCCATTTGCAACTGTATTTTCCCTTTGCTCTGTCCTTCTATTCCAAAACCAATTTTCCTTTTTGGGAGCTATCTTTTGCCTAGGCCATACCTGTTATTTACCTGTCATTATAATTCAAACCCAAGTTTCCTATTTTGAGCTACCCCATTGCCCAGAACTTGCCTGTCCCCTGCCGCCTCAGTACAAACGAGTTCCATTTGCATTTTTTTTCCATTGGATGTGTGCTTGACATTGTAATAAACGTATTTCCTGTTCGATGCCTCTTTCGCTATTGAGTTGTACAAACAAATTTCCATTTGCAGTCACTTTCCATTGCCCATGTATGGCATATCCTAAAACCGATTTTCTTTGTGTGTGCTGGTTAGTAGTCTCCAAAGCCCTGCTGGTCTCCTAAGTATAAGCAGTACAAATTCCATGGTATTCTATCCCTAACAGATGTGTTAAATAATTAAAAACCCATGTTTTTATTATTCTCTAAAACAAAATGTACCCTTGTTTGCTGGTTTCCCATCTTTTGTCTGTGGAAACCAACCCCAACACTGATGTGTCCCCTGTATTCCTGCTCCCTGCCACTGCCTTCCATTAAAAGGAATCCAGTCCAATTGATGTTTATGGGTTGAGTGTCGCAGGCGGAGTGCAATCATTTTGTATTGAATTGTTTTTGTCTTGTTTTGTCAATAAAAAAGTAAGTAGTATCACAGTAGATTTTAACCTGGTTGTTTTCTAGAAGTATTTGCATTTCTGGTTGCCACAACATTGGTGGCTGTTGTAATTTGTTTATTCTGATTTTACCTTAAATAAGAAATTAATCATATATTTATTGGTAACACACCGGCCTGGTTCCTCGTACTTTGTGACACAGGGTGCTGGTGGAGGTTGGGTGCGAGACAGGTTGGATTCTTCCTTAAACAAAGAATCTCTATTGTAGAAATAAAAAGCATTTGTATGGATGGTACGCCACATTAATTCTAAGGGAAGGAGATCCCTGACTTGCTTGTGCCAGGTAATCGTGACAGTCCTAATACTATACAGATGTCACTCATGCTGTCACGTACAATGTTCCAAATGGATTTCCTATCATCTTCGGGGACAAATGCCTTACAGACCCTGATTGACGGTGCTGCCCCAATTGGAGGCCTGCATGGCCTCTGTCCCTGCAGCAGGGAGAGGCCACTAGGCAGTGCAGCCGACACACAGTCACAAAGGCTTCTAATGTGGGTGCTGCTCTCTTGTCTTCCTAAGGGCCCTGCTGGAGGTGGAATGTCACTCAACCGCCATCGCTGTTTTTTGTTCACGAAATAACAAGCAGAGCTGCGGAGCTGAGAGAATCTACAAGGGATCATTTTTCAGTACATGTGTCCGTTTGACTGCGGTGCGAATGTGTGTCTCTGTGAAGGTGCTAGTATGTGCGTGATTGTAAAGTGTTCATGTGAATGTGTGTGCGTGCATGTGCAACCGTGTGTGTTTGTGTGCCTGTGCGAGGGACACTGTCAGAGTGCTTCCAGTGGCTAAACTGGCCTTATGGCCAAAGCCTGCATGAGTGTGTTCTTGTCTGTGAAAACTGGAATATATGGGCACAGCCAGCATTTACCTGTTTTCTTACAGTGGCTTGAATTTATAGTCTGAGAAGTTATACTGCACATATTGGTGCAGAGCAATACCTATCTGAAGGCCAAAGATGTCATCCCGTTTCTGGGCAATACAGTCAGGAGAACCAATTGTAATCCCTAGCAAGTAAGGTAATTACCATCTATATGCACACAGGATAGCCAGAGAAGGATGTTTTTTGCTGGGCTAAGTAATTGTATGAATGGGCTGTGACCCAGACTGATGATTGTACTTTAGTATAGTCAGTCTTCTATGTGCATTAATCAGACTATTTAGTACGCACACTGTTTATAGACAGGTGACCATTTAAACATCAGTGGCAAGAATAGTAATGAGAGACATTTAAAATCAATGCTTATGTGAACTGTGATACACAGGTTTGTCCATTCCAACGTGGGCAATGTTAATTAATACAAAGCACTTTGAACCTACCACTCTGAATTGTGCTAAAGCAGGCTGAGCGAGATGACCTGTGTGTTCCATGCTTACAGTGTGATTTAAACCATTTGGACACAAGTCAGTTTCAGCCTCTATGAATGTATTCTCTATGGCTCTCCATCTATATGCAGACCCTCCCCTGGGAGAGTGGGTGCAGAAGCATTGAGATGGCCTAGAGGCAGGTCAATTCCTATGGGATTGGAGGGGGGCATCCAATGGAGGTTAGTTGTGAGAAGGAAGGAGTGAGCGTTTTGACTCTTAAGAGTGTGTGAGACACACGTTGTTGTGCTGATCGTAAAAAGCTAACATTGTTTTTTTGTGTGTTTTTCGTCCAGTGGGAGATTAAGGTCCCCAAGAAAATTGCCATTAATTGGTGGATGGGGTGTGGATGGGATCAGGATTTGCGACCCACATCTAACCTCGCACAGAGGCACTGAGCGTTACAACTGTGCATGCAGTAACAGTTGTAGTTCATCTGCTGGGTGCTGTCGGGTGGTACGCAACCAGCCTAATAGTAGCAGCTGAGCCGCACTAGCCATGTCAGTGAGTGGCAGCATGCACGCAGTCTATGCCTTACAAACACACTGACATGGTCTGAACTTTTCATGTCTTTGGCTAAGGGATGCACTGGCATTTTCGACAATACCAACATGAGTGTGTTCTTCTGTGGGAATACTGATGGATATTGGCACAGCCAGAATGGGCGTGTTTCCTTACAGTGACATTGCTGTAATCATGGGCAAAACCAACACTTGTGTTCTTATGTGGGAATGCTAGGATATACTGAAACAGCCACCACGGACTTGTCTTCCTACAGTGGGATGGCTGGCATGATGGACAAAGCAAACACGAGCGTACTCCAGTTAGGAATACTGGCATAAATGACACAGCCAAACTTGACATTTCATTTTACAGTGGCCTTTCTGCCAATATAGACAATGCCAATATGAGTGCATTATTCAATGGGAATACTGGCATATATTGGCACAGCCAGCATATGCTTATCTTCTTACAGTGGCAATAGTCCCATTATCAGGCAGAGCCAGCTGCAAAAGTTATTCTTAATCTTGCATATATTGTGGACTAAGGCATCATAGAAATATGTTGGAAAATGCTCCTGGCTGTTAGTGATCTACCATTTATTGGATTTTTTTATGTATAACTACACACACCCTCTACAGTGCTCCTCAGCACTCGAACAAGGTCAGCACTATAAACAATCACATAAAATAAATTACCCTACAAAACCAATTGTAAATAATATGATGTCTCACCGCATTTTACACAAAAAGAGTCCTGTGATTGCAAAACTGTAACCAATATCGTTTAAAAAGTATTGTAGTCATACTACTATATTTGGGCAAAGCCCCATAAAGATTTCTTTTTTTACAGTGGCATTCTTATACAAACTGTGCTCTAAACCAGTAGTTAAATAAACTGTGGAAAGCATTAGTGGGTAAAGCGAGGATGTCAGTGTCTTCATGTACTAGCCTGAACTGTGCACAAATGCGTCATACAGAAACATGCTGTAAAATGCTCCTGTGTACGTTTGGTGACATGGGGGGCCATTCCAACCTTGGAGGACCTGGTAATTCCTTATTCAATTTACCAATCCCCATTCCCATTTTGGCCCCCATAGGGCTCGATGAGAATCGGAGGGAGCTAACAACGGGCCCATTAATAACGTGCCAATTATTAGCTCCCTGGTCCTTTAGCGACTCCCACTAAGGGAGCCTGGTAAAACCAGCCGCCCTTAGCAGGACCCGCTAAATGACCTCATAATGCGGTGGTAAGGGGTTAATGGCACCGCCACCCTTACCGGCGCTGTTAACCCCTTACCGCCAGACTCGGAATGAGGCCCATGGTCTCTATTGGGTTTTTAGGTTTGGCTTCAGCAACCCAAATAAGCTGACACTAATACATTTGACTAATAAGAGAAGGGAGGGACACAGTGCCAGTGGGGTTTGTGTGGTCATTGACCATTGACCTCAAATTGCCGTACTTCTCCATATGGTCATTCACAGTCACAAGCAGCCCATCCCATCCCAAGACACACCATCCTGGTATCTGTTTAGGCTGATTACATCATGCAGTAATATACAACTTTGTGCTGTATAGGGTCTAATTCAGTCGTCTGAGAGTTAAAGTCTGATTTTACGCTGTAAAAGAGCCCCTGCTGTGATAGACACTTCTTAACCAAGTGTACCTTTAGCCACCTGATTTATAAGCAATCTCTGCATTATCGTGTCAGTTCTTTGCCCTTACGTCCCATTAAAAAATAAACATTTGCATGAAAACAGTTTTGACACATGCACATGTATTAGATAAGTATTTGCCAGGCAGTGACATCACATGTCCAGGGACTCACACCATTTTCCAGATGCTGACATTCTATGGTCTGATAGAAGCCTTATCTCAGTGCCCGGAAAATGTTGATCTCATGCCCACGAGAGCTAAATCATTTGGCTTTGCCAATGTTTGTTTGATGTGTTACCTTGAAACACCCTTGGTTGCTTTGGGCTCCCTTTCTATGTTCAGTTGCTCATACATGTTTGTCTGAAATACTTACACCCCTTCAATGAAATAATTACCAGCCGTCACTGCCAATATTCTGTCAATGATTGTGTTAGCATGCTGTATGTTTTATGGTAGGACATGTGTCTGCTTAGTTATCTTTTGACGTTTGCAATTGGTTGCCAGTGCAGAATGTGTGATTGCTCAAGCAGCTCTGCATTGCATCTGTTGCCCTTTGTTTTTCTATGTTGGGTTACATATGATCTGAGTAATGACGTGCACCAGCCCTTCAATATTGCGTTGAACTCGTAGTTGAAATGTTGTCAGCCCTGTCAATGGTGGTGGAGCATCTGCCCCCTGCTTGAAGTTGACATTCGATAGCACTAGTATTCATGTATCCACTTCCCTGTCGGATTCATGGACATGCTCATGCCATGTATGTTCTGTGCTATAACATTGTAATAAGTCATTATTTCACACACTCACTCACTCTCATTCATGGGCATACCACTTTTCACACAGAAAAGGTGGGATTTACATATTGGTAAAGCTCACCTTGTCTTCAAATTCCACCCATGTCACTAGTCGGCTGCGCTGCTCCTCTCCCTAGTCTTCTGCCTGATAACTTCAGCACCAATGTTCTACAATGTCTTGTCCCCTCCTCTGCCCGGTATGTACACCCACCCATCCTTTTCCAGTCTCTGCCTCAGCTATCCTTCCTGACACACTCCTCTTCCTTGAGTCACCCACTGAGTCGGCAGCCTGCTGAATTCACTGCTACACCTTCTGCCCAGTCTGTCCATGATGTCTATACCTGACACCTTCCATGACGCTGCGCTCCCACTCTGGCCCTCTCTCCTCAAGTTTTGCCATATTTGTATCCAGGAGTATCACCTGTACGGTGACTGCCCCAGTGTACAAATAGGTATGGGCAGCTCAGGCAGAAACTTAACCAACCTGTAACATAACAAGAGCCTGTAGTTATATACTCTCCTTGGTTGGGCCTATAACCTGGGTCCCAGGTTGATACTGTCCGGAAAACAAAGTGACCTTTTCTATTCAATTGTTGCCAGTATTTTATATGTGAAGCATAATATACATTAAATCTTGTCAACAGACTCTAAGGGCCCGATTCATGGAATTATCTGTGTGGAAAAGAGGGACTTTGCACATCAAACCACATGCAAAATCCCGTTTGACGATTCCTGGAGTCAATTGCGCTAGAGTTTTTCATACTCTATTGGGACTTCTCGCAGGCTTGGCACATCTCTGGGGGCAGCCGAATTTCTTGTGTGAGAAACCTCACAAAGCATGTGCATGGCCTGCGCATAGACTGGAGAAGGGGGAAAAACTCATAAAATGGGGCAGAACAATGGAAAGTGCGGGCATTCCGAGGAAGAACACACGTGAGGCGATTGCGCACCCACAACTGCGCAGGTAAAATCGTAATCATAGATCTGACCGGGCAACCTCATGTCGGGCAAATGACCACACTAAGCTCTTGTTGTAACCATCACCCGAAGGCAGGTGTAAAAACAATTACACATAGGAATTACTGTGCAGAGGTAATATTGCATGGTAAATTTTGGGGTGTGTGCATGCAGTTGGGGTTCCGATAGAAGTTAGGGGTGTATCTAAGCAGTGTAGGAGGGTGCAGGCAGGGTTTACGGGGGTTTGCATCCAGATTTTCTGGAGTTTTACAAGAGCTACAGTAATTTGTATGCATGTTGTCAGGGTGCCGGTAATAGTCATGGGGGACCCCGCGCAGTGTCCCCAAGGTGCAGACCTGGTTGCAGGGGACCACATTCACTGTTTCAAGGGTGCATATGTTCGCGCCCGAGAAGCACGCAAAGCTAGATGTATCTGGCTCTTTCTGCTTTGCATGGGGGCATGTCAGGGGCATTCCAGCTGCAACTTGTGTGTACGGTCAATTTGCCAAACAATTCCATGAATAATCATGCAGATTAACTTCTGCATGCAGGCTTGCACAGAGTAGTTCTCGGCGTGCAGCCTTTGTGGGATCTCTGCACACTTTTCCATGAATTGCACCCCAATTATTTTCCTGATATTTATTTGTTAGCAGAGGAACATTTTTCTAATGACTTGCTTTCAAACTGCAAACACACATGCAAAGCCATTTTTGCATCAGTTTTTGAAAATACTGCTTTTCCTGTAAAAGAGGCCTTTGAATTTCTTCCGCCACTGTGAATTAAAAGGCTGCTTTTCAATTCGACCTTCCCTTTTGTAATGACAGATAGGCTTTTCGATTTCCAATGCTTCGCCTGTTTACAAAGGGCTTCCTACTGCTACTTGCAGAACCCCTCCCCCCAGTCTGCCTTAATAGGCCCATTTTCAGTGTGAAGGTTTTTGAAGGTTGGCAGGTCATTTTTCCAGTAGGCCCTTCAGTTCTGTTTGTTGAGGCCTGTGATTAAACCCCTCAATGCTATTATGTTCAAGGGGCAAGAGGAAGACAAATAAACCAACTATGCTCAGCAATGGTTGCCCCATACACACGAACAAACCATTTTTTATTATATGGGGATTCACTTTTCTAGTTCTTATCAGCTCAGGCAAATCTGGACAAATAAGCATTAAGGATGAACCAAGCGTTAAGAGAAATTGCCTGCTTCATGAAAAAGTGAAAGTTTCCACTTATTAAGGCAATCATAAAGATGTATACAATACGAATTAAAGCTGCTGCAAAGTATGGTGCCCCTTTGAACGGATATGCAAATGCTCAAGATTTCCAAATTAAGGCGATTCTATTTCTGAGAAAGATTTTAGGCTTACCGAAATCGGAACCTAATTAGGCAACTCGCATGGAATTAGGTTTGCCTTATTTACAAGATGAACTTATGCTTGAACCTCCACTGAATTGGTTGAGTATTTGGACCAATCCCATGTCAATATTAACTCATTTTTTCATGAATAATATTCTGCTTAAGAATGGGGCAGAAGAAATACACTGGTTTAGGAATATACAATTAATGTTTAATAAAATGAATGCTGATGCATACATTGATGACTTGACACATTGAACACCCATGGCTCTAGGGCTCTATCACTATGCCTAAAGTGTATAATTAATGACTGTGAATAAACAAATGAGTTAACTAAAGTTTCAAAACGTAGCTACATGATTATGGAATCAAATTAAATACAAGATTACCTCCTTAGGCACATTATACTATGGAAAGATGTCCTATGATCACTAGAGCAGGTTTTAATTGTTTACCCGCTGGGTGCTGTTCTGGCAAGCAGTTTGGGCAAATTACAACAAAGGTGATCTAAAATGTGTAAAGCTGCGGTGGAAGATCTTATGCATTTTTGTTTTTTTTGTCTGGCATATTCACATATCAGGCAGAGAACCTTACTACCGGTGGTTTATTTTCTATGTAAGGCTGAAAGTGCTTTTGTAGTTTGGGGCTTGCTATCCTATATAGGACGAGCCTTGAACATTTGGGCCTCTTGCAATACTGTATAGTCCATTTTACTTATGACATGTATGTTGATGCTGTTACTGTGTGTGAGGTTCTGTACTTGTTCTTAGACTTCCTTATGATCTTTTTGATTTTTGTATTGATGCAGTCACCCTTTTTAATAAAATATCATATTTATGACAGTCATATCTGCTATGTTTGTATGATATTGTATATGTAATGTTTGATATTGACTTTATATTAGGTACAGATTTGTATTTGAGGTTTTCTACTCCTTTCTTCTAAATGTTTGACTTGTATGATCACTAATATGTCCCAATTGTTTCAGTTTGACCTTTTCATCATTAGTATGTGTGTACGAAATGTATTGTTTTATGGAAACTCTGACCGACTGACACAAAGCATTTCCCAAAAAGGACAATCCCATTGAAAAACTTTTTTTTTTCATTAGGATTTTTAATAGGATCGTCCCATTGAAAAACACGTTGGGAATCAGGCCCTCTTTGTTCAAGGTGTCATTCCCTTTGACTTTTAAGAAAACGTGTCAGCCATTCCCACTTCCAGAACATCTAACAAGCTATGAAATGGTGTTGTTTGTTAAATGAAAAGAAAAGGAGAAAGTGCAGATGCCTGGCCCCTTTTATCTACACGTGTAGGATGAGTGGAAATGCTTGCTCACCCAGCCGCAACTATGTACAAGGTCCTGAGAACGTGTCATAAGGGGAACTTAGAGACGGCGAATGCTTGTACAGAGGAGCTGGGTGAAGTGATTGACCAAAAATGCTGGCTGCGTTGCTGTGGTAATGTGAGGCTTGTGTGCATGGACTGGGGCTTAAGAGTGTCGCAAACCAAGCTTCTATTTAGGGCCTTTTGGACACCAGTGCTTCTGTTTAAGCGACACTTGTTGGAAACTGATCTGTGGTGGAAATGCAAACAAGCAAGAGGTACCTTAAGTCATCAGATCTGGTTCTGTCCCAAGACTAAGGTATTATGGGAGGGAGTTTGTGAGAGATTAGGTTTGGTGTTGAGCTGCACCATTCCAATGGTTGCGTCTCTCTTAGTACTGGGTGATGTGTCATTGTTAGAGGATGTTGACTTTAGAAAGAAAATGTGGGCCTGTATGATTGCGAAAAAGATGATTCTTAGGGCTGGGAAGTCGTCCAGCTCTTTTTGCATCGATGAGTGGGTGGATGAGTTGCTTACGATCTCCACCTATAAAAAGGCAATTTGCAAATTGAAAGGAGAGACTGAAAAGTTTATGGACATATGGGGGATCTTTCTCAATGTGTATGGTTAAAGTCTCATGGTGACTCAATATGCTGGTGTGTTTTGTCCAAACTCACTATTACCCTGAAATGTATTCTGATTTGCTCTTATGCTAGCCAAGATCATGACATGTTACGTGGGGATGTGTGTATTGATTATATATAAATTGTATTACCAAATGATACAGTTATATATTCTTCTGTTTCATTCTCTTCTCATTTTCTGGTCTCTTTTCAATATTCTCTCTTCTTCTACTTGTTCTCCTTATTTATGTTGTGTTATGCATTATGAGATGATTTTTTCTTCTTTTTCTTCTCTTTTGGACTCAATCATGTGACCATGTTTGTAATTTTATGAAGCTTGTTTATTTCTAATTGTATTGCAAACTTTATTGGTGAAAATAAAAATGATAAAACAAAGAAAAAACAAAAAAAACACAAAAAAAAGGAAATGCTTGCCATCGTTGCACAATTGATGCAAACATAAGTCAACAGTAGAACCACTTCATTGCCTTATCCGGCTCCTTCACCACGGACTGCGAACTCTGTAAGATTAGTCTGTGGTCGAGGGTGTGGAAAGAAGCTGATAAATCGAGCGTATTGATCAATGCGTCACACTGCTCATCCAGATTGCAAAGCAACTGCTCCCGGGCGTCATAAGTGGACTGCAACGCCCGCCTTATTTCCATATCTACTCTCTATAAATACGAGGAATTGAATTCTTAGAAGAAAAAAAAAACAATGACCATTTTCACTTTCATCATAATCCGCATAGAATGTATATATGCACATCGAATTATTTGGTGTATTTGAAAAGAACTTCATGAAGCTAAACTCAGACTCTGAGTTATATAATGAGGGTGGCAGAAATAGGTGAAAGCTTTGGCCACCTGCCTGATTACGCGGTGTGGGGTATTTACCGCGTGCAATAATCCCAGGAATACCGCATCCGATGAACACTGCCTGGTTATTAGATGCAATTAATACCCAAAGGATGGAGGAGAAGTATTTGAAAGTGTTCTTCCTGTAGAGAAGGAGATTGCACGTGCATCCCTTCGCTGCAGAAAAAAAGGTATCTGCGTGGCTACCGCCGCAGGGGGCTGGGAGGGCAGAGGACATCATTGATACCTATCGTCTAACCCCTTTCTAATGTAATGCGGACAAGGCTCAAATATCCAATTTCTTGCACACCATCCATTTCCTTACAGAAAATGGGGGCGCAAAGGTATACAGAAAATGAGTCTGGCTTTGTATCCGCATCCGTCAGTGCCAGTCCGGCATATTTCTCGTGCTCATGTCATAGTCATGTGGATTCCTAAAAGGACTGCACACGTTAATGATAACTACTGCATGCTGTAAATTCTTAGGAGCAATCTGCCTAACTCATAATGAAGGCCTGACTCACAAAGATTGCCTAAAACAGCAACCCCTGCTACCCATGCCGGCTGGCAATTCATTGGTTCCTTGTATTTTTTCTTTTATCATTTCACTTTTTGATTTTATAGTGTGTTAATATTTTCAGTTTACTATAATGTGAGTGCCATTAAAAGCCCTGTAGTATTTACAATGAAATGACTGCTTATGAATCCAAATCACCCTGAAGAGCTGACATTAATTGCCCTACAGCAGTTGCCGCCCCGCTGTTTGATGGGCAGGATTTACAAGCGGCATTTAAAGGAAGGCAGGAAAGTATGTCAATGTTCGATTTCCTTTAATGATTTGTGCGACTGAAAGTGCTGTTAACTTTCGACTGTTCCAATTTTCCAATATGGGCTACAGTCATTTCTGTGCAGACCATCGGCTCACGCATGCGCCCAGACCGCTCCATGAACCACTGATCGTGTAGAGCCATGACAGGCGCCATCTTGCATTGCTATCAAGCATTGCCCTCAGATAGTGTGAAAGTGGAACTCAATGACTGTGCAGCCTATTAGAAGTTAGCAGGAACTGTAATGTCGTAAGTGGATGTAAACAAGTAGTGCAAAGGCCGCCTGCTTAACCCCTTAAGTGCCAGGCTATTATGTAAGTCTATGCAAAAAGGACGAGCATACTCGTCCTTGGCACTTACTTGTTTTGTATGTGTTATCAACAATTTCCCAGGTACATCATTTGCCAGGGATTTTCCGCGATGCAGGTACTTACATTATTGCCAGTGGAGTGGATGCCATACACTATGCAGCAATTCACCCCACTGTTGGGGATTTTCCTTACACGTCTTTTTTTCTTACACCACCGCCAGCAATTGCCATCAAATCCCCAGGCATTTGATAGATTGACATGAAATGCCCAAGTACTCGGATTCCTAATGTCATGGTTGCCATCATATTTCCAGGTACGTATCCCGTTGTCACAGATTGACATCTAATTCAAGTGTTCACCCTATTGCCAGGGACTGCCAACATGTAACCAACCACTCAGGGACTGGCATACCATTGTGTTGACAAATATTGCCATCACATTTTGGGACACTAAACCTATTGACAGTGATTGCCATCCAGTCAAATGCTACTTTCAATGTTCAGGGCTAGCCATCTAACTTCTAAGCACTCATCCAAAAGCTGGGGATTGGCATCAAATGAGCAGGTGCTCACTCCATATCTAGGTGGTATCATTACATTCTCAGCGCTCAAATTGTCAAGGGATGCAGTCAAATGGCTCAGTTGTCGCTATATTGTAAGGAATGGCTATCACCACCCACCAAGCCCCGTCCCAAGTGGCAGGGTTAGACATGAATGGCCAGGTTTTCCCACTTGAACATGCATTAACAAGGATTGGCAGCAAATGCACCGGTATGTATTCGATTACTAGGAATTTAATTTCCACCCAACATCCATTCACTTTCCCCACTTGCAGGTTTTTACATCAAATGTCCAGCTGTGTACCCCATTGTCTGGTACTGTCATCAAATACCCAGTTACTCAGCTGTGTTTACAGGAGTGGCAGCAAATGCCAACATGCCACGAAAGCTACCAGTTTCTAAGTGACTGCTGTCTAATTATCAGCTTCTTACAAAGGAAAGGAAGAGCCATCTTTACATTGAAAAATCAACATGAAAAGTGGAGTTTGATTTTATTCTCGTGCCACAACAGTGCTTACCGCCATCGTGCAGGCGTTGAGCATCACCAACATGTAGCCTATCATATGGGAAGACACAGTACATGGCCAAGCAGCCTGGAGTTCTTATGTCATTAGCGTCTACCTCATAACTATAATGTACTATTGCAATCTGCAGTTCTGCAGAACTGAACTAACGTTAACTAGCTTGGTTTTGCAAAGCACAGTTGATAATCTTTAAGAATAATGTTCAAACACGCAAGCAATATTACGTTTGAAATATCTCTTTGAATGAGATAGAAGTAATGTTTGGATTCAAGATCCCTACATCCCTAATTGCTTTTGCAGGGATTTGAATGGATGGTATAATTAATAGTGCGTCATTAAATAAAACAGTGGTAGAAGCCAGCAGTTAACTGAAGAGACGGAATTATGCACGATTTTTACAAGAACGATACTCAAGGGACGTTTCCTCACCCAGATTTGGACTGGGACAAAACGTGCTCTCGGGCACCGGAAATAGCATTCCACGTTCCCAAGTTGAAATGTGTGACTTTACATGACAGCGTGTTTGCGTTCTGTTAGGGGCCCAATTACCACCATCAGCACTGTACAGTAAGTCACCAGGCCGGCCAGCACTGGCCCATGGAGCCAGCACTTCCAGGTCTGATGGGTCGGCTCTTGGGTCAATAAACGCCCTATTGCCCTGTAGGCCATTAGGAGGCTGCCCTCAACGTTCTCTTTTACTTGAAGAAAGCAACTGCATGTTAAGTACATTTTATAGTTACTGACTTTGTTGCCTGTGTTTGTGCTGTTTTTAGGATGTGTAGACACCAACCACTGCAGGAACACATAGAACATGCTGCCATACCAGATGGGGTTAATCCTTACTTAATTTCCCTAAGGAAACACCATCACTTTGTTTAATGAATGTATCTGAGTGGTGTCTTTCGATAAATAGTTTTGCATAGTTGATCAACCATGTATTTATTGTGCATTTGTATGGCACTTATACATCAAGTAAATTGTGTTTCAAAGTGACCCAACTAGATTTTATACAGTGACCGAGCTTCCCAAGATGAACGTGTGCATATTCTTTAGGTATTAAATGACTATGTAGAGTAGCAGCATACATCTAGGCACACAGCAATCAAACCAACCATTCTGATATTATATGTACACACACACAAATGTCTCCAAATGTAAAAATGTTTGTCTAATCAGAGGACATGAACAGTGAAAGAAATGCTTGTGTCATGAAGGGTGTTTTCTACACCAATTATAAGAGTCAGTCAGGATATACACATGGTTGATTTAGCTGAACAGCCACGTTTGTAAGGCTGTTCTGAATACCCAGCAGGATGGTTCAGCTCTTAAGGAAGGTGGTAGAATGTTCCAATGTCTGTTTGCAACCATTGGGAAGCCTAAGCCGCCCCTTTGCATTCGATGGAGCTTAGGTAGGGTGAGTCTGTGAGTGTAACCCTGTTTTACCGGCCTAGATGACTGGGATTTAGTACATTTCTATGAGAGGTAAGGGGGCAGAGTTTGCGAGGCATTGTGAGTGATGGATAGTGTTTTGAAGATGATTCTTTCATGGACTGCCAGCCACTGGGCATCACGTCTGGCTTTAGAGATGTGATCCTGTTTCAGGATGTTGAGTGCAGCATGAATGGCATTGTTTTGGATCACCGGCACTTTGCAGATGTTCTGGCTGAGGTTCCTACAAATAGAGCATTGCAATAGTCAATCTTGGACCCATGAAAGCTCTGGCAATGGTGAGTGCTTTTTGCAGGGTTAGGAAGTGCCTGACGGCCTTGATTAGCTTGGTGTTATAAGATGTGGAGGATGCTATGGTATTCACCTGGCAGGTCACGGAGAGTGTTTCATCGAGGTAGATGCCCAAGGTCTTTAGCGTGGTGGATACTGGTATCTGGAGGCTGTCGATGTTGAAGGTAGCGTAAGAGTGGTTCAGTTTCTTGATAACAGCTGGTGGGCCTACCATCAGAAGCTCTGTCTTCTCATGATTTAGACACAGAGCTTTGGTAGCCGTTCAAGCTTGGATGGTGGAGTAGATAACATTGATGGTGATAGAGTCTGTATCATGGTTCCCGGAGAGGGTTAGGGGAATCTGGGTGTCATAAGAATAATTGGTGTATGAGATGCTGATGGAGCCTAGGGGGACAAAGAGGGCTTTAGTGAATATATTGTAGAGGTTAGGGGAGACACAGGAGCATTGGGGCACTCCACATAGAATGGGGGTGGATGGGGAATGAGCTGTTTCAGAGAAAACTCTACATGTCCTTTCTACGAGAAAGGAGGCCACCCACATAGTGGCCTCTTGAGAGAAGAGGGCAGCTGACATTAAGTGATGGCAAAGTATTTGATAGTCAACCAAGTCAATTGCAGCTGAGAGGCCAAGTAGCAGGAGGAGCACTGCCTTTCCCTGGTCTCTGAAGGTATCTTCGAGGACAACATAGCATTGAATGCACAACATTGATTTGCAATAGGTGTTATTAGTCAGGGAGAATCCCCCGAGGACAATGGAAAGGAAAAACAAACACATCACACTTCTTCTGGAAAACAGGGTGAAATACAAGACTATGTAATTGATTTGGATTTGGCATGTGCCATTTATCTCTGTGAAGCCCTTTAACATAACACTAGAGACCCACAACTAAATATGTGTCACAGGTCGTGGCATCATAAAATAATTCAAAACAGATGCACACCATGTACACCCTCAAAAAACACAAACCACAATACATATTCATATGCAATGTTACTGATGCATGATACCATGCATGTGTCCCTCAAGGAAGTAGCACTACCTTTTCCTTTTTTTGTTTTTTAAAACTTCAAGTTTTATTGAATTTTCCAATTACAGCGGAAGACACAAATGACAAAAGGCCATAAAAGGAGGTCCAATAACAAAAATCACATTTACCTTATCCCCCCCCTCAAGCCCTCTACTAACCTGCTGCTAAACTAACGTCAAGACCCCACCTGACATGTTGTGAATTAAAATAAGCACAGCAAGAACTTCCTAGTAGCTACAGTTCCTCTCTCCAAGTAGTGAGACAAAAAGTCCTCCGTTGGAGGGGGGGCGGAGGGCTGGTGCTTCGTCCTACCGATACACCAAAATCCAGGTCAACAAAACTACCTCACACTGTGATATATTTACTTTGAAACCCCACCCACTCCATTTCCATCCAAGCACAACCCCTGTAAAGGGCTGCCATAAGCTTTTCCATCCAATAAATATCCTTGGCCTTAGACATCCAATCCGCATGCTAAGGCAGCCCCTCCGACTCCCATTTCCAGTGACATGCCAAACAAGCCCTGGGGTCCAGCAACAGAAAATGGACCACTGAAGGTAGACCCCTAAATACATTGTAAGTGATTTCAATCTGGCACACACCCAAGTCTCACCCACCATGTAGTGCGCAAATGAAACCCTTATTTATTTTTATCTATAAGTTCAATATTCCGAATGATATGCCACTCATATCACACCCTTCTCCTGAAATCCCCCCCCCCCCGGTCACACTGAATCAGGAATCAGGCTAGTTTGCAAAGGTAAATATTTATTTATGTATTTAGCATTTAAATCTCAATATATTTTAATAGGTAACAGAAATCACCATTACGATGACAGAACACTGAATAATATATTTAATGCACTCATAATCAAGTAATGAGCACACAAACAAATGCGGAACAGAAAATAATACCTTTTGGTTGGTTTAAAACAGATAGCACTTATGGTTAAGGGCTCCCCCTGCAACACCCCTCCACCCACCAATAGACAATTTAAATAAATGTGAGGCGAGATCAGGTACTCAGGAATAACACAGATCAACAGAATATCACTCCCACCTTCCCCCTTTAAACACAAGAGAAAAACAGAATTGACTTTTCAACTGTCAGCATGGCTTTGAATCTGGCTGAGCAAAAAGACCAAATGTGGTCAAAAATGCTTAAATCATTATACATTTCTATGGGAGCCGCTTTGGACAGGTGCAAGAAAACACAAGCAATGATTAAGTCAAAAGGAAACAGTTGGAATCTCAAAGTCAAAGCGGGAAATAATTTAAAGCTAATTCACACGTGTAAAACTTCAAAATGTCAATTTGCTGCAAACTTTCCCTTATGCGATTTTTGATATAACAGGTCAATCAGACTATTTCGCACTGTGATTCTGAAGTGTAGAGATAGCTAAGGATGTTAGGTACAAGCGGGAGGTGAAATTTCGCTTCTATCTTAAAAACCGAGGGAGTTATGGAGGTTTTAGTGAGAGGTGTTTTTTGAAAATAAAGACTCACATTTGGACAAGGATTTCAGTTTAGAATCAGAAAATATGCCTTATGCTTTTACTTAAGGCTAGAGCGTTTGGCTAGGCAACCAAGGTGGGACTAAGTAAGCTCTGAGACTGATTGATGACTTTAGTTACAGATCCCCATCACCTTCCCCGGCGGTGCCAGTCCAAAGACCCAAAGTGGGATTTATGGATCAGAGTTACACAATAAAGATGACTATGAAAATGGTGCTTTAGCAGCTAGACAGAAGAAGATAGCACTACAGATTTGACACTGTTACAGGTTATGAAAGTAGGTATAGTTCAGAGATTACAGTAGAACAAGATAAGCAAGGTATACAATAGTTCTAATACTCACAATCCACTGTGATTTAAGATTTTTGGACAGTCACGGTTCTGGTCAATGGATTGGGTCTATCAAGGAAAGACAGCACATCAGGCGCGGGACGGGATCAGCTAGGCCGGTTACCAGACTGCATAGGATCTGCCCTTCTTGTTTCTTGGTATTTCAAATCAGCAGGATAGCGAGTTCATCAGGCAAGCCTTGTGGTAGCAAGCCAGATAGTTTCAGGATGCTAGTTTCAAGATGATTTCCCACACTACAGCGCTCCACTGGGTTGTGAGAATAAGTTTGAGGATTGAGGCCTTGCTGAAAATGGTTCAGCTACTGCTTAGCAAGATTCTTGCCATCTGGATCTGGAAGGATGTCAAAGGATGGATGTTGAATGCTGGAACCAAGTGCTTCACTGGAATCAGAAGAGTCGGTGAATGAGTCTCTGTGTTGTCAGCAGTCTCTATTTATCCTTTCAAATGACATCACAAAGATGGGTATGGGCCGGCTTCACTAAGCTCGCCCCTGTGAACTGGGATTGGATTCGGACCTCATCTCCGCCTTGCATCTTAGTTATTGGATCAAGGACGGATGATGTCACATTTATGGTTTGGCTTTTACAGCCCTTAGAAACCTCTCCTAGCCACTAGTATCAAAATCAAATTTTGTCCTAAATACAGATTTATACATTGGCAACTTCTGCAAAAATCACACACAACGATTCCATATTTTATGTAGCATCTGTTCATCAAAATCCCACAGCTGTGAGACCTTGTTTCACCTTTCTGCAGAATTGTGTCCATTTCGCCATGAACACATTTTCCAAACTTTCTGCAAATTTCCACATATGTTTTTGTTTACCATAGGGATATGTGTGTAAAGTTTAAAAATTCTAGCATTAATACAGTTCACATAAAACCACATATATTGCCATTCCTGTCCAGAATATGTTACAGAGTTCCACCGCCTCTTGAAATGTAAAGCCAAAAATTAGACTAACAAATCTGTCCTTTTTATATTTTTCACCACTTTGGATAACAAGTTATGAGTCTCTAAACATTGTTCATTATTTATTCTTAGCAGCAAATGGTCCGCCTGGTGCCTCTCCCTGGAGCTCAAGGAGAAGCCCCCTCCTTTGGGGAATTCTTTCAAGGAGCAGTTTACAACTTCTTCACACGTCCACTGCCGTTGTTCATTCCCTGGCTGTAGACAAAGCTCTGGCCTAACCCACAATTATCATATGTCAGTGAGTTTCTGCTTAGAGGATTTCCCTCCCCTTGGTAGAAACCTGTTTTTCCACTCCTTGCAGGCCCAGCCAGGCTAATGTATTCTTAATTTCTTGACTCAAAATCAAGCAGAAACCAAACTAGTTTCATTAAATGACATTGATACATTATTTTCTTAGCTTTAAACCTGTGGGATCAAAAACACAACTGAGATCTGTATTCCTTTTAGCAACAATCCTTTTATGTTTGCTAATCCAGCAGACTTTAAGTTTAGATAACTTTGAAGTTTCATCAGGAGAGCTCATCTGACAGGGCTGTCAGTCACAGGTAGCCCAGTGTGCTGCACACAGATTTTCACAGGGTCTGTCATCCACAGGCAGTCCAGTTTTTCTGAGAAAATGTTTTGCTCTTCACATTTTAGAACTTTGTATATTCACAATGTTTCATTAGATTAAATGAATTTTAGCACCAAGCAGGATTTTGAGTGTTGAGAAGTGTTGAGCACAGCCATTTTGGAGTTTTAGCAGCAAAATAAATGTCATTTACAGGCACATTTTTTAGTTTCATTTGCAAAGCGCTGCTTCTCCCTCTGCACTCTATGTTTGCATGTCATGAAGCCCACTGGCACATGTTTTGCAGTGTGTGCTCTATTTCATGCACCAGGTTGTGGCAGGTGTGGCAGGTTGTGCATCCATCTTTTTGTGTATTGGAGAAAGCAGTTTTGGAGGTTTTTGGCGCGCCCAAGAGCTTTGCCGCCATTGTTGCTGTTTCTTGCACCATACATAGCAGAGTGATGCTGCATAGTATAGCAGAGTGGGTCAATACATCCCACAACATCATCCCTTTCTTTCAAACCAGACAACGGCAGCATGGGTTCAAAAGGGTTATCTAACCCCTCCACCTCCTTTATCAACCCAAAGACTCCATCCATTGCATCTGCACTTGCTCACATGCCAATCATATGTGCCAAAACGTAGACAGCACAGCACAACCATGCCACAGAGGGCTGACGCCAGAATACATTTTGGAAAGGCAGATTGGATCAAATTGCCACCAATGGAGGAGCTTAATGACATGCAACCTATACTGGCAGGAGATTGTCATCCTAAACTCCTTTCGACATATCAGCAACCAGAGTGTCATCAATCTCCATCTCCACGTCCATTTCCCATCTACCCCATAGACCATCTGTCCTCCTTCCCGAAGCAACCACAGAAGCACCATACAAAGCAGAGATCAGCCCCTTCATATCCGACTAAAAGTCCAATATCCTCTCAACCCGAGTAAGCTCCCTTTGTAGATGTGGTTTCCATTTCTCAGCCATGAGAACCCCTTTACGTAAGAAGAAAATACTGTAACTTCCCTATATTTAACCCCTCTTTTAATCCCTGAATAGATATAACTGTACCTCCTTGGCAAACTAGCCCCACCCTGGCCAAACCCCCATCAAACCAAGCCTTATATCCAAGCAACTTAGCTATCTCTTCCCTTATCCCAGAGGCCCACAAGTGACCCATTGGGGATGGCCAGGCAGTGACCCCCCTGTATTCCCGCCCCCGGCTGCCAAAGGTTCCAAATAACTCCCAGGATGAGATGCTCATGAATACTCTGTAAAATCTTCCATCTGGGAACCCACAACCTTTCCCCAACTCTGTCTGGCCTCAAATGGAGTTTCTGCCTGTCCCAGTCCTCCCGTAGCTGAGGGACAAACACCCACAAACTGTGCCATCTTGTAGTGACTGAAAAGATCTGGAAATTCCATAACCCCTCTCACATTGCGGAGGACCAAGGTATCATAACTCGCCTGGGTTTCTTCCCTTGCTACAAAAAGTTCAACATGTGCCCCTTAGCCTCCCTTATCAAAGCCTCCGGAACACATACATGAAGCATCTGAAAAAGATAAGGGATCCTAGGGAGGAAGTTTATTTTTAGCGCATTGAGTCGTCCAATCCAGGATATAATGAGTTTGTTCCATTTGAACATATCCCTTTACAGAGTTCCCAGCAAGGGGGGGTAGTTAGCCTCACATAAATCCCCCAGCCTACTGGTGATCACCACCCCCAGATAATGCAGTGCCTTCAAGTGCTCCTCCATCCCTAGTTGTTCCAGCACTCCCAAGTCTCTTGCACCATCATCATCAAAAGTGAATAAGACAGACTTGACCATTTTAACCTTAAGCAGGGACCAGGTTCGAAACTGCCATTTCACCTCCAGAGCAGCAGGGATCGAGGTATGTGGGTTGCACATGTGAAGCAACACATCATCAGCATAAAGCTTCAACTTGAACTCAGACCCCCCAACATGAATCTGCTCCACCTGGGGCGTGGCCCAAAGTCACTCCACTAACGGCTCCATCAATAATGCAAACAGTAGAGGTAAGAGGGGACAAACCTGTCTGGTATCCTCTGCAACAGGAAAGCTCTTCAGTACCGACCATTAACTGCCACCCCTGGCGAAGGAGTAGAGTATATTCCCTTGAGCATATTGTTACCAAACCCCATACAGGAAGGCCCACTCCACCTGATCGAAGGCCTTCTCCACATCCAAGGCCAAAAAGTGTCAGGATACCCCCTTTACCTTGGGCCATGTCCATCAGGTGTCACTAGTCTGCTCACTGTCGTTTGCAAAAAGGGTGCAAATGATTTATTTAACCTACTGATCATTGTCCATTAGGTTTTCCAAGTCATCCATTTTTAGCGGGAGGTCCTGTTCCCTGATGTCCAAGTGTTTAATCCTCCGTTTTCATTTCTACAATGTCTGCCGTCAATGATTGTTTTCGAGCACCTCCACCCTATCTTCCACCTTGTCTATCCTAAGTGCTTGAAGTGAAGTATGGATGTCGCTCTGCATCGACTAGATTTCTTCCAATAACATGGCTATGTCAGTCTTAGTTGGCCCCCCTGATCTCCCTGGGGGTCTCCGGATTCTGGTTTACCAGCCATGTTTGTAAGGTCCTGTCAGGGCTCCTCCTGAACCTTTGTAGTTGTGCCGCCGGCACCACTGTTGTCATTAGTCAACTGCTTTGTTTCTGCACCCCTTGCTGCTTCCTCTTTTCTGCCTCCATT
Source organism: Ambystoma mexicanum (assembly GCF_040938575.1). Lineage (NCBI taxonomy): Eukaryota > Metazoa > Chordata > Amphibia > Caudata > Ambystomatidae > Ambystoma > Ambystoma mexicanum. Next base: position 903,371,237 of record NC_090936.1, read on the forward strand.
GCGGATTGGGGCTTTAACTCATTTTGCCCCTGCTCGTCCTGCCAGTCGCCTTTCTGACTCACATAGCCAGATATTTCTCTTGAGTAGTGGGCTTCCCAATCTGGTTCTTCACCCAACTGGGTTGGCTAGCCCCTGTGATGTTGGTTTAGTACACTGCAGCACTTTTCCCAATTCTTCGTTCTCGCTCTCACTGTTTAAATCCTGTTGGATGTTCACAGGGCCTACTCCTTGCTGTCAAGCCCTTTCCAGGATCCCACTCCGGGGGTCACTTGCAGGCATCTAGAATTCACCTCTCACATTCACTGTATCCTTATGCACATTTACCAGCTTTTCTTAAGGTGTTCTGTGTTGTCTTTTCTTTACTCCTTCGTGGCTGGTTTTAACCCAGCCTCTTCTCATCCCTGCCTCCTCTCCTTCTAAGTGGGAGGCCACACCTCCCCCCTCTGTGCCCCTGTGATTCGGTTGTGTCCCAGATGTCCTCCTGCCCCTTGCAGCCTGGGCAGCCCAACCCTCCTCCCCAGGCACTTCTGCACTGTGCTCCCTGGTGGTCTCATCGTAAGTAAGGTTTTTACCTGTAAGTTAGGGTTTGCAATCCCTGCTGCCCGGTTTGGGCATGCCACTTCACAGGGTTGGGCACCCAGTGTTAGTCCCTTAGATGCATTTTACTCACCCTCTGAAACCACATTACTAGATTTATTAAAAATAGCAGCCCCACTATTTCCTGATCTATCAATATCAATTTGAAAAATATATGAATTTTCCTTGAAAACTCTATTCAAAACAAATGACTTTTCACACACTTCCTTGTCAGCCGGTGTGTATTCTGAAGAGAATAATACATCCTCAATCACACTGATTACTGCGTTAGCCTCTACAATTGGCTGATGATAGCAATTGAATGTTTGTCTGACTTGAGTGAAGATAAATGCATAGTTTACTTCCTGTTCAACATCCTAGAATCTACACTTTAAGTGGCACAGAGCTCAATGATAACAATTACTATTACAATGGGGCTGCTGTAAAAATAAACATATGTCAAATTATATAACATCAAATATATAACATCAAATACTATCCACCTCCAAATCTATCCAAAATGTTCCACCGTTCCAAGTTAACACAAACCATAATCTTTAGGTTAAATGAAACATGGGTCTGCTAATAATTGTATCACTTTCTGAGGTAAACAGTCAATAGTGCTGACAATCAGAGAATCCAATTTGTCTGCAAAATCAAGTGAAAGCAGCAAATCCACATACACCCTCTTCCCCCACACCTGGGCAATAGTTAAAGCAGGTTTATGCAGCTGATCTCTAGAACTAACAGATGTGGAAATAGTAAGCCCAAATAATCTATTTCCTGCCATTTCTAAACCTCTGTCTTTGCCCCAAGACCATATATATAGGCTCAACAAAATTGATGATCAGTCTCTTGGCTCTACAATACCCATGAAACAATGCTTGCTCATGGGCTAGGGCATTTGCAGTCCTAGGCAGGAGGAAAGAATCCATAACTGTTATGGGAATCCCTGCCATATGAGAAAAATCAGTGCCTATATCCCTCAATCAAGAATCCCTATCACTAATGAACAAAAAAAGGGGTTGGTATGAGAATACAGCCCAATCTGACTCCAAACTCCAATGGGGAGTCAGAAGTTGTCTCCGCTGATGGATCATATCGTGACATGAGCAGCATTGTTGACATGCAAATGCCAAATAGCTGAAACAAATTGGGAGCATCCCAGACTTATAGGAAATTACCTTCCATATAATGTTTCAAAAACATCAACTAGGGAGATGGGTCTATAGTTTGTGAGAACATCCAGTTGACACAACTTGTTTAAAAATGTATATATATATATTATTTGATTTAGTTGAAATTCAACTTTACAAAATAAACTCATTTAAAAAACATATATATTAAAACATATCATATCTTCTGATGTTAAAATGTCCCTTTTCATTTTACAAAAAGAAAAACATACCAGAGCAGTTTCTTCAACATTCATATTAATCCCCACTTTCAGCATCAACGTTTTCAAATACATTCTAGCATATCCCAGTTCCACTACATTTTACAAAGTCACACTGGTACATTATTATTTGTTTGTCTAACACTATGGTTATAACCGATACATCAGTGTGCAAAGTCCTTATCTACTGAAGTCTGCACTCTTCGTAACCTTCATAAGCTCTATTTTAACTTTGTCCAACTGTATTCTTTCCAAATGTTTGATAACAGCAATATTTAGGGATATGTGTTGTGCACTACACATTCTTAAACACAGTAAGGTGTTGGTGATTTACAAAGAATTTCTGGAAATATTCTTGTCTTAACTTAGCAAGAGATGGGAATTCACTCATTATGTGTTTTAGAGTTTCTATCTTGGTAATTTCTTTGCAGAATCTGCACATGGTACTCTTTCTATCTCATTTGTTCCAAATAGACAGTCTTACTCTCGTCGGCCAGAGATCAAATCTGAATCTCATTATTTGTGATCTATAGTGGGGAACAGGGTACTTCACTAAATATTTAGCTATCTCATGGATTTTTTTAAAACCACAGGTTTCTATTTTGAATTTTTTTATATTTCTCGCATTCTGAGATTGTTCTTATCAAATCTGTCCACCAAAATTTCCGCATAGCTCGATTAGAGTCATTTGTCAGCATTTCCTCATCTATATTGGCTTCTATCATTATTTTAATGCGTTCAATATTCCAGAGATTTAACATATCTGTCCCCTCCTCTATGAAAACTTGGGATATCATTTTGATTTCTGTAGCTTTATATCAGGTTGCATCTTTACATTTCCCATATGTGCGTAATGAGTTCCAGTTGATTACGGCTCTCAAGGAAGGCAGGCCTAGTTCATACCATATTATAGGCAAAGGGAAGCTATTGGGAAGGCCTACATCTGTTTCCAGTAAATACCTTCCAATAATGTCCATTTTGAATGGTCTTTCGCAAGTTTGCTAGTGGCACCATATATAATGGTCAGTATTACTTTTTGCCTATAATATGTCAGAATTGGTATTGACGTATATGTACTAAATTTCCTTTGCATTTGGCTTGTGAGCATAGCATTCTCATCTTATGCTTTATTTCCTCTTTATATGGCATATCAGTTTTGCTATCGTTAACATTTGTTCCTAGATACTTGTAGCGTTTTATGAGTTTGATTTGTTTACCACCCATCTTCCAGAGTTTAGATATTTTGTTTGGACGCAATCTATTGGCCTGGATAATCATGTTTGATTTTGCCTTATTAATTTTCAGATTATTCTCTTTTGCATGATTTTCTAATGCTCGTAGTGATCTATGTAGGCCTACTGGGATTTGATCAAACATTATAAGGTCATCTGCGTAAATAGATGTTCTACAGTACATTTGTTATTTTTAGGGTGGAAATATCTCTCTTTTGTAGCGGGTTATTTATATCCCGAATGTAGAAGTTAAAATGCATAGCTGCCAACAAACACCCTTGTTTAAGTCCCATGTTTGTTGGTATGGGCCTGGTAAGTAGTCCCTCTCGGTTTCGTTTGACTTGTACCTATCGTCCTGAATACAGCTGTTGAATTAGCCCGAGAAGGTGTGTCGGACAACCTAGTATTTTTAATTTTCTCCATAACTTGGATCGCAAGACCGTGTCGAACGCTTGTTTATAGGCCATGCAGATGTTTGTTTTTTTCTTTAAAGCTTGATGTTTTAATGCTTGTACTATCATCATGTTCGGGCTGTGCCAGCTCCAGCAATGAAACCGGCTTGTTTAGGATTTAGTAAGTCGCTGTCTTTTAGCCAGTTATTTAGTTTTTTCAAAAACATTTTGGCAAAGATTTTACCTACAGAGTCCAACAATGCTAACGGTCTTTAGTTGTTAGGATTCATTCTATCAACCTGTTTGTGCACCAGATAGATAATAGATTTATTCCAGGAGGCTGGTATGTATCCGGTCTCCTCTACACGTAGATATGTATGGTGCAAGATCATCAACCATTTCTTAGGATTCTGTTTCAATGTGGCATTAGATATACCATCAGGCCCCAGAGCCCTCGATTTACTTAATTTCATAATCATTTCTTCTGTGTCTTCTGGAGTTATAAAGAGCATTTTTCTAGTAGATATATATTTTGTCTTAAATTCCCACTTTTCTGCATTAGTGTAAAAAAGGGCTGTAAAATGATCGATCCAACTTTCTTCATCAATGGAGTTTAGGCTGTGGAAGGCTCGATCTGTTTTCGACACATCTTTTAGAAGAATCAAAATCTCTGCACTTGATTTAGATGTGACAAATTTCAACATTTTCTCATTCTCATTTTGTATTTTTTTAGCTTAATGTTTTGTAATAAAATATCTATACTGAGTACATATTCTTGTGCGCGCTGTGTTGTATTCAGCACCATTTTCTGCTATTATATCGTGAACTGCTTTTCTTTTTTCTGCCTTTTTAGTTTTAATCACAGGATCCTATGGCTTCACAACTCTCTCAATTACCTGTTTATTTTCATCTGTTATTTTCTTAAAAGTATACAGAACATTCACATAATCTATATGATTATTTTGTATTAGATTTGTCAGCAGAGTGTTGAGTTTTGACTTTGTCCTTCTTATTCTATATAGACCTTGATTAAGCGCTAATTGCTGTCTATAGTATTGTTTGAACGGGCATGAATAGATTGTACAAGTGATAGCGAGAATGTTATGATCACTCATATTAGTTGGTATTACGTTGAAGTTTTCAACTATCCCCAAGCTTCCAGCCATCCCATTTTTCCAAGTTGCTTTTGGCGGGACATCACCCTGTACACAACTATTGAGCAACGTCATATTCTGTTCCTGCATGAGAGCTAGCCATTTTGCCACTCTAGTCATTGGTAATTTTTCACCTCTGGGAATGCAGCGTATATTCAAATCTCCCACAATTAGAGTCATAGAGATCTTTTGGTCTGTGTCAATTTCTTCCAGCAGTTTTATTACGAGACCTATGAACTGTTGGGAATTTTGTGGATATTAGGGGCTTTGCGGTATTTTCTTACCGCCAAAATACCTTTAGCAATAATCACTCTCTGTATTCATATTGGGTCACACATGACAATAATACATTGCATTATTTCAGAATTCAGACCTATTTAGATGATGTGCGCGGTAGTTTGCGTGGTTGGTTGGTATAGTGGTTGGTTTATTTGTGGCCCCAATATCCAACATCCCTTGTTTTCTATCTAGATTGTTCTTGATCACTAGAGAGACCTCGGGCCTACATTTTAGGGATACCACATTTTCAGTGTTAGTGTTGTGTGCCTCCATGGGCTATTGTGGTATTTTTGTGGTAATTTCCACTACCTTATATACGGTAGGGAACTATGTCCAGATAGTCTCTCTTCCCATTGACTCATGTACCTCCAACAGGCTATGCTACAAACAGTCACTCACAACTGTCCATACTGAATAGAATCATGCACACATCTGTTTTAAAATCTACCCACGTTTAAACCTTTCCCCATGGAAAATGAAAGAGAGAAGTAATACCCACTAGCTATCTGTTTTCAAATATTTTTGTATTATAGAAATTTCTTTTAAACACAGTTTAACTTTTTTTACAGAAATAAATTAAATGGTACAACATTATTTGTGATAAAATGAACAGAGAGCTGCGAGAATATGTTCAATTGGTAACATTAAATATGCTGATAAGAGACTCCCTTTAATACACTGACTGAACAGTTTCGCACACTTTCGCACAGCTCCCACTCGCTTCTATAATTACCTTATCTGTTCAGCATGAGTTTTCTCCGGCTATTCTCTTTCTGAATTTGGCTCCCTTGAAAATCAACCCCAGTGAGAACAAGCGTCTGGCGTTCTCAAACCGGGGTTATTGCCTGGAACTCTCAGCTTTTGCAGCAGGAATGCCCCAGCCAGGAAACAGATCCTTCTCCCAGCTCTGCAAGATCTCGATTGTTCTCCCCCTCCCATCAAGCTTCTCCAGCAAAGTTCTAATCACAGCCTCTAGCATGATACTTGCTACGACGCTGCTTCAATCAGAATCAATCATGTCATCTCCTCCCTCACTACACAATGGCTCACTTCTACAGTGGCAATTGTAACAAACTGATTTCCTGTTCCTTCGGCCAAATTCTGCAGTGGAGACACATTTTTATTAGTGGGTTATGTTAAATTAAGTTTTATTAGTCAGGTTAGTTATTAATAAGGTTAGTTATTAATTTTCAAATGTGTCTCTTGCAACATAGGCATTTCAGGTGAAAAATAGTGTGCATTTTGAATGTGCACATGTGTGCTTTTAACTGTAAAAATAGATTTGCATCTTATGTGTAAAAATCGTTTTTGACTGAATAGCCTGTCTTTACTGATATGTCCATGTTACTCTGGCAACACATATAGCCATGCACCACACCCATGTGGTGGTGCTGCATCAACAAAAAAAAAAATGCTACCTGTGCAGTAGTGCTGTACTCTGTGCTGTAACACGCCAAATATCCTTACATACCCTCCTTTTGTTTTAAGAACTTGGCTACGATCCAAGCCAATTCCTAAAAACAACTTGTTCTTTTTTTTCTTTTAAAATGCATGTGTATTGGGATATCTTTCTCTTCCTGACGTAGCTACTAAAATCAGAAACATTTTCATTTTTACCGATAGCACAATCAACCATCCACCCATGATTAGCACCAGGACAGCAAAACCCACTATTGAGCGTTCCCCCCAGGTTCCCCAATTAAATCTTTCCACTTTTATTATCCCCAGATTACTAATTGTAATATTGTTTTTTCTCAAATTCATTTTCATAACATGTCTTTCTTTGTGATTCAATAAATATTCCACATCCGGATCTATTGGAAAAGTATCCCTTTGAAAAAAAATGATATTTTCCACTTGGCTTTCCCAAAGATCATTTGTTACATGAAACAATGTTAACCCTCCAATTGACACAATTGTATCCTTTGGAACCTGTAAATAAAAAACATTATATTTCACCTGTTTAACCACGTATGTTCCATGGTTTAAATGTACTACCGTCATGTTCTTTAAACAGGTGCTGACCAACCATTTACCTCTGACCATCTTAGCCTTGCCAGTTCTTCACTCCCCATATTGCTAAAAATCACTTCACATCCTTCTGATATACTTGGGTCAGATTTCAAACCACAAATAGCATCTGTGGCATCAGGAACAAACGGTTTACCTGGACACATATAATTTTGTTCTTTAAATTTGACACATGTTTCCAGGTTTGGTATTAAATAAACTTCAGGTTCCCATGACTGAAATGCCACCACTTCTGGAGTCTTAATCTTAATAAATGTGTCCTCTTGCCAAAATCCCACGTTGTGTACCCACTTCGTTTGATAAATAAGTTCAGGAGCTACATATGGGATGCATAGCAAAAATCTGATCTCTAGTCTTTCCAAGTCCACGTAAAACGGCATTGCATTACCCATTTCAAATGCAATTTTTACCTAATCTTTCTATCATTTGACGAATAATATTCTGCGAAACAAAATACGAGGGGATATGTCCTTGAATCAATTGTGAAACTGCAGTTTGAACTTCTCTCATATAATTCGTTAATAGTCTATCAACAGGACTCATTATGTTCAATATTTCATTTAAAGTTCTGTCATGCTTATGTATTATTTTAGTCGCCCATTGCATCACATCTGCTTGTTCATTTAGAATGATTGCAGTTTCATTTATGAATCTTACTTGTTCATCCAGTCCCCCTCTAATCCCATCTAATGTTTTTTGTATTATTTCTAGGTCAATACTCAGTTGTTGCGCTTTAGTACTCAGTGTTCCTACCGAAATAGAATTGGCTGTTGATATTGTGGTACCTATTATGGCTCCAACTATAGACATTACCAATGATATCGCAAGCATCACCACACCTCTCTTTCCTCTCCTCTTCTTAATGTCTGCTGAATTCACAAATGTTTTCTCCAACTGCGTTAATATATCTCTTATTGACTGCTTAGTGTCCTCTTTTCTTATTTCCAGCCACTCTTTAGTCTGTTCAATCTTAATTCCGGTATTGTTCAAATTTTTTTCAATCAAAATCTCAGGATTCAATGGTATGTAGATATTTTGGAAAATCATCCTTCTATCGCTCATGATGAATCCTGGTGCCTCTTCCACTGTGATACCAGATGCTGGTCCGGGTTCAATGACAACCTGTGCTTCTGAATTCTTGAAGATCCCTCCAAATATCATCATCATTAACCATATCATCGGTATCATCTTCAATGCTGATCGCTTTGCAGCCTTGGTCTTCACCCCTCTTTGGGGCTTTCCCGGAATCCGTCCACGTGGGCTCCAGGACTCCATTGTCTCCCGTGACCTCCGGTATAAATCGTTAATGTTCTAAACCAAAATAGAAAAGAAACAGATTAAGTATATTGCACAACAGTAACTTCACCCTTTTTCCAAAAATAAAACATGCTTGGTAAAAACATTTCGTTTTTTTTTTTTTTTCCTGAAATTAAACACAAGTTGCCATTATAACAATCAACTTTCTAACTTCTCTGTCACTGCCTCCTGATTGTACCCATTTATTTTCTCTTTTTGTGTTCAAGGGACTTTATGTTGTATTGTGTGCATCAGTGGGTAGTAGCCCCAGGGCTTTCTGTTTCTACATGCTCAAGCCGCCTGATCTCTTGTCTGGGATGGCATGGTTTGATCTGATTTACATGGACAAACTGCTCTATCACCGTTTCACCTTCATTTTTCAAAATTTAAAAACCACAGGAGAGACCTTATCTATAATTCGAAATGGCCCCTGCCAGGCTGCTAGAAATTTAGAATTTTTCTGTTTACTTTTTCCAAAATGAAACTTGTACACCTGATCCCCTACACTGTATTCCTTTACTGATGTTTTGTTATCATAATAAGACTTTGCACTGTCAGCAGCTCTTTCCAGATTTCTCTGCACAAAAGCAAATGCATTTTGCAAATGCCTCCTCAGTTCATCAATATATTCATGAACTGTGGATGCACTCACAAGTGTTTGCTCATGTGTTCTGTATAGTAGGTGTTGTGGTAACACCATGTTCCTACCTGTCAAGACCTCATGGGGGCTAACACCTTTTGCTTTGGCAGGAGTTGATCTGATTGCCATCAAAACCAACGGTAAACGTAAATCCCAGCTGGAACCTGCTTCTGCCACAAATTTCTTTAAAATATCCACAACAGACCTATTGCTTCGTTCAACTCCACCTGAAGAGGCCGCCCGATATGCAATATGTAGTTTTCTTTTCACACCCAGTATTTGCCATACCTTACTCATTAGAATACTTGTGAAATGACTTCCTCTGTCTGACTCAATTCTTTGTGGCAACCCAAACCTTGAGAACACATGGTTCACCAGCAATGTGGCTGCTGTTTGCGCACTACAATCTGGTGCAGGAATGCATTCAATCCACTTTGACATCAAACATACCACACTTAAAATATAACGGTTTCCTCTGCTCGACCTTTTTAAAGGCCCTACATAGTCTATTTGCAAATCTGACCATGGAAGAGTTAGGCCTCTATTCATTAATGGGGCTCTATGCATTGGTGAAGCAGGTTTAAATTGGGCGCATACTAGACATCCTCTAGTATATAATTCCACATCTTGGGACATATGTGGCCAGTAAGCATAATCGTTTAGTATTTCTAATGTTTTTTGTGAACCTCTATGGCCTGCAGTTATGGCATCATGTGCATGGTGTAGCATTAGCCCTCTAAATGAAAGGGGTACCACCCACTGTATTTGTCCTGTTATGGACTCTCTAATCATGAGTCCATCCTGTAATCTAATTCGTGTTTTGTTCTTTAATATCACCCTCAATTCTTCTTTTCCCATACAATAATTTTCTGTTAAAGGATTTTGTTCAGGATCTATCAAATGATTATAATAGACTCCCAAAATTCGATCATTCTTTTGTGCCTCAATCAAATCTTGGTCTGGCGTATCATGACTCCACTGTACCACTGGTTGATATACCTCCTTTGGTGCTTTAGAACATGTTACTGCATCAATTTGTATTTCACCCATTAAATAATCAATAGGTAGCAATTCTCCCATCACAGCCCCAATCTTAGCCAGGTGGCCTGCCTTATCATTTCCCTCCTTATCCTCTCCTGGTATTTTTAAATGCCCACAAATTTTTCTCCAGTATATTGTTAAATTATTCTCTGACACCAATTTGTCTATGGCTTGTATCATTTTTCCATGTTTAAGTGGCTTTTTGTTGTATGTAACCATGCCTCTTGCTTTCCAACCAGGCAAATACTCCACAAAGCTATTCTGTGCATAGTCAGAATCAGTCACCAGGGCAATTTCACTGAACTTTTTATCAACTGCAGTAGTAATTGCTTTATAAATGGCTGCCAATTCCACCACCTGACTGCTCCTATCTCCATTCCTCATCCCTATACTGGGGACGCCTTCACATTTCAACCAGACATTTCCTATTCCTGCCACTAATTGTTTATTACTGTCATTTTCAATGTGAAAAGCACAACCATCCACATATACAGTTGGCAAATCCTTGTATGCTTTTTCATCAAAAGCTTTGTGTGGTGATTGTTCAAATTCCTGCAAACTAGTTTCCACTTCCATTTCATTTGGTATTTGTTCAGCTGTGCAGTCATGTAAGTCAGCTAACCCTTGAGCAATTGGGTTCTTTTTATTTTGTCCATATCTCACTTCTACAGGAAAACCTTGTAATGCCAGCGTCCATGAAGTGATTCTGGACTGCGCTAGATTACCTGATCTAATTCTTTTACTCTCTAAAAATTGCAAAGGTTGATGATTTGTTTCAATAATCACCTTTTCTCTCTGAACAATGGGGCGGAAATGTTGTAGCGCCCACACAGTGGTTAATAGGCCCTTTTCACATTCATTAAATTTCATTTCAACTTGGGAAAATGCCTTACTTGCATAGGCAATGGTTTTATGATTCAAATCGTGTTTTTGTGATAACACTGCTGACATACAATGTTCAGAAAAACCTATTTCTATAAAGAAATCCCTGTCCTTTATGGGATATGCTAAACATGGTGCCTTTACAAGACATTCCTTTAATTTAGCCACTGCATCAGACTGCTCTTTTTCCCATTACCAGGGAGTATTCAGTTTAAGCAGTTTAGTCAATGGTTGAGTGATTTCTGCATAATTTTCAATGAACTTTCTGTTATAGCCTGTCATCCCTAATAAACTTTTTACTCCTTTCACAATTTTAGGATCTTTTAATCTTTGTATGGCCTCTATTTTCTTCTTTTGTGGATTTAGACCATGTTCAGTCACTTCATGCCCTAGAAAGTTCACTTTTTTCTTGCACCATTGTGCTTTTTGCAAAGATACTTTGGCGCCTGCTTTCTGCAATTGGCCAAGTACATGTATTATTTCATCAAAATGGCTTTTCAGGCTTTCATTTTTTATCAGGACATCGTCCACGTAAACTATTGTTCCTCTTTCCGCTGCATCCGGCATGGCCTTTCTCAAAAATATGCCAAATTCACTCCCACTATTGATGTACCCAAACGGAGCTCTAAGCCAGGCATATTGAGTCCTGTCAAATGTAAAGGAAAATAAATGTTGTATCTCCTCTGCCAATGGCACGCACCAATATCCAGAGGTGAGATCTAATGTGGTAAATACTTTTGGACCATGTACCTGAGCTAGGCCCTGATCAATGAATGGCAGTGGCCATCTAGATACTGGTACTCTTTTATTTAACTCTCTCAAGTCTGCACATAGCCGCCATTGACCATTTGGCTTTAACACACCTAAAATAGGTGTATTGGATGTGCTATGAATGGGCCTGATGATTCCCCGCGATTCCAAATTTTTAATAATCTCTGCCAATGATTCTAAACATGCCAGTGGTAGTCTATACTGGCGTACAAACACTGGACTTCTGCTACACCCTTCTGGTAGTGTGGCCACATGTAAATCAGTTAAACCACAATCATAAGCATCTTTTGCAAATACATCCTTAAACTCCATAAATATCTCCCTCAGATTGTCCCTATCCTCATTGCTGTCACACGCATCTGCTAAGGAGATCTGCTCTTCTACCATTTTGGAAAATTCTGGAAAATCTTCTGGTAAGGGAATCTCGGCGCTTTCCTCTAACTGTGTGGCTGTGTCTTTTTGTAAAGCTGCCACTTTTAAATATTTTGACATATCAGCTTCCACTTCAATTGGCTGATTTTCTGTTTCCTTTTTCATTTAAATTAAATATTATGCAATCCTCTTGATGGCAGCACACTGTCTCATTTGAATCATAAGGATACACAGAATGAATTTTAAATATTCCTTTGGGCCGAGAGTCCAGGTGTTCTGGCAACTCACCCTTGGCATCTACATACTTTTCAGGGATATTTCCAATCACCATGTTATTTAAATCTGCCGTATAATGTGATTTTTGTATGGCCATTCCTAATGGGGAGTTTTCCTCTAAATGAATATCCTGACAACCTTTATAATTTACCATAATTTTTACAGATCCTTCACCAATATCTACAAATGGAATGTGTTCATAATCCAGGCCTTGCTGTTGTATGGATTCATTCAGGCATACAAATGCATCAGAGTCTTTCATCTGCTGTCCATTTTTGCATTTCAGTGTTATTGCAAACTGTTTTGTAAATGCAGGAATAATAGTATCTTTCCTCATGTGTAATTCGATTGCATAAGGAACCAGTTGTGCACAATGATAAGCCCTTCTTTTGTCTTCAAATTCAGGTGCCGGACCACCTAGGCGTGGCCATATTTTTTGATTAAGGAAATCTAACACCATACACATTCTGTGCATGATGTCATTGCCCATGTAAAATTCATGTTGTGCCCCACTCACTATCTATACATTATGGTAAATTGTTTTCTGCCCAATGCTAATTTTAAACATGCATCTGCCTGTAATTCGGTTTTCAAAGTCTGGACTGTCCAACCAAGAAACATATTGGTTTTTAATCCTAAATTTCGGGATTTCTTCCCTCTCCATTATTTTTTGCAACAATTTCTCATTAATGAAACTCCTTTCATGTCCAAGAGCTAAAGTGGCTTTTATTGTTTTAAAATAGTTATTTATACCAACATGAACCCATGGTTGCTCATCTTCCATGTGTATTTCTGCCAGAGTGGTAATGTGTTTTTCTGAATCTGTTTTAGGAGCAATATTCTGTTTGCATGTTTTCTCTTTTAAATAAAAACGTAATGTGTGCTCATCTATGGCAGTCTGCCAATTTTTCATTGGGTCCAAGTATATTTGTACAGGTAGTTTTTCATTGTCGCTCTGCATTTTGTCTTGACACATTAATATAACAGTGACACTAGGTATGCAACTATTCTGGAGATATACCTCCACAGCATCATTTGTTTTGGCAACGGTGTGACATTCATTTATGTTGCTGTTTTGTGATTTTAGTTTCTTAGGCCTCAATGGTTTTTTGGTTAAGGACCACAGCACTCCAATCACCCCATCTATGAGAGGAGACAATCTTTTCAGGCAATCTGTCCCCATCAGAAAAGGAATTTCACAAATAGATGTGATCAATACCTCTTGTTTCATTCTGTGCTTTCCTATTTTTATGTCAACCTCAGTTACACCTATGATGGCCACCTCCTCCCATTAAAGTTATGCACTGGACCTTGATTTTCCTTCACTGTGATCTGACTCTGTGGGGGTCTCCCTTCATTGATACTCTTTACCAGCTCCTTGGACATAATTGTGGCCTGTGCGCCAGTGTCAATCATAGCAAAGGTGTGGCATTTTTCTTTTACAGTGATGGGTGCATAATATCTGTCCTCAACTTCCTCTAATACACATAAGAAGTGTGAATTCTTACTGATTTCAGTGCTCACCTTTCTCAGGCCTTTTTCACTTTTGGCTAAGCACATTGGTAAATGGAAAGACATTTTTCTCTCCTTTTTACCCATTTCTGCGCGAGAAACTTTATTCATTTCTCCATGATCAGAGGTTTTTTGGAGTGTGGCCACTGTTCGCCCATCCATCTGGGTAACATCAGAGACCACATTACAACCTTCCAACTGAACATGCGTAACAACATGATTCAGCAATTTGTCATTTTTTAATTCTGTGCATTTGTGATCATTTAGTGTGATACCAGCCCGTTCAGCCTCTTCAAAAATATGTGGCTCAAAGAATTCTTCAGGTGATTGACTTGTACCCTCCTTTTGAGTATTTCCTTTTTCTGCCTGTGTTTGGTCATTGTTTTGCTTGCCCAGGGAAGGAGCTATAGCATCCCCACTTACTCCCTGTTCCCTGGTATTCCCCATGCATGAGTCATTTTTCTTAAATCTGTCCCTTTGTTCTTTTGGAATTCCTAATGTTTCTTTTTCATTTGTGCAAATCTTTACTGTTTTATTTAGCTCTAGGATAAACCGTACCTCTTTTTTAGAAGTATTTGCACTTTCTGTCACATGTTCATTTACTGGCACTTTCATTTTTAATTCATTAGGCATCTCAGAGTCGTTATGCAAAATTTTATCAGAGCAATCTGTCATTTTGGCATGAGTACTTAGTCACTTTTCGGAAGTGGGTACTGGCCCCTATGTTGATTTCCATTATGAGTAAATCGATCCACATATCGGGGTCTATCCTGATTACCATATATCATGGTGTTGGGATCAAATCTGCTCTGTGTCCCCAATGACTGGTAGGGACCATCATTTCTTTGATCTTGATTTTGTCTCTGGTTATTGTTCGTACCTGCCATATCAGGCCGATATCCTACCCGGGGTTTGTCCCCTAAATACCTAGGGCTGATGTAGCTCTCCCTATTACTAGGATCATGTGATTGGAACATTGGTACAGGGAATGGCGATCTTTGTTGATTACCCCTTTGTTCAGGTGTCACATTATTTTTACCTTGGCTTTGAGCAGACTCAAGGGACATTTTGGCTGACCTGATTTCCATTACTGTGGCTGAGGGTTCTTTAGATTTAGGTCTAGTATCTTTCATTGTATCACTTTCTCTACCCTGACAATAGAGTACCTCATATAGTTTTGTGCTTTGATGTACAATCCATTCAAGGGACTTGTCACGGTCAAATTCACGGACCAATTGGGATATGATGTCTTTCTGTAGCCCATAGAAGTATGCAGTTTTAAACTCATTGGAATTTGGGTCAAAAGATACATCAAAGCGAGAAAATGCTCTTTTTAAGTCTTGTAAAAATTGTCGAGGGGATGTATTAGGTCCAGCAGTGATTGTGTAAGCGACTTTCTTTGCCTCCTGCAATGACTGAAAAGGAGAAAAATGACGCCTAATTTCTTTTTCAAACTCCACCCAGGTCATATTCTGCTGTTCATTTAATCCCCTTATGATGCTGGCCGTTGGGGCATCTAAAGTTAAATGAAAATATTGTCTGTACTGTTCCTTAGGTATCTGGAGTGCTTTAAAAATGTCATGCACCGCTTCTAAGTGATCCTCAATGCAGCATTCACCTCCCTTTTTAAATGGTTTGATCAGGGCTTTAATGGATTTCATTATTTTTATGGGGCTACTTGTTGCAATGCATGGAATTGCACTATTTTGTGATTCAATCCTGTTTTCAGGTGTATGAGATTGGTGGCTGCCCCCAATGGGAGTATCAAATCCCCCAAGGGCGCTCCAACCAAGTTCAGTCACCGGCCCAGTCACTGGAGCACTAGCTCTTTGGGCAGAACTAGAATTCACCTCCACTCCATTGAATGTGGTACCCTGCCGCCTCTCCTGGGACCTGGGAATGCACATTTGCTGTTCTAAGTCCTTACACTTTTTAAGGAGTCTGTTTGCTTCATTTTGCAAATAGTTGTTTTCATCACTCATCTTATTAATCACCTCCTGCATGTCGCACATTTGCATTTGGCATTCATTGAACTCTTTATTTCTCTTGTCTCTTTCTTGAGTCATTTTAATCATTTCTTGTTCTGCACTCTGGAGATCACATTCTTTTTCACAATGTTCTTTTTTGTGAAATCTGCATTTCTAAAACAACCTCATCTTTATCCTGCCTAATGTGGTCCCAGGGGTGGACTGGCCTTTAGGGAACTCTGGAGATTTCCCGGTGGGCCTCTGCACCCTGGGCCTCTTTTCTGTGGTATTTCCAAATTTTCTCATAGGAAAAGCATTGGGCTTGCTGGAAATGTGTCATATAGGGCCACTTTGAACTTTATTTCCAGGGCCTCTTTTGGTCTGCAGTAATTATTTCCAGGGCCTCTTTTAGTTCCCAGTCCAGCCCTGTGTGGTCCACTAAAGCTTTTAAGTGTACCAATTCTTGCTCACTATCCTCAAATTGTTTCTTGCTTTTCGATAACTGAGCATCAAAGTCTCTGCATTTTAATTGCATGTCTTTTTGGCATACATCCAATTCTGCTCTTAACATTTCCTGATTTTTACTTGCCCCATCTAATTCAGTCTTTAACCTGTTAATTAGCTGGGTATCATTTTCCTGTATTCGCAGGGACTTATTCAAAATAAACCATATTTTGCCACATAGCCGTATTAAACAGTCTTTCTCTGCACTTTTATCGGCTGCATTCAATAATCTTGTAAGGCAGACCTGAATTATGCTGCCTTCTGCAAAAATATTGTCTAGTTTTTCTTTCTGCACCTCACCCTGAATGCGGTCACGCCATTCTAAGGTGCTGTTCGACGACCACGTCCGATGTGCAAACAACTTTGCCTCTAAATATTGCACTAAGTCTGAAAATGTGGTTTCCCTTTGTGTCATTCTGAAATTCGTTTTTAGTGGCACACTTCAATTATGAAATGGGTTCCCTTTAATGTGCAAATGGCAGTGTGAGACACGCTTGCCACGCCCAGTAGGTACTCTATGATCACTTTTCCGGCCTGCAACGCACCATAAATATGTTGGGTATTTTGTGGATATTTGGGGCTTTGCGGTATTTTCTTACCGCCAAAATACCTTTAGCAATAATCACTCTCTGTATTCATATTGGGTCACACATGACAATAATACATTGCATTATTTCAGAATTCAGACCTATTTAGATGATGTGCGCGGTAGTTTGCGTGGCTGGTTGGTATAGTGGTTGGTTTATTTGTGGCCCCAATATCCAACATCCCTTGTTTTTTATCTAGATTGTTCTTGATCACTAGAGAGACCCCAGGCCTACATTTTATGGATACCACATTTTCAGTGTTAGTGTTGTGTGCCTCCATGGGCTATTGTGGTATTTTTGTGGTAATTTCCACTACCTTATATACGGTAGGGAACTATGTCCAGAGAGTCTCTCTTCCCATTGACTCATGTACCTCCAACAGGCTATGCTACAAACAGTCACTCACAACTGTCCATACTGAATAAAATCATGCACACATCTGTTTTAAAATGACAATTGCACTGTTTAAAAATCTACCCACGTTTAAACCTTTCCCCATGGAAAATGAAAGAGAGAAATAATACACACTAGCTATCTGTTTTCAAATATTTTTGTATTATAGAAATTTCTTTTAAACACAGTTTAACTTTTTTTACAGAAATAAATTAAATGGTACAACATTATTTGTGATAAAATGAACAGAGAGCTGCGAGAATATATTCAATTGGTAACATTAAATATGCTGATAAGAGACTGAGACTCCCTTTAATACACTGACTGCACAGTTTCGCACACTTTCGCACAGCTCCCACTCGCTTCTATAATTGCCTTATCTGTTCAGCATGAGTTTTCTCCGGGTATTCTATTTCCGAATTTTGCTCCCTTGAAAATCAACCCCAGTGAGAACAAGCGTCAGCCGTTCTCAAACCGGGGTTATTGCCTGGAACTCTCAGCTTTTGCAGCAGGAATGCCCCAGCCAGGAAACAGATCCTTCTCCTAGCTCTGCAAGATCTCGATTGTTCTCCTCCTCCTAATCACAGCCTCTAGCATGATACTTGCTATGACGCTTCTCCAATCAGAATCAATCATGTCATCTCCTCCCTCACTACACAATGGCTCACTTCTACAGTGGCAATTATAACAAACTAATTTCCTGTTCCTTCGAGCTCTTTGCTTCCTGTAGTTATGTGGACAGAGCAGCAGAGAAAAAAAAATGAATGTGCGTTTAAAAGTTCACTTTCAGAGTAGGCCTAATTCTGCAGTGGAGACACATTTTTATTAGTGGGTTATGTTAAATGAAGTTTTATTAGTCAGGTTAGTTATTAATAAGGTTAGTTATTAATTTTCAAATGTTTCTCTTGCAACATAGGCATTTCAGGTGAAAAATAGTGTGCATTTTGAATGTGCACATGTGTGCTTTTAACTGTAAAAATAGATTTGCATCTTATATGTAAAAATCGTTTTTGACTGAATAGCCTGTCTTTACTTATATGTCCATGTTACTCTGGCAACACATATAGCAATGCACCACACTCATGTGGTGGTGCTGCATCAAATAAAAAATGCTACCTGTGCAGTAGTGCTGTACTGTGTGCTGTAACACGCCAAATATCCTTACAGAACTCATCTTCAGCTGTATTAACAGGATTCCAGTAGGCATTGATAATTGCAGTTTCTGGTGCCATTGGGTGGTCAGAGACCAGGGTCTCATATTTTAGAAATTAGAGTCCTGGGTGCGGGTTCATCCATTGTGTAATTTTCCATGAACTCTTCATATTAAGTGGGGCTAATAGTACCATCATATGTTGGCCCTTATGGGGTTGTAGGGCAGGAACCCAACAAATCTGATGGTTTGCCGAGGCAGATGTCATCCAAGTCTCTTGCATCAGAATTAGGCCATAGTTTTTAAAAGAATTTTGCTGCCTAATTGTGTCAGATATTTATTACCTCTGGTGTTCCAGATGGCTATCCTCATTTTAGCTTGTTGTTGACTATTACAATCTATTCTGCTTGGCCATGGTTGGTTTTGGGAGTTGCTTTCGTTAACCATGCCCAATTTGTAGTTGTCTTAGTAGGAGAGACAGTAGTCACCTCTTCATAAAACATGTCTTGTGTTAGATTTCCCTTTAAACCTTTGCAGTTGTTCAGCAAAGGCAGGTAGTTGGGAGTAAGGGTATTTGGATAGTATACCTTTCGGCTATGGGTGTGTTCTTTTTGTCAGTCTTTCGTAATTCGTTTGAGATGTATAACAAAGCCTTTATCATATATTTTTTGTTTTTCTGCCCACAATGCAAGTCTAACGATTAACGAGGGCATTTTTAGCGTTGCTGTATCCATCCGTCTACATCATGTACTGGTAACCGGCGCAATATCTCCAGTTTGAATGGAGCATAGTGACGGCATGGTGTGAAAGGCTGCTAGTAAGGTGTGTCTGTTGGGATATGGATCTCTATATCGTCGATCAGGCATGATTATGACAAAATGTGTTATCAAGTGAAAATCCACATCGTCCCTTTGTTTCTCTTCTCAACAATTTTTTTTGTCTTTATGAGCACTTTTCTCATGAATTTTACCATTCATACGTCTAGGCTTTGGTGTTTTACTATTACATTTGTCGAGTTTGGCTCCATGATTGTCTTTACCCAGGGTTTTCATTCTTCTCTCTTTCAGTGTTGGAAATTCATAGCCCGTAGATCCAGTATTTGGGTTCACTAGGTCTATCATATTTGTTTTCACAGGCAAAGGCATGTCATTTCCACATCAGATGAGTCAATCATAACAGAATGAGTGGTTAGGTTCATTAGCAGGCTCGTATGATCTTCGTAGTTGAATGGTGGTTGTGACATCTCATCCCGCTCTTCATTTTCATTTAGGGCCAGCTCTGCCTCTTGTTCCAGCTGAGTATGTTCAATAAGTTTCTTTTCCTCCTTTTTTTAATATTGTTGTTATTCAGAGGCATTGTAAGAGCCTTGATAAATTTTCATTTCCCTACATTTTGGCTTCCGTTTTTCTATTTAATTCGATTTTTAGATTTTTTTGTTTGTTTAGTATTACTTTTTTTCATAACTTTCTTGGGTTTAAATAATTCATACACTGTTTCATCTCTGGGGGATTCTGAAGAAATTTATTTTTCGTGCATCTCAATATCCTCTGGCTCTTGAGAGGCCAGAACTGTTTGGGGGTCCACATTTTCATATGTGGGGTTTGGTGTCAGCTCGAGGTTAGAAGCCACATCTATGTTCTTGCTTAGATTAAGACAGGGGGCCAACATTGAACATGGTTCATTTAACTTGAAGTCTTGGAAGCCTAAACCAGCCCTCATTTTGGACTGCAAAATCTCCAGTACTGTAGCACCAAGCTCTTTCAAAGTCAGTATTCCCTGTTTCAATTCCAAAATCTTTAGATTTATTTGATTAAGTTCAGAAAATAATTGGTTGACATTTTGGTTTAAATTAAACAATATTTTTGAGTTTTGTTCGACTTTAGAATCCATGTGTTCATACATTTTCATTAAGCTATAGAGGCCAGTATTCATGGCCGCCAAAGAGATTTCGAATGCTGGTGTAATGGGGTTTTTAAATCCAAAAGAGGGTCTGAGAGTTGGCATAACATTTGATATTTGTGATGCCATGGAGCGGTCTAGCATTTTGTTATGTACATAAGGATTTAGATTAGGATAATCTGACAAAGTTGATTTGTTTAGTATCTCTGGCATCTCTTGTTCAACATTTATATCGAGCATTTGTATTTCAGGAACAACAGAGTCAATATCCCCCCCTTCAAATATCGGCAACATGTTTTCCTCTGAAGTGCAAAGATTGTGTTTACAAGCTCGCTCACTTGCGTGAACCGGGTGAATTGCATCATTTACATCAGGTGGTAACAGAGTCGGCATCAACCCATGAAGCTGCAGGATATCCCTGCTGAGTGTCTCATTAAGCTCTCTCCATAAAGTTCCAACCTTGGCAATCCTGTAGACATCGGCAGCTTGGATTCTTGCAAGAACTTATTTTCACTGCAGACTTCGCCCAGGTTGATTTTCTACACATCAGCAGCTCTCCTTATGAGGGTGAGCTGCTGAACACAAAGCTGCCATCCCTCCATACAGAATACTCCCACACAAGCCATAACCACTGGCTGTTTAAGCTGATTGATTCACCCATGGCACCAGCTACACCGAACTATACTGTTCCTCTTCCCTTACCACAGAGCTTTCTTTCCACATAATTTACTGCTTAGCCACTATTCAACACTGGATAGTGTGAAACGCTGATGCGAAGATAGGCCTGTTAGTGGACTGTTGGTGGCGAGTGGCGTAAATCCATGCCCTTTTTTGAGCCCATTTGGTAAGAATATATCAAGTGTTTAGTCTGGTGAGCCTTGCCATTTAATGACAGCATGATTAGATATTTGAGTTCAGAATTGATGGAAATGGGGGAGGAGGGTGGGTCCATATCATTACGAACACTAGATACAATTAGGAAACTGGGGTTTATAAGGGTTAGGGAAATGGAATCCACATTTATCAATGATCACAATGAGATACAAGTTTTGAGAGCTATGTTAATTAATGTTAGATCAGGTGTTAAGCATGCAATAGAGATCCATGAGCTGATTTTGGCACAGGACCTGGATTGCCTATTTATAACAGAAACATGGTTTAATGAGACCTCGCAAGCTGTGTTTCACCTCCTGGTTCCACAAGGCTACTTGATACAACATATCAATAGAACAGGAAAGAGAGGAGGTGGGATTGCAGTTATCATTAGGGCACCTCTGAAACTGTCATACCTGCAACCTCTAATCTGGGATGCTTGTATTCAGTGTTCACCAAACAAAACTATAAAAGTCCTTTTTGGGTACCGGCCACCTGGCCCATCACCGGCCTTCTCGGAAAAACTAGAATTATTTCTGGCAGATGTGGGGAGCAAGCATGAGGAGTTATTATGTTTGGGGAATTTTAATATATGGGCGGAAGACATGACTAGGGGAGATGGGAGAGATCAAAGGGAGATCCTAGAAGCACATACTTTGGAACCCCTGGCATCATCCCCGTCACACTACCAGGGTCATTGCCTTGATGTTCTATTACATCGAGGAAAAATAATTCAATATATAGAGACAATTCCAATATCCTGGACAGACCACTACGCCAGAGTATTTGAAATGAGAGTGCATAAAAAATCTTCGGATTTGCACATGGAAAGTCGGAGGAAGCAGTTACAGAAACCAAAAGATTTACTAAAAGTCTCAGGGGAAATACTGAAACATGTGCTAGCACAGATTGAGGACACTCTCCCATGTGAGAAGTTCTTCGATAGAGGAACGGAAATTATGACTAGGATATGTAATAAACAGGCCCTTTTCAACAAGAAAAGCCTATGAAACCCACTAACCCCTGGTTCTCACCTGATTTTACTAAAGCAAGGGGACAGGTGAGATCCTTAGAGAAAAAATTGAAAAAAGATTGCACAGAGTATAATTTGGAACATGTTAAGGGTCACAGAAGAATCTATAGGAGAGCAATCCTTGAAGCTAAAGCTAAATTTATAACTGGAAAAATTGATAAGGTTATGAATAGACCACAGGAACTGTACGCTGCAATCTCCCAATTAGCGAACCGTAGGTGTGCATTAGCAGCGCCAGAATCATCACAAGCACAGGCGGATGCATTTAATAACTATTTTGTGAATAAAATAATGTTAATACAAGAGAAAATTCGGGCATTAAATTATTAGATCCCCCAGAGGATCTGGAAATAACTGAGGAGACTAGTCCAGAACATATAGTACACAATGAGATTGGAGTGTGCCAAAATGTATTTACATTTACGGAAGTTTCAAAGGAAAGGATTTGTTGTTTGCTTTCCGCTTTGAAGCCAACTAATGATACGCTCTTTGCCATTCCATCATCAGTAGCGAAACAAATAGCCCCAGATATTACCCCATTTATTACAAAATGTGTTAATAAATCACTTATATCAGGGGTAGTACCATCAATTTAAAAAAAAATCGGTGGTGACACCGCTGCTAAAAAAAGTGAACCTAGACCCTAAACATTTTCAGAACTATAGGCCAATAGCAGGATTGCCATGGCCTTCCAGGATTTTGTCAAAAATTGTGACCACTTGTCGGAATTGAAATAATATTATGCCTCCTATCGCAGCAATTGTATGTGTATTGGCCTACGCCAAGTTGTCTAAAACATGATGCGAATAAACTCTGCGGCAAGGTCTTGACCTTAGAGAAAGTAATGTAAGTCGCCATCTTGGATTAAGCCGCCATTTTAGGTTCTCTTGTACTGTGGAAGTCACCCTGAACATCAAAATGGAGGCCGAATGACATTCTGAGTAAGATTCTGGCCGTTGTGACCTCCGTACACACAAATAATTAATATGCCTGCAGGCCACTTGTTGGGGTCGCGAACTGAGACCTTGTCCTATTGCTGACCTATGTGTAAATGTACAACTATATCAGTGAAACTGATCAAAAACGCATAAATTATAGGATTGACCTGGCTAGAAACCCTTAGGCCCGATCCCAGGAAAGGTTTACCCGCAAGAGGGTTGGCCAAGGGCTGGACAAATCATATAAAAGACCCAAGTATTCCAATGTACGGTCTCTCTTACTAATGCATCGAACCTTCGTTGAAGTTCGTTACGTTACTCTGAGAGCCGAATAGCTATCCGTTTGTCAATTGACTTTGGTAACTGTTGTAGCTTTTAAATAAAGCACTTGTATGTTCTTTGTAACCTGTGTTGGTGTGTTTCTTTTGGGCTTCCCGGCCTCATATTATTTTCATGTTTTCACACACCCAATTGCAGAACCATGTTGACCAGGAGAATCTGCTAGACCCATTACAGTCTGGTTTTCGTCCAGGTTTTGGGACAGAGACGGCGTTATTAACGGTGGGGGATGATTTGTTAGAAACAGCGGATCAGGGGGGCAAGTCCCTGCTGGTTATGCTGGACCTATCCGCCGCTTTTCATACGGTGGCCATGGGACTCTGTTGAGACGTCTGATGGAAGAAGGAGGGGTGGGGGTAAATGCCCTGCAATGGTTTAGATCCTTTCTTTGCAGCAGAGAACAAGGAGTTCGACTTGGAGATTTCCTGTCGGACTCAGTATTACAAAGCTGTGGATTGCCTCAGGGATCCTTCCTTTCCCCACTGTTTTTTAATCTATATGTAAAACTACTCATGGATATCCTGAGGAAGCATGGTATACAGTTTAATTCGTATGCGGATGACACTCAGGTGTTCCTGAGGATACAGAATCAAGAGGAAACATACGAGATAGTGGAACGATGCCTACAAGAACTACAGGGCTGTATGTGTGCCAATCAGTTATTGTTGAATGCCAGCAAAACTGAAGTAAACATATTTGCCTCAAAACACCATCTACAGAAGAAGAAATTGCATCCCCCCAGGTCTATTGGGGACACAGTTGAATTTCTCCAAAAAAATTAAGAATTTAGGCTGAATTTGGGAGGACAATATGGGAAGTGGAGCTCAGGTGCAGGCAGCATACCATTCATTGCGCATATTGAGTCATATTTGACCTTTTATTGCAAATGAGGATAGAGCGGTAGTTATCGGTACTCTGGTTAATTCGAAGCTAGATTATGGTAACCCATTGCTGTCGGGTATCCCAGTTTACCAACTGCGTAGATTGCAGTTGGCCCAAAATAAATCAGTCCGACTGGTGTACAGGGCAAATAAATCAGCCTTAATATCTATCCTGAGAAACGCTGTGCACTGGTTGCCTGTAAAAGAGAGAATAGAGTTTAAGGTCCTTTGTTTGGTCTATAAGAGCGTGAATAAGATAGAACCAACATACCTTTCAGATAAAATCAGGAGGTATATTCCCACCCGACAACTGCGCTCCGCAGACCAAAATCTGCTCTGCATACCAGTCACAAGATGTGTGAATAAAGAGGACCGCAGATTCACAGTCTGCGGTCCCAGAGCGTGGAACAAACTGCCTAGAGAAATCCATGACATTCAAACCATCTCGGCTTTCCAGAGGGCCGTGAAGACCTATCTGTTCTGTTAGGCTTTTTATAGAGTATGTTTGCTAAGTAATTCTCATAAGATTCAGTGGCCCGTTCATAGACAAATGTCAATTGATACATCTGCGCCCAGTTACGATTTAATTTGTCCATTGCGCGTTATAAATACCTCAATTCAATTCAATTCAATGGATGGTAAGTGACTCTTTGATGTTCAATACCCTCAAAACTGAGGCATATCTACTTTCCAGATACTAGCACCTCATCCCTCTTTCCTTTTACTATATCCTGCCCATGATACTCTCACTTATCTCCCATGACCTCCGACCACAAGGTTACCTTCAAAAGTGATCTCAAATGACAGCAATGTATTGCTTTTACTCATCAGATACTGAACTCAACCTCTTACAAATGCTACTCTTCCAAGACACTAATTTTCACCCTTATCCTCAGCTGAATGGATAACTGTGCCAGCCTCCTCATGGTGCTCCATCTTTACTGCTTCACCATGCTTGACAAGGTACTGCACTTTGCTACTCACAAACATTGTAACTTCCCGCAATGCTCAAACACTGCTGTGCCCCACATCAATTTAGTATGGCTCTTCATGAAGAATCACTCCTTTAAATTCATTGTTGTAGTCTTTAAATGTGTGCATTTCCTGACACCCTCCTCAACCTGACTAACTTAATCTCCCAGAGATACAAGGGACCATCGTTCAAAACTGCTGTTCTTCATCGAAGTATCTTCAAAGCCAGTCCTTTATGCCTGCTGTCCAGAGAAGGGGTCTTTTGAAGTCCAGAAGAGGAGTGCTGGACATCTTGAGCCTGAGAAATGCATTGGTGTCACCCAGGATCCAGACGTACTTTTTGTGACCGCTGGAAGATGTTTCTGTCTACTGCCCAGAAAAGGGGGTACCCTAGAATAGTGCTGCTGGATACCCGGAGCTGCAAAAGTTCCAAACTGCCTAGGAATATTCGTAATATATATCGTTAGGTGCCATGGAAGGTCCGCCAGTGGTTTTCCTGCTACCAGATGCTATAAAAGATGTCCTGAGAGTGCAGACTTGGTGAATGTCCATGGTCCACTCCAGGGGGCGAGTCCAGGTCACCAGAAGCCATCCAGACGTCTGTGTTGCAGCTGCAGCACTGAAGAACCAAAAGTTGGAAAAACCGAAATATTCCAAAACACGACACCAAAAGTGACCTATGCACCCGTCTCCGCCAGAAGTCATTGAAAGGTCCCAGGGGTCTTATCTTCATCCAGCAAGCCTTAAAGGAGACCACAGCAAGTTTCTTCTTCACAGGATTTATACAATCAGAGAAATCATCGACCAAAGGAGAGCACCACGAGGAGCCAAAGTGCGGCAATTTTAAAAGATTTGGTTCCTTTTTTTCTTAGACTCAGCATCCCAGTGGGTCCTTCTTCCAAAGGGGGTCCATCCTTGGAGGGAATCATCAAGTAAAGCTGGGAAACTCTTGGATCCTATTCTCCTGTGGCCTCTCAGGTACTTTGTGGTGGTAGCACCTTTTAAAAGAAAGCACGTTATTGAACAATATTGGACAGGGCTGTGAAAGACCACATAAGTTACTCCTAACATTTCTATTACAGGTTGCCCAGGTGGGGGGGATCCTCACTCAGAATTACTCTAAAGAAAGAAGAAATCTACCTCTGTTCATAACTAACCTGTCTTGCTTTCCTATTTCATGCTGGTTACACCTTATTATAAGAATTCACCTGCCATTTTAAACTGTCTGCAGTTAGTGCAGTTCTTACTAGATTTAAGAAATGTGTGGTACCACATAGAGTGTAAATATTTACCATTCTTTGAATAAGTATTTCCAAGTACAAAGTGTTATCATTTATATGTGTACATAGCTGAATATTATTTTATATAAAGAAGCTGTGTTATCACCAACATAGTGTGTTGACATTAATTTGATGGGGCTTTGGGAAAACACTGTACTTAAGAACCTGCCTGCATCACCTCCTGAAAGCTTATGCCTGGCTGCTCGTCCATATCTACGGGATTGAGATCCTTGCTGGGGTTGTTCTGTGCCTTTACCCTACCATATAGGGGGCAGAAGTACCCCCTCCAGTCTTTACATCTGTCAACCTCTATTGGAGGCCAGCACACGATCCGGGCTGTGGGAGGAGGGGTACAGGAAAACTCTCCTCCTTAGGGGTGAAGAACAAATCATCAGCTTTCAAAAACCAAATTAGGTATTTGTGCAGTACAGTACAGTGAATGAAATGTGTTGTTTATTTGCATGAAAGGATAGTAAACTGTAACAGTCCAGGAAACAAGACTTGTTTCATGCTATGCTCAGCTGCTAAGGGGTTTCCGTGTAATCATGTGTTCTGTTTTTAGTGCCTCTAGCATCCCATGCATCCCGTTTAAATGATAACTGATCTATTGTACCTCAGAGCATTACTGCTATTAACTACAAAGGCACATATTTGTGATTTGCTTCAAAGGGGCTCATTAAGAAATCTCAATGAGGGTTTTACTCAGTTTCATATAGGCTGTGGGGAGGATGGGTGGGGAAAACAATTGTAGGCTGTGTGATGTGCCTAGTCACTTCACTTTCTATGTTACGGTTGCTTGCAGGAATCTGAACAGGTTACGCTCCCTCTTCAGAATCAAATGATCTATTAGGGAGTAATACAATGGAACTAGCTTTGCCAAAGAGATGTTCTTTCTTCTTACAAATTCCTCTTGAAATCGGGCAGTAATATTACCTTAGCTCCTTCTTATGGCACTGCTCTGCTGGTCACTGTTTCAAAAATGAAAGTGGAACTGTGGGAGTAGAAACAGGGGTAGGCGCAGATTTGTTCTTTATGTTCCGAGTTTGTGTTGGCTTGTTTGTTGTTCCTATTGTGTTGTTGGGCAAAATGTTCTGTTTGTACGGAATACTGTTGGGTGGTGTTCATGCCTTTTAGCTGTAAAGCTGTTGTTGACTAAGTGTTGTCATTGTTCTGTGAACAGAACAATGTAATGTTGTTGTAATTAGAGCCATAGGTATTAAGATTATCATACTCTGTGGTGCAGTTATTCTGATGTAATTATCATGTCTGCATTTTTTGCCAGACACATCAGTTGTAACAAGCAACATTTGTTTTTGTAATACATAAGTGTTTCTTTTCCAGTGGCCTAAAACATGTTCTGCATTGTCTCTGATCAGTGTCAACAAATTAATAGCCAAAACTAGAACTATTGTTTATACCAAGCATACAATGGTTTTTGTGCATACACATTTTTCTGGCAATGGAGTACTTTTGCTAGGTATTGTGGGGTATCTAGACTTTACATCGAAATCAAATTCATCTAAGACCTTTCCATTTAATTTTATTCAACAAAAATACTTTCCATCGAAATGCATTTTCATTGAATAAAATTCAATGGATATTCGATGAATCTTTTACATTTAAAATTAGGGTTAGGGTAGGGGTAGGGCAAGGGTAGAGGTTAGGGCAAGGTTTAGGGCAAGGGTTAAAGTTAGGGTTACAGTTAGTGTAAGGGGTAGGGTAAGGGTTAGAATTAGGATAAGGGGTAGGGCAAGGGTTAGGGCTAGGGCAAGGGTTAGGGTAAGGGGTAGGGCAAGTATTAGATCTAGGGTTAGGGTTAGGGTTAGGGTAAGGGGTAGGGCAAGGGTTAGAATTAGGGTTAGGGTAAGGGTTAGGGCAAGGGTTAGGGTTAGGGTTAGGGAGGTGGTGTCTTGGGAGTTGGGGGTGTTGGGGGCAGGGAACCCCCTCCCAAAAAAACAATGACGCATTAAATGAGGCTGGCCAAGGCCAACATCCTTCGAAGATTTCAGCACTGGGCAGCTCCATGTAACATTTTAATGTTACAAAAAAATGCATCCAAATGCTTTTTTTACATTTAAAAGTCCATGTCCATCGAAACGTGTCCATTTCTCTATTCGATGGACAGGTTTCGATGGATATGCACTTTTACATGTAAAATATAGCATTTCGATTGCTTAGCATACGATGAATTTCCATCGATGGATTTGCATTTCAATGCATTTCCATCGATGGAAAGACCATAAACCGTATTGTGGCAAAATTGATATCTTGAACTGGTTGATGAGTTCTCTTTATATTCACATATGAAATCTTTGTTTACCCTATTTATTTGGAAACATGCACCTTTTGCACTGATTTGTAAAGAACTGCAGATGTTGGGGAGGAGGAAATTCACCTCTAAGTTCTCTTTAGAGAGTATAGCTCACTAACTACACATGCTTACAAATTGTTTTACTAGTTAGTCAGTTGCATACATGGAAAATAAAATGTGCACAGAAGACAACCACTTCTGCACTTTGAGAAACAATAATTAAATGTAACATTGCTCAAGCCTACAGCACGCTTGCAAATGGTAAGCCCCAGTCCCTATGCCCCGCCATCTACTGCCATCTCCTGTAAATTCATGCATATACTGAATATGACAATTGCCTGCTATTTGTAAACTACTGAATACTGTAATTATTGTTAACTGTACGTCTATTATTGTGTCTTGGCAGTGCTGCACCTTCTTGCTTTCCGTCAGTATATGATAAGCATAGAACGTCTTGTCAAAGTTCTCCTTGCTGCTCAATAGATACAAATAAAAAAAAGACATCTCTGCACCACCATCCTTGTTGAAAAGAGTGCATAAAAAAGAGTAACTCAAGATAATTTAAATGGATTGACAATATTATATATTACTCAATTATTTTTCATTTCACAATAAATATACTCAGAGCTTAAAAGATGATCCTAAGTCAAGGACAAAAGCATGGTGACATTATCGAAACTATGTTGTGTAGGTGCCTTTCCCCGTCTTACTACGTGTGAGAGAAAAAATAAAATAGCAGAAAAAACCCCTTGTCGGGGAAAGAGGCACTGAGACCCGGCTGCAAGAGTTCAAAGGATGGTTTATTTCTCCAGCTAGGAAATAACCCCAAAAAAACCCTCCCTTCTCATTACATCTTATTCATATTTATATTAGTCAAAGTAACTCTAACAAAAAATGCTAAATGGACCCGATTGGCCAGACGGTGTGGTGCTGTAGGTGTGGGTAGCATCTCTTCCTCCTGGTTGGCTGAGTAGCTCCGGACGTCAAACATCTTGTGCTCCATGCAGGTCAGGGTCCGGTCACTGTGGTCACTACCTAAGCTAACATGTTACATACTAAATAACAAATTATTTAAAACATTTTATGCTACTTGTCACATTTCTACATAAGTTATACACAATGATTATTGTCAGTACAATTGGGTCATTCGTGGCTTTGATTGAAGGCCTTGACCTTCATTGTGCATATAAAAGAATCAGGCTATGTTTCACATCTCTTCTATGTTTCAAACTCATTAGTACAAGTAAAAACATATATAGTAATAAAAATGCTTAAGGTTAGTAGTGGGTGTATTGGTGGGTTTTGCAGCAAAGGCGAGGGTCTGGCACTTGAAAGAAATAGCTTACAGGGGGTGCAGGGTCAGGATGGCAATAAATTGTTCTAATGGGGGTGGGTGGCTTGCACGTTTATGAGGACGAATCGAGCAGAAAGTGCTTAGCTCATCCTGGTTCACATGCCGGTTCTCAGACGAACAGTGATCTCTGAGGAAGAAAACTGTAGCATATTGATTGTTGCAACTTTCTCCAGCTTCAGCGTGAGAATGGAAGCGCAGAGCTTTCCTTCGCAGGGGGAGTGCAAGGGTGGGGGCCAGCCAGCTGCCTGCGCGCCTTGTGTGTGTGTGTCTCTGTCCTTGGCTGCTGTGGTGGAAAGCGGAGCTGAGCATTGCTGTCTATTGCAGTGAGGCCTGTTTACCCAAGATGGAGTTGAAAGGGGGAACAAAAGATGCATGCCCCGTGTCCTGCTCAGTAGTCCCATCTATGCAGCAGTCAACCATGGTTAACTTTACATAAGGGCAAGGGGCAATCCCACTACCGAGGGCACGTGGTCCAAGCCTTGTACTGAGGAGCGTACAATGTGAGGGGGCCTGACGACCCCTCGCTCCCATACATTCCCCCCTTTCGTTTCATCTAAAGTAACAAACTACTTTATCTCGTTCTTTCCGTTCTCCCTTCGGTAGCGCTCAGCTTCAGCCACAGCCTCATCCCAAGCAGGTGTACGCTTTGTTGGCATTCATGCTTTACACACACTTCTTAAGCTGTTACCTCTTCTTGCGTATTCTTCTGGGGTGACCATTAAGTATATCCCACCATCCCCATCTAAATCTATCCAGACCTTGTTATACCACAGCAAGTTTTTTGGTTCTCTAATGGTAGTGTAATGTAGATTATCGACCACGTCCCCATACTGTCTATAGATGTCAGTCATCCTATATTGTGGTGTGGTGTATTCTCCGGTTAGTACTGTCCCGTTATCAGCATCGGAAGTTGGTACGAACGTGCAACACGCCCCCCCAATTTTTTTGCAAACACCACCGTCCATCGCTGTGATAAGATCTAAGACATATCTGTTTTGCATTGTCATCAGGCGCAGTGCACGGAGCTCTATTTTTATGATGTTGAATCCTTCTTCAGTGTCGTTGGCCAGCTGGATGAGTTCCCAGCGTGTTCTCTGCAGCCATTTCGCGTTTGCCCTTGCTTGAACGCCTGGTGCTAGAAACGATGCAAAGAATGTTTCTGCAGATGAGAAAAGCTTATACTGTTGTGGGATTTTAGCAAGGAGTTCTGACGATTTGGACGAAATATAATTGGATCTTTTTCTGCGTGACAACTTGGTTTTCTAAGTTTCTTCTGACAATAGTTTGTATGCTGGGGGCTCTGTGATTGTCTCATCGGGCGCTGTCGATGGTTCAGCTGATTGCCCTGCTGCCGATGTGTCAGTCGATTGGCCTGCTGTCGATGTGTCAGCCGAAGGCCTTGCTGTAAACTGGACATGGCTCTCTGGTATCACCATTAGTGCTGAGTGAAGTGTGGCTAGGGCACAAGTGCCCCTCCAGGATGCTGGGAGATGCAGGTAAGCTTGTTTGCCACAGATCCAGTATATGTCCATTAATGCAGCAGTGCCTTTTTTCATGACTGGCATTATTAAAGTCTTATTGCACTGCCGCACGGTTCCCATGTTCACTTTCCCTTCTCCATGGAAGCTAAGTTCGTGCAGTATTTCCTTTTGAATCTTTATGGGTCTCTCCAGGGGTGTGACCCATGTCAGCTTGGTGATGCACGTTTCCTTTGCCCATTCGTATGTTTCATCTGGCAGCCCTCGAAAACCCCTCGAAAACCCCTCAGCTTTGCATTCAATTGTTTCATCATGCCACTTATCATCTGCATATCTTGTGCCTTTTATAACGAAAAACGGCTCCTGGAGGCAGATTACTCCTTGTTGTCTGCTGGTGCAAGTTTGCTCGTTTTCCAATTTTTCCATAGTGACTGTGTGTGCTTGAAATGTCTTTTTTATTCTACACAGCATCAGATGAATCAAACATTGGGCCTCAGACAAGGGTACTTCCTGTGGGATTAACATTTTTGGGGTTCCAGTTGTGTGAGGAATAAGTGACCACACGTAACAACTTTCGTTACTTGCTTGCTTTGCTGCAGTGCTCATATCTGAATACCATTTGTTTGATTGGTCAGGGTGTCGGGGGTCCTCTATTTCATCTAACCCCAGGTTATGATAAATATCGTATCTATTTTTTCCCACCCCCCTTTTTCTCCTCCTTCTGTTTTTTAATTGGGTACCAACTTGTGGATATTGCAGCGGGAATATTCTAGAGTATGCTTCATCTATGTTGTTCATGGTGACATGTGTGTATTCAGTAATGGTTTCTGGTGCAGTGTGTGTACGCATGCTTGTATTTCTGGAATTAGTTAACCAATAGTAATCATCATTTACAGTCCTTCCAAGCTCTATTTCCTTGGCTCCAGTATTATTCAACAATGGAATAGCAGTTTTGTTTACGTGCAAGTGTTCAAGGGGCAAAGTTATATTTTTACTATTCAATTCAATGTTATAAGTGTCCTTCAAAATAGCCGTTGCTTCAGTCCATATTAGTTTAGACCCTGGTTTTCTCATATCAGTTCCGCTCACCCCTTTGTTCATTTCATTTGCCACATATAAAACAACATTATACCAAATAAGATAAAACATCATTATTGCAAATAATATGGCAGCATATTTTATAACACATTCCAAATTATTTAATCTACTGGCCCTAGTGGTATCCCTATTGCTATCTAACATTTCAGCTTGCTCAGCCATTTCGTCGCATTGGCTCATGTTGAACCTATGTGGGCGAGACAAATTTGTTAAGTCATATGAAAAGAAACATAATTGCAATTGTTCATTCTTTTCCATTTCTTTACTCAGTTAGGCATTTAATAATTCCATTTCATTTCATCATGGAATAAAGGAGGAAAAAAATAGAAAAAACAACACAATTTATATGAAAAGAAAAGAAAGAGAGAGAGAGAGAGAGAGAGAGAGAGAGAGAGAGAGAGAGAGACAAAATATGTAAAACCTTTGCTTTTCCCCTATACTTTCCCTGTCCAAGTTGCAATTTTCATCATGTCAACCTGTGCCAGTGATGGCATCCACACAGTCGGTTTCATTTTGGGGAGGTGTAACACTGTGTGCCCTTCTTACGTCTGAGAGGTGCACCCAGTACTTTAACCCCGTAACTTTAACTGCAGTTGGGGTGCTGTACACCACTGTGTATGGACCATGAAATCTTGGTGAATTCCACCTTCTTACAAAATTTCTAACAAGAATTTGCTCCCCTGGCATTAAAGGCCCCTCCGGGCTGTCTGCTGTCGGCATGGAGGTGTCTGTTGCTACATCTTCAGTAAATGGTGAAACAATTTGTTTTGCTATGCTGCATACTGCGCGCATTAGCTGTGTTACGTATTCCTTAAACTCTTCTTCCAGCACTGTGGCAGCCCTGTGCGCATCAGATGCCCTCCTAACAGGGGAGAGCGGTGTGTGCATTCTCCTTCCCGTCACGATTTCGTGCGGGCTTAAATGATGATCCTTGCATGGTTGGTTTCTGAGTTGGAACAGTGCTAGGGGCAGACAATATACACATTTTCTTTTCAACGTGCTGCATAATTTCGATAAATTGCTTTTGAGCAGACCGTTGATCCTCTCCACAACTCCATTGGCCATTGGATGATAAATCGAACATAGTTTGTGTTTCACCCCCAGAAGGGAGGTTACTTCTTTGAAAAGGTCATTCACAAAGTGCGTGCCGTTGTCTGAACGGATCACGTCACTGATTCCCCACCGTGAGAATACATCTCGCACAAGGAACTTGGCAGCACATTTTGCATCAGGATGGGGACAGGGGCCCACTTCTACCCACCGTGAAAAAGGGCATACCACCACAATCAAGTATCTTGCTCCGTTACATCTTTCTCCCATATCGGCATAATCAATATGTAGTTCTCTAAATGGACCTGTAGGACGTGGCAAAGTGCCACGCAGAGTTCGCAATGTCATTCCTGAATTGTAAGTTTGGCATGTAGTACATTCAATCACAAATTTAGTCAAGTATTCGTGTAGATTAGGAACAAACCAATCCTCATGAATATCTGAGGCAATGTGTTGTTTTGCAACGTGAGCTGGAAAATGCAGTTGTTGGAATGCTGCTTCTAATAATTCTACGGGCTTCACTACCTTGCCTGTCGTTTCCTGTCTCCAAATGAGATCTGTGGCTGATTGCTTACACCCTCGTTTGCCCCACAACTCCTGCTCTTCCGTTGAGGCCCTTCTCTGGAGTTCTATCAACTGTGCTATGGGCATGTTATTGTATGCTTCTGCTGGTTGTTCTGCTGTGGTTGTTTTTACAATGTACTCTGATGTTGGTGTCTTATTGAAGTACGAGGCTTCTTTCGCTGCTGCGTCGGCTGCCGCGTTCCCCAATGAGACGGTGTCTGTGTTATGGGTATGGGCTTGGCATTTAACCACTGCTACTACCGATGGTTCTGCTAAAGCTTCTATTAGTTCATTTAGCAACGTGGCATGTTGTACAGGGGACCCGTCTGCTCTTCTGAACCCTCTCCTTCGCCAACATGATAGACCTGAGTGAACTGTGGTGGTGACATAAGCTGAATCTGAATATATGGTCACGGCACAATCTTTGGCTGTGTGTAACGCGCTGATTAGCGCAGTCAGTTCGGCTGCTTGTGCAGAGTAGTGTGAGGGGAGGCATTTTTGAACAATCACTTCATATGTGTCTTCTTCCATGCATACTACCGCCATCCCCACATGTTTCTCTCCTGTCTCTGAGTTTATGGATGCTGACCCGTCTATGAAATACATTTCTCCTTCTGTAAGGGCGTTTTCGCTTGCTTTGGGAATGTCATCGCCCTCTCCCTCATATGTGCTACGATCGTGTTCCTGTAAATCCTCAGTTGTGCATAGCTGACGGTAGCTGGGTTCACTGTCTTGCATCTGATCACATGTACATTTGGACTGATATATTATTTCATAAGCAGAGGCTCTTTGTGTTGTGAGGGTAGATTTTGATCTTTCCAAGATAGCAAATAACGAGTGTTCCGCATATAGCGTCACTGAACATCCCATTACGATTATGGCACTTTTCTCAATGGCGAAGGCCGCTGCAGCGAGGGCCTGTTCGCAAGCAAAATGTCCCTGTATTACTGGGTCTAATATTCCACTGTAGTACGCTAATGGTTTTGGCTTAGCAATGTCTTTTGTGTCAATACTGCTGT
Source organism: Ambystoma mexicanum (assembly GCF_040938575.1). NCBI lineage: Eukaryota > Metazoa > Chordata > Amphibia > Caudata > Ambystomatidae > Ambystoma > Ambystoma mexicanum. The sequence goes on from NC_090936.1 coordinate 903,406,777, forward strand.
CATCAATGTTCCATTGGTGTGTGAAAACAGGAAAAATTCCCTTTCATAATCTGGATTTGCAAGACTCGGGGGGGCCGGAAATAAGGTCTTTTAATCAAGAGAATTGAGCAATTGTCTCCTGTGTCCATTTTATTGGGGCCCTGTTCTTGTGTGCTTCTTTCAGTGCTTGTAGCATTGGCCGTGTGTGTGCTGCGTAATTGAGGATCCACGCTCGGCAATAGTTACACATGCCAAGAAATTTCTGCATGTCCTTCACTGTTTTTGGTATGTTAATGTGTCGAATGGCTGCTGCTCTGTCTGGTAGTATTCTTTTTCCATCTTTAGATATTTGCTGGCCAAGATACACAACGTCAGCAAGGCAGTATTGTAACTTTCCTTTGTCCACCTTGTATCCCTTGGCAGCCAATACGTTAAGCAGTGTTATCGAATCTTCTCTACACTCTTCTTCTGTTTTGCTGCAGACGAGTAAATCGTCTACGTACTGTATAATGGTGCTCCCGACATCTATGTTGCCAATGCCTTCTCGTAGTACTCTGTTAAAAATGCTTGGGCTCTCGCAATACCCCTGTGGGAGTCTGCAATGTTCATATATGCTGTTTCCTAATGTAAAAGCTGTAAGGTACTGCGACTCTGGTGCAAGTGGCACAGAGAAAAAGGCATTTTTCAGATCAATGACAGTGAAGAAAGTTGCCTCTTTTGGTATACTGCACAATATTGATGACGGGTTAGGCACTAAAGGGAACTCTTTTTGGATGACGTCATTGAGTGGGCGGAGGTCCAGGACCATTCTCCACGCCCCTCCTTTTGCTTTCTTAATCGTAAAAATCGCTGTGTTGCACGGGGAAGTTGATGGCACTAAGATACCTTGGCTTAGGAGTGCATTCACTGTTTCTCTAATACCTTCCTCTGCTTCTTTGGATATTGGGTATTGTTTCACTCTGGGTGGGTGGGCACCTGGTTTCAGTTTTATTTTTATGGGAGTTACCTCGAACAACAATCCTACACCGTGTGGTCCTGTAGTCCAAATTTCAGGTGCTACCCTGGCCATGTCTTCTTCAAATATTGTCAGTGGGGCTTTTATGTCAGCCATGAGTGGGTTGTGTATTTCTCTGTATTGAATCATAATGTCACGTGGTATGCTTATTTCCTTTATTATTTCTCCATCCCCTTCGTAATCAGTAAACAATTCTTCATCAGTAATATCTTTTAGCATTATGTTTGGCTCTATGCATAGCACACTTCTCCACTCGCGTCCTTGCGTGTCCAGGCCTATGACCACAATGCGTTTGTTGGAAACTTGAACTGCCTCGATGTCTATAGACATAATTGTGCCTGGCACTACATCTGTTGGTGTGATTGGGCGGAATATGAAGTCGGATGGTATTCTCCACTCTTTTTGTGTTATTTCAGGCACTACTCGGGCTAATGCCTATATTCCATAGACGAACATGTCCATGTCAATGGGAATCCCTCCTACTGCAATTTCCTTGGTATTCGTGCTTATTATCAAGAGTGCCCGTACGGGGCATACCCCTCGCGTCGAACACACTATTCCTCTTTCAGTAAAGGCTATGGTCATGTTTAACTTACTGAGCAGGTTTTGTCCCATCAAATTGATTGGCGCGTCTTCGTAATACAACAAGGGTGCACGCACTGTTTTTTCCCCCCACTGTTACATCAAGATCTTTTGTATAGGGAACTTTTAAAATAGCCCCAGAGAACCCCTGCATCTCCAAATTTCTTCCCGAGAGCTGAAACCGCCCTTCTGTGAGGCATGATTATTCTGCTCCAGAGTCTACCATAAAGATAAACTGCTTGTTTCCTGTCTCTGTCGCCACTAGTGGTTCTTCATTTGCACTCTGTGTGGTGGATAGGACTGGACACGCAAGTGCTCCCTGTGGGCTGTCCTAGTCTTGGTATCTTTGCTGACCTGGCATTGAAAAAACATTGTCACCCACAACCGTTACACCGCAGAATGGTGCAGGGGCACTGTTTGCGGCCGCTGCAAAAGGGTTATTGTTTATGTTCCCCACTGGGTTTTGTCTCACCATGGGCTGTAGTGCGTTTTGCTGTTGTGGCTGCTGCTGCTGTTGCTGTTGTTGTGGGGCTGGCTGTCTCTGTTGCATTTGGGGCTCATTGGGGCTCATAGCAGTATTGATCCTGTTGTCCCTCCCCTCCCCATTGGAGCTCCACAAGGGCTACCTGGGTGTGGGCAGCCCCACCCCTGTTCATTGTTCACGGGCTGTTGTTGCTGCTGTTGAAAATACCCTGATGGTCGCATTTTACAATCTCGTGAATAATGTCCCCATCGTCCACAATTCCAACATGACCCCTGTTGTCCGCCCCTTGGTCCTTGCCCACCATACCCTCTGTTTCCTATTCCTCCGTATCCTCCCCTTTGCCCGCGGTACCCACCTCTTCCTTGGGCCGGTCTGTTCTGCCACTGCGATCCTTGGCATGGCTGTTCCTCTCCATTCCACTATCCCTGATCTTCTCCAACCTACTGCGCTGCTATCCCAACGGGCCTTCCTCCCGCGTTTTCCTCTCCTTCGTTTCCTCTATCTGCTGTTGCACCAGCAGTAATGGCGGCAACCTTCACTAATTTCGTCTGTACCAATTTTGCTTCGACAGCTAGCCTCTTTTGCGTGACCTCCTTTTGCTTCCTTTTGATCCTCCTCCAGTGGTGTACAATTATGCTATGAATTTCAGGCCACCCTTTGGCTTCGATCCCAGCTATTTTGTCCAAGGCCTTTTGCACCTCTTTCGGCAACCTCTTTTTAATGATAAAATAGAATAAAGCTGTTGATTGATTCCATGCCGTACCAGTTTCGCTTCTCCATAAATCTTGCACTCGCACAATGAATTACGCAGTATCCTCGTTCTCCTCCATCGTGCACTGCATCACTACATGTCAACCTGGAACGTCTGGAAATGCACGCCGCAATGCATCCCACGCTTGTGCGCGAACATTGTTAAATGGTGATCCATTGTGTCGGTCACAGCTCATCGTACTCCCTGGAACCCTGCCCTTTCCCAGATTGTGTCTGCTTGGTCCCTGATTGCTGAAACTAATAGACTTTTTATATCACCTATAGCTAACGGCACACCTGCCGTGTTCTTCTCAAATACATGTATCCACTTACCTGCCCCTCCCGTCAGCGGGGGGAGGAGTTTTAACAAGTTGGTTTTCTCCATTTGGGCCCACGGAATGTAATTTGGCCTACCTGCTCCTTTATGTATCAGTGGCATTTGTAGTTTTTGTTTCTTTCCTGTTCTGCTCATCTTCCCTTTTTTCGTTTTACTTAAAAGTATGTTTCCTATCCTCCCTGTTCGTTGTCTTAATCTACGTTGCCATAATGGTGGCGATAGTGTGTCTGGGTAACGGCGGTTTGGCAGTGGGGAACCCTCCGCGGCAGCTGCCTCTTCGTATTCATCTAAATCGTCCCATATTTCTTCTATTTCTGACTCTAGCTCGTTGTTACCCTCCCAGTTTTCCTTGGGTTCACTTCCTTGTCTTTCACCCTGGTCTCCACTTTGTTGACTCGCCGGTGTATCTGCGCGTATAATTCTCACTGGCTTATTATTCAATTGGAACAGGAACTGTCCTGACTGCCACTCTTGTTCTTGCCTCTGCTGCGATGACGTCCCTTGCGATACTACAGACTGCCATGATACCGAGGCGGCTGGAGTTGCATTGCTTGCTGCCCCTATCGGGGGTGTGAGATCTGCCAGTGACAGCGGGGGTACCTCCCCTCCCCCTGGCAGCATTTGCCCTTTGTCACATAAAGCTCTTAACCGTGTTATTTCCATTTGTGCGTGTGCTAGCTGATGGTTCAAATCACCTGTTAAACGTGCTATGTCCACAGGAGGCGCACTTGTGGGGCCATACAGGCCTCCTTTGTCATATGGTGGAGGTTCGGGGGATGTTGCCCAGCCCTGAGCAGTGGCGGTGGGTGGTATATACAGGGTTCACTAAACCCTACCGCTGGCCTAGTCATTAAGGGATAGATTTTTGTTACTTCGTTTTCGGTTGTAGTTGTTGAGCATTCCCCTTTTGGTGTCCCGTCTACTTCTTCATGGTTTTTCTGCTTTTCTGTCATTCGGCTTGTACCTACCTCTGCCGTGGGGGCAACTTCCTCAAACATTCGCCATAGATCTAACACTTCTCTCCGGTTCTGTAACTGTTTCCCTTTGTATCGTGCTAGCAAATGTGTTGATACTAGGTCCAACACTCTTTTGTCAACTGATCCTCCTTCTGGCCAAATTGGTGTAACCCCGTCTCTCTTTATCTCAGTGATCCACTGATTGTGATACTTCTGTATCCTGTCGCTATAAAGTGGAAGGTGCTGGCAAATATGTGCCAGTGGTGTTACTCCCCACATGGCAATATTTCTTTTCCTTTCTTGTGTATTCTAGTACCTTTGAATCTCTTCCCACCTCTAACTAAGTATGTCAGTTACAATATGTGGAAATAATGTTTTTTTTATCAATGCTTACAATTATCATTTGTCACATTAGCTTTTTGAGAGGTGTTACCTGATCACCGCTCAGTTTATTTCTTCTGCTTTACCTTATATTAATTACAAATTACTTGTATTAAAATACTTTAGCGTGTTCAACAAGACATATACATATAAGCAGACCAACAAACATATAATAATGCAACATACACATGCACTGCCTGCACGCGTTTGTTCTTTCCCTATTCCCGTTACTGTCCCTGTTTTTTCTTCTTCCCTATACTACCTACTATTTCGCATTCACTCCCCACCTCTTTCACCTTTATTATGTCTCAAGATTTCTTACTTCCACGGAAAAAGAATATTCTAAAAACTACTCTGAGCCTACACGAGACCCCTACTATTTTTCTCTTTATCTTTATTCTGCACTTGGTCGGGACAAATGCTACACGACACCGCCTTCCACCCCCTACGGGCTAGGATACCACTTCTCTTCTTCTTCTCACTTCTTACAACACCTAATGGCCATATAACGGATAGATCAGAAAAGCCTCACCGTCACTCACGCAGACCCTATTCTTGGCTACCTTCCCTTTGTTGCTAATTCCCTTCTTCCCGTATTTCCCCTTACCTTCCTTTGGGGTCTTTGCAACCGGGACTCCACGTGTTCAGTCAGGTACTCCGAGGATCGCCACTCACGGCCGGACCTCGCTCAGGTCTGTCCCCCAACCAAGCCGTGGCCTGCCTTGGCGAGCAGCTTTTTCGATCGGGTATTCGTCAACCGGGAACCCTTGACCCTTTCTTTTTGGTGTGCACAGTCTGGTCAACCGTGGAGGCGATGGTTCTGCTGGGGGGCGCCCTGGATCTCGCTGCCGGGCGGCGCAGGCCTCAAGGCACCTCTCTAAATCACGTTGCGGTGGTCACCAAAAATGTAGGTGCCTTTCCCCGTCTTACTACGTGTGAGAGAAAAAATAAAATAGCAGACAAAACCCCTTGTCGGGGAAAGAGGCACTGAGACCCGGCTGCAAGAGTTCAAAGGATGGTTTATTTCTCCAGCTAGGAAATAACCCAAAAAAAAACCTCTCCCTTCTCATTACATCTTATTCATATTTATATTAGTCAAAGTAACTCTAACAAAAAATGCTAAATGGACCCGATTGGCCAGATGGTGTGGTGCTGTAGGTGTGGGTAGCATCTCTTCCTCCTGGTTGGCTGAGTAGCTGACGGACGTCAAACATCTCGTGCTCCATGCAGGTCAGGATCCGGTCACTGTGGTCACTACCTAAGCTAACAGGTTACATACTAAATAACAAATTATTTAAAACATTTTATGCTACTTGTCACATTTCTACATAAATTACACACAATGATTATTGTCAGGACAATTGGGACATTTGTGGCTTTAATTGAAGGCCTTGACCTTAATTGAGCATATAAAAGAATCAGGCTATGTTTCGCATCTCTTCTAGGTTTCAAACTCATTAGTACAAGTAAAAACATATATTGTAATAAAAATGCTTAAGGTTAGTAGTGGGTGTGTTGGGTGGGTTTCGCAGCACAGGCGAGGGTCTGGAACTTGAAAGAAATACCTTACAGGGGGTGCAGGGTCAGGATGGCAATAAATTGTTCTAATGGGGGTGGGTGGCTTGCACATTTATGAGGACGAATCGAGCAGAAAGTGCTTAGCTCATCCTGGTTCACATGCCGGTTCTCAGACGAACAGTGATCTCAGAGGAAGAAAACTGTAGCATATTGATTGTTGCAACTTTCTCCAGCTTCAGCGTGAGAATGGAAGCGCAGAGCTTTCCTTCGCAGGGGGAGTGCAAGGGTGGGAGCCAGCCAGCTGCCTGCGCGCCTTGCGTGTGTGTGTCTCTGTCCTTGGCTGCTGTGGTGGAAAGGGGAGCTGAGCATTGCTGTACTATCGCAGTGAGGCCTGTTTAGCCAAGATGGAGTCGAAAGGGGGCACAAAAGATGGATGCCCCGTGTCCTGCTCGGTAGTCCCATCAATGCAGCAGTTATTCGTGGTTAACTTTACATAAGGGCAAGGGGCAATCCCACTACCGGAGGCACGTGGTCCAAGCCTTGTACTGAGGAGCGTACGATGCGAGGGGGCCTGAGGACCCCTCGCTCCCATACAGTTGCAATACATGTTTTAATGTTTATGGTACAAATATTATCCATTAATGCTTTGAGTCACAAGTGAATACATTTTTTTTTGTTATCCTCTGGGAAAGATAATAAAAAAATTTTAAAAACTGCATCTATTTTACTGTGTCAGTGTGTTGGCTGCAGATTTACCAGTTACCGTCATGTTATTTTATGTTCCATCAATGTTACTGTCTAAAGGATGCTTTCTAATTTTTTGTAGGATTATTTAACAAGACACAAATTTGGTAATGCGGCCAGAAACGATCTGTGGAATACGCTCTCCCAGGTAAAGCCAATTGCTCTTAGGACATTGCTGAAAGGTATATCACACATAGGCGCAGTTAATATTTTCTTTTCATTAACTTACATTAAGATATTCGTTTTTAGTTTTCATTATACACATACTCTATTAGAATTATAGAGTTATTCTCTGTTGATTCTCTAAATCTCTTTTATTATAATTGAAATTGAATGCATGCAAATACATTTATTTTGAGTTTGACAAGTGACAGTGTTTCAATAAAAGTTCCTAACTAATGGCCTGTGGTAGGACAAGCAAAGTAATTACACTCAAAGAAGGCCTAATTTAGCAGCATAGTTGTTTACATTAAGCATTGTGCATGTGGCTCTCATCACTTAATACATGCTCAATGATGAGTAAGTCTAAGGGCAATGTAAACCAAGCCTTGCAAATAACATGCATAGAAATGAAGCGTAAATACTAGCAAATATATTGGAGCTCATTTCCCAGTAAAGAGACGAATGCCTGCATTTGCACTTACATGCAAAGTCCCCACTGTGCATTTTCCCCCATTTGCAGTGCAGAGTGCAAACGGCAAGTGTAAACTGTAGGCAAAATCGACTGTGGCCTCTCTTTTTCACTCCACAGAGCAAAGTGAGTAAATGTTGCCTCTCGTGTATGCATGGGAGGCACTGTATGCCATGGAATCCCAGGGGATCTGCCTGCTTTTGGCTGGTGTTAAAAGCAAGCAGTATCTATAGGAACCCACAGCATTTACGCCTGTTTGAAAAGGTAATGCTGTTGTAATAATGGAGTGTTTGTATGTCTGAAAGGATGTTATCTTCCATGCCCCCAGTCTATCAAAGAACTACATAAAAATATGTAAGGTAAAATTCACGCATCAACTGTTTACTCTTTTACGTTCATGCCGCAATGTTACGTTACTGATTAAGAAACATGTGCCTGAATGCATTTGATTTTAAGGAGTAATGGAAGATTCACTTTTTCAAATGGTTTTAAGACGCTTATTTTTCTCCCTCCTTCACTTGCTCTATCCCCTCCGTTTTTGAATCTGTATTCCGAAAAGTAATTCAGGAGCTTTACCTTATACACTTAAAATAAACACAAATCTAAACCCACATTATAGTTAATAATAATAATAATAATAATAATAATAATAATAATAATAATAATAATAATAATTAAGCCTTATAGACTTAGGCCTCTGGCTGTACCAGGAGCTATGGGCCCTAATGACCGAGTTAAAGACCTGAGCACAGCAAGGGCATTTACTGGGATGTATGGACCCATAACTCCCAGTACAGCCAGAGACCTGGTCTAGGGGATTACAAAAAACTGCCTAGAGCCATTGCTGGGAATTGGCTAGTTCCCAGCTACCACGTACAGCGTGAAGCAGAGAAAGGGGAGGGGCTACGATTGCCGCAGGGCCACGCCTGCTGGGCGTGGCCTAGAAAGGTGATTAAGTGTTATTCTGTTGATGATGCTGGACCCGGGCCGAGTCTGCCAGGTGCGGCCAGGCAAAGATTTGCTACCTTGCCCATCTTAATAAGGTAAGGAGAGGGGGCTGGGGATTCACTGTGTCTGGGCTGTGTTTTTCAGATGCAGCACATGGGGAAACTTAATGGTGCAGGCGCAAAGCTAGGCTGTTAGTGTGGCACTCCTGTGATGAGAGGGAATGCTGTGTTGGAAGCCCTGTTGGTGATGGGTGTGGCAGCGCAGTGCTCCCATCACTGGCGCACCGCACTGGGAGCCCTTCCAGCGGCAGTAACTGGGGGACTCATGTGGCTCCCCCTCTCATTGGCCATTTTCTGTTACTTTTTATTGTATTTGAGAGCTATACCGGCTCGTACAACCAGACATTGGCTAATGAAGGAGTGCCATGTCCCCACCCTAGGTTAGAAAGCACATTAATTGGCCCTGCAAAGATATGCTGCCATACCCACCTTAATATGGGAAGGAGAGGTGGCTGTGGGTTCACCGTGCCTGGGCCGTGCCTGAAACATGATGGTGCAGGCGCAAAGCTAGGCTCTTAGCGTGATTCTCCCATGATGGGAGGTAATGCCACGCTGAAAGCCCTGCCGGCGCCCGCTCTGGCAGCATAGGACTTTCATCATGGGAACACCACACTGACAGCCCTGCCAGCGGTGGTGACTGGGGGAGTCCTGTGACCTCCCACACCCTCTCATTGACCAGTTTCTGAGTCTTTTATTTTATTTGCGCGCCATACTGGCTGGTACGGGAGGGAAATTGGCTAATGAGGGAGTACCACATCCCTCCCCTGCGTTATAATGCACATTATTTACATATTTTAATACAGCATTAATGAACATTATGACCCTTGGAATGTTCACAGCGCTCCCCATTGAAGAATGTCTAAGCTGTAAATGCTGGTATAGTCCAGATTTTCTCCTGTAGCCCGTAGATTGTCTCCACATCTGTGACTTTCAACTTGCTTTAATTGCCTCCTGGCCATCATTCTGCCCTCTGTGCCTCTCCACTGGGTCATCTATTATGTTGTACTATTCATGCGTCATTTCCCCCCCATCTGTACCGTCACCATTACAAACAGTCTCCTTCTGTGTCTGACCTGCTTCTTCTCTTTACGCCAATGTCTGTTATGCCTTTGTGCACAGCAACAGCCAGTTCCCTACCACCGCTCCAGGCATAATTCTTTATTTCAAATTCCTGTTTACTTATATAGCAGGGTCATTCATTATGTGGCCCCCGATACCACCAGATATTTGGAACGTATCTCCCTTGATCCTTCACCAGTGAATATTCTGGCTCGGGATAATCGGAGTTAAGGTCCAAAACATCTCTATGGCAACTTAATTAATATGTTAGATAATATTAGCAGAGACGTGGGTCATAATAAATGTATCGATCACGCCCTTGGGTCGTACTGGTGGTTATGGGCCAATATACCTTATTTAAATTCCATTCTGCAATCAGGCCTTTAACTTTATTTCGGGGCCCTAACTTCCATAAGGGCCCCTGGGCCAGGTCTGTAAAATGTATTTGATAGAGTATTTAAAATAAAATGTTTTGTTAATACCAGTAATGCACCCTGAACTAGAGTGAAGGGCAATTATTTCATACAGGGCCGGGAGGATAGCCCTAGGGCAATACACTCTCTTTGGAAACAAGACAACATGGAGCAACACAGGTTAGATCCCCAGGTCCGTGCTTAGAAACCTCTGGTTATTTAGTGCGTTATAAATAACCAGTTACAATAATAATGCATTTAGGAATATTCATTGATATCATAGCAAGGCTTATTGGGAAAGGGAAATCACCACTGTCACCCTCAATTTAATGTAAACTAACATACACTAAGCAATTTTAGTTTGAATGTAGGGAGGTGTGACATTATATTGGGTACCTTCAAGAGAGTTAATCAGCAGCAGAGTTGGGAACAGCCAGTTGTCGTCATTTAGATCCTGTACTCAATGCAATCATTGGTGTGCATGTCTAATTTAAGGAATAATAGCTGAGGTAAATGCTAAATAAAGCGAGGTAAGAATTGGCACATGATGGGATTCATGATGGGAGTCTCGGGGTCAAGCTACAGATCTTTTCCTTTTTTGGCGTACCCTCTCTACCAGCTAATATCGCCTTTGAAAGCTTGCTCCTTCCTGAGGTTCTTTTCTCAAGAAGGAAATGGCTCAAAACAACAGTTGTGCACCAGGATGCTCCTCTTGTAACACTCTACGAGCAGCAGATGCTCCAATACCACAGGACAGAAGGTGGAGCAAGGGGCAGGACAGTTGGATGCAGCCACTGGCTAGTTGACATGGTTTGCCTATGGTACTGAGGGAATTTTGTAGCATAATACCACAACCTTGTTCTTTGCTTTCTCTTTCCGAGGTAATACCTTCACCTGCCACACCAATACACATTGTTCCCGACCAAACATTTAGAAGACCTTCCTGGATCCAACTCCCTGATATATTTGTCAGAAATGAATACAGAAATGCCAAACACACACACCCTGTGCATCTTTCTGCCAGATGTTAACTGATTAATGGGCAATTGTAATCCAGTATTGTCAAACAATGCACACACATCTGGGCAGACCCTAGTAGACCTTACAATGTCAGTATAAATCCATTTTTTTCATGGCTACTACTAAATTTCATTCTCACCGCGTGCACCTCTATATGTTGCAGTTAGGCGGTGGCTCATTGAGACATTGCTATTTCAACAAATACCCAATTATTTTGTCCACTTCTTTTGTTTAGATTTGTTCAACAGGGCTTTGTTGCACCTTGTTTGCATGCAGCACCTCACAAAATGCCAAATAAATGTAGGCGAGAATACACACACCCTGGCTCCTGCACGCTCAGAGTCAATACAATCGACTGCTGATCAAATGATCAGAAAAACAATAGATATCAGATGTAAGTGTTACCATACACTGGGCCTCATTCCTTTTTCATCACACCCCTCTTAAGAGTATAGCCTTCCCTCAGCCCACGTTACAAAACAAGGCATATGAGGTATATCTCTTATTTGTGCTTTTGTACTGTTGTTTTGTAGAAGTGCGAGTGTTGGGCAGGTGGTTTAGTCACTACTCACACGTGTTCTCCTATGGAGCAGTAGCTATTTTCAGATTAGGGAAAAGAAAAGAATCAGTGAAGCAGATGCTGCCAATGCAATTCCATCTCCACATCCATTCAGTGGGGATCTCCCACCTGTGTAAGCATGAGTGAGACTTGCAGTGAATACCATATGGTAGCCTGACCTTATACAAGCTTGTTCCAGCAGACGCAACAGACCCACCATAATAACATAGAGTTACCTGAAGCAGCAGAGAATCAATTAGCAAATGCCCAATCCTGAACGAGTAAAGAAAAAATCCAACACATGTTCAAACTCTCAGCAGGTGCCTTGCCCAAGGGAAAGGGACACAGCATATAAAAGAGAGCTCAAATAGTTCATGTCTGTATGGACAATTAAAGAAGGAGTTCATGTGCGATTGGAGGTGGATTGTGGATGAAAACGCTGGAAATAGAGAGGAGTGCAAAGTTGACAAGAGAAATAAAGAAGGTGGTGGAGAGAGTAACAGCTAAGGAGAAGGAGTTGAAGCACATGAAGTGGTGAATGGGGCAAGACTGAAGGGGGCTAAAGGTGCAGCAGTTGGAGTCAGAGAGGTGGTGGAGAGTGCAGGAGCTGAGCAAGAGCTGGTGAAAGGAGCTACAGAGGAGGGGCCATGGATGAAAAGGGGAAAGAAGAGCAGAGTACGTGGGAGGATTCCTCAGATTAGTGTAGCAGGTGACAGAAGAAAGATCTGGCGAGAAATAGAGATCTAAGGAGGACCAGAAAAGGCTGCAGGATATCAATGAGGGGAGTACTTACCCCATACCTATGGAATGTGTGAGTGAAGTGGCAGGAGGAATGAGCACACAGGGAAGCATTGAGGAGGTGCTCTAAGAGTGGAGACACAGTAAGGACAAAGAGTACAGGCCCGCAAGAGATCCCTTAAGCATGAGCTAGGAGGCCTCTGTTTTTGGGAAGGTCAGCACTTAAGACCCTAGGCACCAGCAAATGTAACCTGCAACTTGGTCCCAGCATTAGAGGAGATTGTGGATGCATTGGATGTCCTGGTTCATCAAGAGGTAGACCTGAAATGGCTGCAACCACAACCAGATGTATCAGTCAGTGAGGGCTAAAGTGCAAACTCTTCAGTAACATTTGAGAGACAATAAAGCTTTAATAACAGTGGCTGGAACAACCACAGAAATGGCCATGCGGTCCCATTTATTGAGTATCACTTAGCCCAATTCTTTGTGGAGTACCCCAATAAACCTTTGCTTTTGAACTTCATATTGTCTTCGTGTACCTTGTAGATACTAATCATCCACATTACAGTGGTCAGTGAGAAATGATGTGGAACCCAGAAGTGCATTCTGAAGCATAGGGATGATGAGAGCGGAACAACATTTAGTTAGTAGCATGGGCATTTTTGCGGTATGAAGGAGAATGTGAGCTTGACTGGATGGTTGGGAAGGCATCTCTGTATAAAATGGATACTTTAATGCAATTGTGTGTTGTGACTTCTGGCTATTATGTAATTCTCTTGACACATGGTTGTGTGTGAGAGGCAGTGGTGAGGGTGTTAGTGGTAGCAGCAGATGAGGTGAGGCGCTGATTCTAATTTGTTGAGGAGTGCAGATTCTGAAGATGCCTGTGCCTGTGTGTTAGTGAATATCTAGATAAGCTGGAAACATTGGTTTTTGGTGTATTCCGGCTCCAAGGGTGATGTTGCTGTGTAAATTAATGTAACCCATCCTAGGAGCATGGGTAGATGTGGCAATGCAATATGTTGAGACAACACAGTAGATAAGAGTGGCTAATCTCTGGTGGGCTCTATATGAGCAACTGATCCACTGTTGGGCATGCCTTAATTTGAAGATGAACAACGTGTAAAGCAGAATATGGAGTGTGAAGGCTGGGTTGGGTAATGAGAAGAGAGTTTGGTTATTGTGGTACAGGAGTGGAAGCATCCTAAGGGCCATGTGCATTTCAGTGGGTCTTGGGTACCTCCACATGTTGGTATGCTTACTGTCAAGTGTTGTATCTGAATTCTGTTTCATATTGATGCAGATGTGCATTGTTTTGTTTGAATGCAACTGTTAGTCCCAGGTATTCATAATTATCTACCTTTATGTGCATGGGTATATTACAGTTTGGTATAGATGACTGCCAATTAGGGCATCTGGTTATTGAATAGCATTCTGTTGGGGTGGGTTGGTCACAGAGCACTGTGTCATGATGCCCCACTGATTTGGTAGTACCCATTCTTCCATGTTTATGCCTCCTTGTTTCATGATATCATTGGGAGATGCTGCCCTAGGCGTGTGGTGGTCCATATTGCCCTTGAAGCAGAATAAGCTGTACATAAAAAGGAATTCCTCCTTATTTGTTGGTTACCAAGGATGCAAGTAGGAGTTCATGCACATTTCTTTAAATACCTGACTTTCCTCTCACCTAGAATTGTAAGGATACATTAAATAAAATGAACGGGTTTGTCTGGGCTTCCCTTGGTTTTAATTGGTGCATATGGTGAGGAATCACTTGGGACATGATGCTGTCTACTAAACATAGAATAGCCATAGCCTGGATACATTGATGCTTATTTGTTGAATCTTTCTAATCTTCTCCTCTCCTGGAGACACAAGTCATAATGCATTTCAACTAATATAGATAATGTGTCCGGGCTTGCTTTTAGTTATCTAATGTAGGTGCAGATGTTGTTGGATGCCTCTTCATGCCTTAGTGCTGGCAGCATTTATCAGTGTTTTCAATAATGTTATCTGCATGAGAGGTGGCTGTCCAGGTATTCCATATTTTAGTTTAAAGAAGACAAAGGTTTACAGCAGTATTCATAAGGTAATGTGATCCTGTATCCAATTGTGTCTAGTGACAAAGTTGTATCTAAGGAATTGGGGTGACACATTAGTCAACAGTTTAGTCACATTGTGTTTTCATTAGAAATGGTAGCAGAATAGCTATGTCTACTGATGCAGTTGACGAGAAATGGAACAGATGGCTACACAAATGCCTTGTTGTGAAGGTAGATTTCACTAGAAATGCTTGCCACTGGGGCTTGTACACATATCTATTTGAGGATGAGTTGGCCATCATGTAGGGCTAACCCATCCTTTGACTAAACAAACTGGGATATGGTGTAACAATACATTCTCTGTCATGCAGTTGTGTCTGCAAGATAACATTTGTTCTACTATGTTTTATTTTGTAGGCATTAAGGAAGGAAGGGAAAATCGTAAATATCCAAAAAGTGATGGATCAGTGGACTCTGCAGATGGGCTATCCAGTGATTACTATCATCAGAAATGAAACCACAGATGGTGTTGTTGCAATCACACAGGAGCACTTCATTTATGATATTGATGCAAAACTCAGGGACTCTGAACTTCGAAACAACAGGTACTTAAGACGCTAGCAGGTTTACTGAAAATTCATTTTTCTTTGAACATGTGATGTTGTTTCCAATTCAAAAAGCATGATTATGTATTTGAAATGGTAGGAATTTTATAGGTTTAATATTCGCTATATGGTTTCTAAAGTATTTTGAAAAGATCATAAAAGTCATCTTACAAAGTCTAAAAGGAACTAATGCCAAGATAAAAAGTGGAATAAAGAATCAAACAAACAAGACTCTATGTTGACTAGGAGCCAGTTATTTCACACTGAATCCCAAATTTCACCTGAACGTATGGTGGCAATGGCAGAAGGTCTAATATAATATAAAATAACTAGTGGAAAAGCCTGTGTACACGGGGTAATGTGCAGAAAGGAAGAAATGGTTAGAGTGTAAATTTAGTATGTGGTGTATTTTAATGTATTTTAATGTAATTTATGTTAATAGAAAAAAAGAATTGTAAAGGAACTTGCTCCTTTTACCTGCAGGATTAGTAACCTCAAACAAAATCTCAAAGAATCCATTGAAAGTTCAACATAGTTCATATGGCCAAGTGTTATATCTGCTCCTCATTGCCTTGGACTCCACATATGGGCTTTGGACTCACACATATAATGCTGAGGGATGTCAGAGTAATAAAATAAACTAAATTGAAGTCAAAGTTTCAAAAGTACATGAAGAACATTATGGATATAATAATACATACCAATAAATATTACAATGAATGATTACATGATACATAAGTAATTTATTTTGTTAGAGAAATAGTGTTTAATCATCTGAATTTCTGTTAATAAGTTTTTTTTAATGTTTATATTTTCTTAGTGTATGCAATAGGAAGTATGCTGTTAAAGTGGGATCTCTGTCTTGGGCATTTTCTGCAGCTAATTGTATGTTGTCATTGTTGAAATACCTGGAGGATGAACTTGAGGTCTTAATGTTGTATGCGTAAGGCAAACAAATGCACCCTCTAGGGTTGATAAGAGGCAAAGCGGGCAGGACGGCTTCAGGCAAACATACATCTTCATTTAGGTAATCATTGCAGTGTCATTTATCACTCTGCACTATGCTATTTCCCATTGCGCCCCTCATTAGTGTGCAACTACATACATCACTTCCATCAGTATAACACTACCACAGCACAAGTTACAGAGTTCCACATGTGGGTGTCATTTAATCCTGCGCTAGTTAATGCAATGACCTCCCACTGTAGTTAACATTACAGAGAATTTGTGATCAGAATGCCAGTAAGACAGCCCACTGAAGACATTAGAAAATAGCTATAAACAGTTAGATGCCTGCTAGAAAATTGGTAAATTGCTAGAAGAAATAACATGTCAATACAGTTTCTAGTGTTAATAGATCGTTGCATTCAGGGTAAGATTGCCTAATTAGCCTCGGCATTTTGGCAGCCATTATAATTCTTATATATCTCCACTCCCCCCATCAAAGCCAATACAGTTTTTCAAAGTATAATGTTCTTTATAAGTACACTGACCTATGGTAGTCAGTAAAGTTCTATCTCAATGCAATAGAAGATGAACACATTAATTGGCCTCACTACAAGAATGGCCGTGTAGTTAAAACTGTTAATTCAGTCATAATTCCATTATTACCACAGCATTACTGCTCCACTCTACTATGAGTTCAGTATTTCCTTCACCTTACTGCCAAGAATCAGCAAAATCGGCGGAATCACCACTAAAATCCCTGTAGAGTCATATGTAGTCTAAAAATTGGGACTTTCTCCACCCTTCCACCACTTGCAATCTCGCTGTAAATCCGTGGGACTAAGTGGCGGTAACTATAATTGAGTTTGTCAGTATTTCAGTGGATTTACTTGGAATAAGGCCCATTCTACTGAGAGGGCAGTCTACTGTGTGGCAATGTGCTAATGGGTGTTCAAATAAGAGGCAAACGATGCAATGGGCCTCATTATGAGTTTGGTACTGTTTTCGTAGTACATTTTTTAATGTAGCTGTTTGCTCAGAAAATAATAATTCAGCTTACATTGAGGGGGCACAAAATGACACAGATTGTCCAACCATGTAACCATATCCACAAGTCCACACAGGGTACAAAATATGTTTTTAAATGATATGGTATTTTTTTCATTGCCTTGAAAAAGAGTTGTAATAACCTGTTTTTTTAAAGATGATGCACTCTCTTAGCACTTTATCAGCAGCCAAGCAGCAAAGTTGTCTTGTAAAAAAGATACACTAAATCCACTTTAACTTCAAATTTGTATGATACTTTACATGATTATGTAAACGTTACTATTGTTAATTATTTCTAGTGCATTGTTTTCTGAGGTTTTATGGGGCTGGTTCCTGAAATAAAGTTAGAATTTACCTGACTTGGTAATAGAGTGCCCGGTGTCATTTACAATGTCTGTATTCAGTTCTCCTTGAAAGTTCTTTCATTGTTCAAGAATTGCATTGTAGTGCATATGAGATAGGTTCTATGTATTGCGTATTTGCAGACAAAAATGTATACTCGATCATTCATATTTTTGTTTGGCTATCTAGTAACTTGTGTTCTTTAGGTTTTGGCTTGGGCCTTCATGATATGTTGACCAGTAGTGTATATGGATGCAGACACATCAAAATGTCCACATTATAGTCTTTCCTCAGAATGGTGAAAAACCTAGTAGACATTTTAAATAGTATGACTATGATTATGCAACAGTACACAAACATACAAGAACATAAGAGGGTCCAGTTTTGCAAATCCATTTTCTTTTATTAGCACACCAAAGTGATTGTTACTTTAACAAAGGAAAGGTTGGACACAAACCAGATGAAAAAGCAAATGACTATGTTAGGTGGAATGTAAAGGTCAATGAAAATGAAATGCAATTAATTATATCATGGACAAAGTCAAAACACTACAGAGAATGATAAGGTACACTTTTGGTTAAACATCTGTTGTTCATAACTTATATGAAGTAGGAGATTACCTTGAGCAGTATCTACTTTTTAGGAACTATTTTTCCATTACTTTTTTAATTCTGGAAATGTATTTATTTAAGGAAAATCACAGGGAAATCTATGCATTTTTTGGCATATAAATGTGTGGCAACCTTTTTAACATTGATTTAAAGAGCAGAGGACCGGGTGAGAGGAAGACCAGATGATGCAGGGGAGGTAGAAACATGAACGAATGACAAGGCTAATAACATCCTATAACATAGGAAATATACCGAGATGTAAATTTGACAATTATATGCCTTCCTGCTTGTTTGTAAATTTGTAAACTACTCTGTAAACTTGACTCTGTAAATCTGTACATTTCTGCCATCGCTGTTACAATGTAATACTGTATTGCATAAGTAACCTGTAACCAAGTTGTCAATAACCTGTTGATCCTGCGCCCAAATATCCTCAGGTCTGGCGCGCATTACAAATGAATAAACTAAACGAAACTAAGGGTAGTAGGAAACGATAGTGAGGAGGTGCTAAGTTTTAGAATGAAGGGGTGAGGGATAAGTGTGTGGGGTTGTCGTAGAGAGATATGGGAGAGGAAAACAGGGTTAATGTGGTATCATATAATGTAATGCAAGTGGTTGTTCTGAAAGGAGGAGAGCTAGCAGGTTGGATATGAATGCAGATAGAATGGGAGCAGTACAGAGAGGGTGAGGAAGAGCATTCCAGATTAATGGAACGAGTAGAGGAAGAGAGCCGAAGATGATTTTACGGAGCGAGGGGGAGAGTACAGGCTGAAAGGTAGGTTGGGGAAAGTCTGTGTATACATTTGAAGATGATGAAAATTAGTTTTTACTTTGCCTTCTTTCTCATAGATAGTCAGCCAAACTGACAACGGGCTGGGGGAGGTGGAGGTGAAGCAGGGAAGGATGAAGTGTGTATGGACAGTAAACTTGAGTATGTTGTCTAGAGGTGTAAAAGCACAGTTGGAAAGGCAATCAAGTAGACTGGCATGGTAGTCCGATTGAGAGAGCACTACAGAAGAAATTAGGTGCTTACCAGTGTTGAAGGGAAGGAGATTTCTTATTTTTCCGATGTTGAGGAGATTAAGTCGACCTCAGCGGCAGACTTGGAGATGAAGAGAAATAAGTTGTGAGATGGCTCGAAGACCTCATGAAGGTTATAAGCAGAAGAAGAGTAGGGAAGGTAGTTAGGAGAGAAGGATAGAAGAGGGGGAGAGGAAGAGATCGCCTGTTTGGATGGGGAGTACAGAACGTCAGTCTTAGTGGAGTTCAGGATGCGGTAGTGAGATGCCATCCAGTATTTGATGGCGGAGAAAGAGTTAGACATTTGTGACTGTAGTTCATCAGATAATGAGGGAAAGTAGAAGATCTGAATGTCATCAGCAAGGAGTGGATAGGTTATGTCATAGGAGGTGATCAAGGTGACAAGAGCAGAGGTATAGAGAGTGAAGAGAACTAGCTATGATATGATATGGCATTTATAACATGTCTGTACACACATTTTACTAGGTGGCAAACTAGAGCCAGGATTTACACTTGCTGAACAAGAACAGTAAGGAGGTGAGTGGGGAGGTAAGACTTTTCCAGGCCACCTGGAAGTGTCTAGGTGCAGGATATAAAGCAAACCAAGCCAGAGGCTTGTCCCTGATGCCTAGGAGAGATAATGGTGAGAGAAGGTCAGCTTTGATGACAGTATCAAAGGCAGCAGAGATGTCAAGAAGAATAAGAATAGATGAACAGTTAGTATGACGAGCGGAAGAGATGTAGTTGCTGACATTGAAGTGAGCTCAGTGAGTAGAGTGCTGAGGTCGGAAGCCAGATTGAAGAGGATCCTGAAGATTGTGTGTGTCAAGGAACTCAGTGAGCCAGTTCAAAACTACACACTCTAGGATTTTGGCAGTTGGTAGGGCCGTTAGGATCTAGGATAGGTTTCTTAAGGATAGAGATGACAGTAGGCAATTTGTAGGATGATGGAAAGGTAGCACTGACAAGAGAGGAGTTGAAAAGAGAAGAGAGATATGGTGCAACACTGGGAGATATGTATTTCACTATGCGAGGGGATAGAGGGTCGACGGGGGCACATGAAGGATTTGCCCTGAGGAGAAGGTCAAGAATCTCATCATGGTTAGTGGGTGCAAAGGGACACATTGCAGCAGGAGAGGTGGTGAAGAAAAGTGAGCAGGTCGGGGGATAGAAGGTAATTTGAGACGGATTTTGAATGTTGAAAATATTTGGAGCAAAGTAGAGAGGAAGATCATCAGCAGAAAGAGTAGAGGAGATGGAGGATTGTTTAGGAGGTGAGGGAATTGAGTTGAGATATTTTTGGAGGACCCTAGGTTAAGAGGAGTGAGATCAAATGAGAGAGAGATTGAAGTCATGAGTGGCAGAGTCAAGGTGGAGTTGGAGATCCGATGTGCATACCAAGTGCAAAGGTTTTTCATCATTGTTGTTTTTAGGGTGCAGATAGTAGGTGTAATCCAAAACCAGGGAGGTGAGGGATTAGGAATGATTGTAGTAAGAAGGAAGTGAGAGAAGAATGTAGCATTAATAGCAGTGGTAAATTTAGTGGTTAAAGTGAATTTTGCGTTGGAGGAAAGAAAGTGATATAGATCAGAGTGGTAGATAAGTAATTTGGAGGCGTTAAACTGATGCTTGGTAATGGAAGTGGTAGATGGAAAGAGTGGGGTGGTATTAGGAGTGGAGTTTGAGGCAAACATGATGGAAGGATCAAAGGGCAAAGGAGCAGTGGTGATATTAGAGGAGGGGAGTTGGGTGGTTGGGCAGAGGGTTAGAGAAGGGAAGGGACCTAAAATCAGTGGATAGAGGAGTGGAGAGGAAAGTGAGGGGAGGGACACCAGTGACTGTGAGGTGTTGATGGGGATGAATGCATTCAATTAGTTGAAAGAGGTGGTCAATACATTGTCCAGCAGGAACAGGTGGCCAATAGAGAGGTATCATATGAATGTCATAGGGAGCAGCAATTGTGGAGATAGTGCATTCAAAAGAGGGAGAACGAGCAGGAAATAGGGAATTTGGAAAATGCAACCAGTACTACACCAGCACCCCTACCGGTTGGGCGGGGAGAGTGAATGAAGGTGCAGGCAGGATTGTGAAGGTCAGATAGAGCTGCAGAATCTGAGGCAATAATCCAGGAAGTCTTGTTACAGACAGATATAGGATTACAAAGAGGAACATAAAGAGAATGAGATGGAGCAGCATGCCGATGTTCAGTCTGCATAGAGAGGTGCTGGGTGCAGATGCAAGAAGAGGAAGTATGATGAAAGTTAGGTTTGAAGGTTTTGTGAAAATTGAGAATACCTCAGCGAGAAGAGGCGTGGTATAGAGGAAAAGAGATGATAGGGATAGGAAGAGAGTTGAAATGGTTTTGAGCAGAGGAGAATGCAGAGAGAAGTAGAAGAGAAAGCAAGACATAGTAAGAGCAGTACATGGTGAGGGCATGGCTAAGCAAAGACACAATTGCTAGTCATAAGCAAGTAGCAGGACACAGCAAAGCAATCGTTCAAAGGTGAAGAGGCAAAGAGGCTGGAGTAAATGCTGCAGGTTGGCCCTTAGCTGTTTGCCCTATGCTGGGTCATGTGGGGCTGAGTTTCCCCAAAGCAAGGAGCCAAATACTGGAAGTGGTGAGGAGCATCCATTGGCGGGAAGGGAAGGCAGAACCACCAGCCTGTGGCTTCAGAGCAGAGCAGGCTTGGAGAAGAAGGTGTGGCTTGATGGTAGCACAGGTGGCTGAGGGGACCCAGCTGGATGGAGGATGTCGTGTTCAGATACTCCTCTTTTCTTTTAAGTATGCATACATACTAACAAGTTGTATTACATCTGTGTTCGTATGTAGCATATCTGCACCCAAAAAATGGGTGTCATTTGTCGTATTATGTGTTGTTATCATTTGTGCCATATGTGATGCCCTAATTGATATAATTGATGATGCCATAAGTGACATCATCAATGCCATAAGTGATTTGATTAAGTAACACAATATTTGACCTTATCAATGATCACATTTGTGATATCATCAAGGGCTATATTTTCTGGTGATATCATTTCCCTGCTTAATATAAGTAACATAGGGTACAAAGCCACTGACACTGATAAGGTGCTGACACAAACAAGTCCTTATTCCCTCTAACCATATGATATGATATGATAATTTATTTATATTGTGCTCATACACAAGTGTTTCAGAGCGTGACAATGCAAGGGAAGGGAACAGGGGAGAACAAAAACAACAATGTTTCTAGGTCCAGTGACATAGAGAACACGCAAGTGCTTGTGAAAGGGAAAGGAGGAAAGAGTTCATGGAAGGGGGAGAGTGGAATGGGCAGAGCAGAGGAGAAAAGATAAATAATAATAAATACAAATAAATTGATAATAGACACAATAAACAGTGGTAGTGCAGCCCGCAAGTGGCAAGTGCTATGTTAAAGGCAGCAGTCTGGGTAAGTCTGATAAGTGCAGAAAAAGAAGAAAATGGGGGGACTGTATGGGTACAGATACAGTCCCCCGTGCAAGGGGTGGCCAGGAGGCAGTGCAGGAAGGTGACAGGGTGAGCAGGTACCTTGGCCCAGAGGACAGAGGGTGGCCAGGTGCACAGTGCCAAGTGAGAGCAGATCAGCAGGGGAGAGGGGGAGCAAAGGCACAAGCAAAGAGGAAGGTCTTGAGGTGCTTCCAGAACTGGAGATGGTTCTCCTAAAATTTTAGAGTGGCAGAGAGGCTGTTCTAGAGGGAGGCCCCAGCCGAAGACAGAGACCTACCCCCAGCTCGTTTCTTTGAAAAACGACTGACCCTGAGGGAGTTAGAGGTAGAGGAGCGAAACGCTCGAGAGCAGAGGTATTTGCGGAGGGATAGCTGAAGGTTTTATGGACCAGGCCCCAGAACATCTTGTGAACAATGCAAAGGGTTTTGAATTTAATCCTTGCACTCACAGGGATCCAGTGGAGACATTTCAGAGCTGGAGAGATACGATCCCAGGGCTTGAGACCAAGGACAAGTCTTGCAGTCCTATTCTGGATTAGTTGCAGAGGTTGAAGAGTAGTTTTAGATGTTGTATATGTTTTATAAGAGTAGTATATGTTTTGCCCATCTGCACCAATAATTCGTAAATGTAAAATGTACAATTGGCAGTGTAAATGGGTTTTAATTTGAAGGCAGGGCAACCACACCTCTGTCAAGTTTCATGCCAATATGGCACTTTCCTGGAAAATACACACAGTAGCATTCTCTTTCATTCTTTTTTTCTATATCTTTATGTATTAATTGTTCAACTTCACCTACAACATACAACAACTTTATTGCAGGAAGGTACATGTCTTTTTCAATATTCCATTCCACTCTCTTCCCTTCCCATTCCTCTCCCTCCCTTGCAACCACAGTCCTCCTCCCTTGCATCCCTGATCAACCTTGAATGTCAGAGAGTACATTGGTCCGATTTGTCTACGCTCTTGATATGATATGATATGATATGATATGGTATTTGTAACGCGCCTATACACAAGTGTTTCAACCCACGGCTTTCACCAGAAACGTGGCCCTGTCTTCCCTTATGACCATTCCCCCCAAATTCATATTATAACACATGCCCAACAATAACCCTCTTGGTTCCATATCTACTGGTCTTTTTAACACTCCTTTCATTTCTGTTTTCCCTGCATTCCAAAATCGCTGGAGTTTTACACATTCCCATTTCATATGGTAAAACGTGCCCACACCATTTACACATTTACGGCATCTATCATCCAGCCCTCTACCCATTACCTTAACCAGTATTTCGAACAATATACTCTGTGTAAGATCTTAAATTGTATTAGGCTCAACTTGGCCAGTATAGTTACTTCCCTGTTGTAGAGCCTCCTTCCGATCTTCTCCTACTATTAGCTGAGGGTCCTTTTCCAGTTCAAGTCCTAGGTCTTCCAGCTGTCTGGTCGGGTGAAATGCAATGGCCTGGTAAATAGTTGAAATCTGTTTTAATTGTATCTCCCCAGATATTTCTTTCCATTGGGGTGGCTTGGGGTATCTGTCCTTCTCCCTTCATATGTGGGTCCAAGGTGTGCCGCAACTGCAAATACTTATAGTGTTCTTTGTTGTTCAGTCCCCACTCATCCCTCAGTTTCTGAAACACTTTATCGGGTCATTGAGCACCATGCCCACCCCTGTGAATCCTTTGATTTTCCATTGCCCCACCCAGTCCGAATGTCAGATAGCCTGAATCAGCCTGTTGTCCCAAATGGGTGACTGCAGCGTAATCTGTTGTCGTCATCCCAGGTGTATGTGAGCCTGTTGCCAGGCCCTAGCCACAGCTTTTATGATTGGGAGCAGCATCAACCCTTCAGGTTTGCGGTATAGTATCCATCTAACCTGTTTAGCTGTAGTTCTCTATCGACATCTATCTCCCTTCCCCTGCGAAACTTCCACCTGTTTGACATTGCCAGTTGCAATGCCCAGTAATACCACTGTAAGTTTAGAAGACCTGTTACCTCTTCTATATCTGTCAGAAGCGGCATCAGCCTGCTTGCTGTTGTGCGGCTTGAGAGACGTGCTACAGACACACTGCTAGGTCCTCTCTTCTAGCTTTTCCCGGAGGCTCAGCACGCAGACAGGCGCAGCCGCCCAAAGAAGGTCTGTTGGTGTGACGTGTGACCCGTACAGAGAGTACTCCATGATATGGGCTGTTATGGGCTGCTACTGCTGATGCCGGCACCAGAGCTTGCCCAGGCACTGTAGCTCGCCAGGGCTGAGGACAGGTAATGGGGGCCAGTGCTCTCTGCAGTGGTCCTCGTCTTACTCGCCCTCTCCCCACCACCCAAATCCTAAAGACTTGCCTCCAACTCCAGGTTGCCCAGGAGCCAGGCATTCCATCTACCCGTCCAGTTCTACTTGCGGCCAATGGCAGCAGAAAGTGCAAACTGCACCCTTCAGGCTGCTGGGGTGAGGGGGTTGCACAGGGGGTCATTGAGTCTTAAAGACATCGAATTGGGCCGGGGGTTTGGGCCTGAAGCGAGGGAGCATGCCCGAGTCTAGGTACCTGGGTGCTGACAGTGCATGCCCACGCTCGGTGGACCCTGCAGTATAGGTCCCATTAGAATTGTCCCATTTGCTCATTGGCCCGATTGGAATTGTGAACAATACATTATTAAAACCTCTCCCGCACTTGCATTACTCGTGGATGTTTTGTTGCCATGAAGTCCATGAGGTCCTCAAAACACCATCGTTATTGCTTAAGTAGTGGGACACTTTGTACAGGGAAATGCCCTCGTATCCCCTCTGCTATGTCTGCTACGACCAAGAAATCCTCGCGCTCCAAAAAGGCTAAGTTATTACAACTGTATGGGCAATCCATGATCAATGTGTTTTTTGCATCTGTAGCAACATTGGCTGAGGTGGCACCATCTACTGAACATTCACTGATGGTGGGTGCTGCCAATATGGTGATAAACACTCCCTCCACCGCCCCACTCATTTACTTGACAACAAGGAATCCCTTTTAAATGTATGTTGTACACTCCATTGTCCACTGAGCATGACAATGTCATTGGTACCAACCTATCTGCTAGCCCCAACTTTGAAAATGTGCATCGCCTCTCTTAGGGAATTCACAGCGGGGGTGAGACAGATCAGGACACTGGCACTGACAGCTTCAGATATACCAGATCTTCAATTGTGATCATTCTCTGCAAGTGTCGGTTGCCAGTTATAGGGTCAGAAACAAAAGGATCGAATGCCTTTTGATCGACAGTCAAATAACCGAAAAAAGGGTCGATTTTTTTTTTGGGGGGGTTCCCCCCAACCCCCTGTTTTCTTTATTAAAAACATTTTTTTTTACCAACCCAAACAAAAAATATATATATAAATAAATTTTAAAAAAATCGACCCTTTTTTTTCGATCCTTTGACTGTCGATCAAAAGGTCATTCGATCCTTTATTTTCGATCCTTTGACTGGACACCCAAGTGTCGATATTAAATGTGCTCATGTCTAAAATAGAAGCCCTTTTTGTGCTATTTGGCAGGATAGCTCAAGGGCAGCATTCTCGCCTTGGAACCAAGACAACACAGAGCAACACAGGTCCGATCCCCTTGTCAGCGCTTAGAAACCTCTGAGTATAAAGTGCGTTATAAATAACCTATCATATTGTATCATATCATGTACTAACCTGGAAGAGAACCATTGTGAGACAAAAGGATTGTGTCAAAGGTAGTGGATATCATATTGGATTGCAGCATTGAACCTGTTCAAACTGCAGCAAGAGTACTGAAGAGATGTGATGTTCAACTACCATCACCTGAGATTTCAGAATTCATTGCCCAACAGGGCCCACCAATGGGCCAGCTTTCCCCTGTACCTTTGCTATCACTGTGTCGGACTCAGTGTCAGTAAGTGCAGAATACGGAGAGCATGCATTAGTGGCTTTGCAACCCAAATTTTCAATGATGAACAGCCCTCCTCAGGTTTGCACAAACAAAAAACTATGCTCAAAATGGCAGCATAAGAACATAACTTCTCCGGTTCGTCCCCCTGTCTTACCAGCACAACCTCCCGTAGATGTCTCTTGGCCATCCACCAGCACCTCTAATTACATGCCGGCCACTATAGACCTGGGGGATGGTACAACTAGGCAGAGGCACTATGTGGGCCTATTGACTCCTGGCTTTGTCTTCCACCTGCCCCTGTTGCACCATCTATGCCAGTGGGCACGGAGCCCAACAATAAGGGGCAGATACAAAACCATCTGCCATGTGCACCTGAGCATCCTCCTAGTGCACCATCTGGTTCACTGTAGCAAATGGAAGTACTGACGCCCCAATTTCCCTGCCCTAATTATGCCTTACTACCTACCTTGTGGTATCCCCTTCATAGTGAACGTGGTAATGAGCTACACTTAGGGAATCTAGTAAACATCGAGGAAATTAGTCCTAGAGCAGAGAGTCGGTTTCTAAACAGGTGATTTTTTTTGGCCTTGTGGAGACGGATTCCGGGACTTGGGGCCATTACTAATTCTGTCATATTGTGTGTTGAACTTCCAAACTGGTTTAGCCCCACAAACTGGATTCCTTAATATATATGTATTCCAGTATGTTGTATAAGTTGGACTTCCGGTTAACAGTGTGTCATAAACAAACAGTAAAGACCCATGATGATGTCAACTGAAGGGGCTTTATGTTTACCCTATTGGTGTGCAATCTCATTGTCTATCACCCCTTGAGAGGCTCAGTGTTCCGATTTCAGGCGTATGTATTTCTAATGAAGCAGGTCGGCCCAGCGAGACCACATGTGGTGCCCTAGACTCTTTGAACTTGAATAAGCATTGACATTGCATATAATGTGTTAGTGTAACATTGACCCACGATTCTTGTGCAATTATCTCCAGCCTCTTTTTCCATACCATTGGAATTAATGCGGGTGATTTCATGGAACAAGACAGGCATCTAGAAGTATATGGAAGATCCTGCGTGTTTGGACTTAGTACATTCTTATGATATCATAGCCCTGCAAGTGACATGGCAATTTGTGGCCCATGGCATCCAGGGTTTCATATCATTTAATGTACCCGCTCTAAAGGGGAAAAAAGGGCGCTCAAGTGGTGGCTTGAATCTGTGGGTTCATGTAAAAAATATTCTTGACAATATGTATGTCCCCCTTTGTCCTCGGCAAATACATGAAAATTCAAATGAGCTGTCTTGATGGGTCTAACCTATTGTTTATTAAACTTGTATAACCGCCACCACGCCACTGCAAGTAATCCCTTGTTATTATTATTGGAGGAAAGAGTAGCTAAGTCTGGCAACTGTACAAGTTCCTGGCACCCTGTTGAAGTAGGGAAGAGCAGCAGTCGGAATCTAGCAATGGGAAGTATGCAGAGGCTGTCTGGGTTGATAATTTCGGCAGCATCTACAAGGCAGTAAGCCTGTCCCCTCGGATGCGACCTTGAGCAGCCTCTGGAGGGCTTGAGATGGGGGATACGGTTCCCCTTGTGTTGACTATATGTGACATTGAGGATGCCTCCATATCACAGAAACTTGGGAAAGAGCCAGGCCCGGATATGGTCCCACCAAGTGGTATAGAAAGGAGCTGATTATATGGCTCCGTACTTTCTTAAACTCTTTAAAATTTTGCTGGCAGCCAATAGAGTACCTTTCTCATGGACCCAAGCAATCATGGTCCCCATTTTTAAGAAGGGGAATGGTGGATGTCTGGGCAATTATCCACCCATCTGCCTCCTTGATGCAGGGGGCAAAGTGTTTGCCAAGGAGGTGCTCGGCCATTTGGTGACATGGAGCATTGAGGTGGGGCCTTTGCATCATCTGCAGCGTAGTATTAGCGTGGTAGATCAAGTACTGGGGCTCCAGCTGATTCTGGATAAGCATGCAGTATTAAAGTCGATTAATATATCTGCAGTCTTTTTGGATTTGAAGACCGCGTTTGACAGTGTACCCAGAGTGGAACTGTGGAATCTTCTGATTAACATATGTCTCCCTACTGGTATTTTAAGAGCTATACTGTCACTTTATAACAACAATGGACTGGTAATTAGTTACTCACCAGACGGCCAAATATTCTCAAGAATCAAAACAGGGTTGTGTCCTTGCACCCACCTTGTTCTGCCTCTTTATTAATGGGGTTATTGATCACTTAGTGGGTGAACAGACTGGTGCCCCATCGCTGGCGTGTGAGCGAGTGCGGAAAGCAAAGTCAATGATGTTCAGCACAAGGGGATCCAGGAAAATCCCCAGGCTCAAAGTCTGCTTGAAAGGTGGTACCATTTGGCAGGTAATGAGCTATGACTATTTGGGGGTCCGATTGATGGCCAATTGTGACTGGAGCAACCAGTTGTAAGTGGGCAGGTTTAGAATTGAACATGTGCGGTGTGCTGTATTCAGATTCACTCAGGCCCTTGGGGCGGGTCCGGTTAGTGTTATTCTACAGATTTGTATGAGACAGGTTCGGCAGGCTGCCCTTTATGGGGCCGAACTCTGTGGTACATATAATCTAGGCATGCTCCAGGTTGCAGTGTTGACATTTCTCGAGTCAGTAATAGGGCAGCCGGCCAATGCGCCCAATATCCCGGTTCTATGGGAAACGCGCTTACAGAGCGTTGGCTTTGTATGTCGGATGAGACCAGTATCCTTACGGGCTAGAGTATGGTCAAATGGTGATCTGGGTCACTATAAAAGTGCTGTTAGGGATGTTTTGACTCATCCGGGAGGGCTTGATCTACCCTGTATTCGAGCTATAAGAAAAGAGTTGACTGCTATGGGGGTGGAATGCTATTGGTTGCAGAACTAATTGATCCTAACAAATTGCAAAGTATTATTTAAAAAGGCCAATGCAGTTAGATGGCAAAGACACTTGTAAGTGACTCCAATCAAGCAATCCCACTAAGTCAGTGCCTTGTATGGCATGCCCAAGGGAAGCCCTTATTTATATATTTTTATGGCAAGTTATAATCAGGATGATGAACCCTTGTATAGCACCCCTCTCTTAGAATCCCACTGAGCCAAGAAGTAGATTTGAGATTTGTTTTGCAAATTTAAAAGGTTTGTTTGAAAAATTAAACTATATATATATATATATATATATATATATATATATATATATATATATATATATATATATATATATATATATATATATATATATATCACACTTCTATAAATAAATTGATAATGGATAGTACACTTGTGAATATGAGCAGTAATCAGCAAGAGGTAATCCTACAGTAGCACAGTCATTGGTTACTTATGAATAGGAACAGAAGAATAAGGTGGAAAGAATGCTTTATATGGTTCAAGGAAACGCAATGATTAATGAAATGCAGTACAGAAAATAACTTGATATGGCTTCAACAAAAGACAATGTAATCACTTTTCCTTGACAATTCACTCCCCCCCTTTATGCAATATAAGGAGATGGAAAGAGGAGCACACAGTTCTCAGGAATGCAATCAAACACAATACGAAATTCAATTCCCCCCAGCAAGCTTAGAGGAAAACAGGTAGAAATTTGAAACACAGGCCCAAAATGCTTTGAATGTGATGACAATGAAGTGAGAAATGTGCTAAAAATGCTTTTAATTCCCTCTAGAGGTTCAGGGTGGGTGATATCTAGTTTATATTAGTCCAGGCTCACTTTAGCAGTGCTCTATGAGTAGCTAGCAGGTTAAAACGAATTCTACCAAAGGAAAGCAAGGAGCTGCTGATTTTTACACGTGGCTGAAATTGTGCAAAATGTCAAATCGCCTGCGTCGAGCGTGATTGCGGAGGCACTATAAGGAAGTCGGTTCTAGGCTCGTTGGAAAGCTCAGAATCTTAGCTTTTAATTGACAGTTAAAACTCGCTCCTAGCACAAACGGTTCTGGAAATACGCCCGGTTTTGTGAAGGTAGTTTTTCGGATTTGAAATTTAAAAGTTCAAAATGACAGGTGACAGTTTTCAGCTTTAAAAAGGACAGAATGACACACACGATTCCTATGAGGTAGTTCTAAATAGGTTCAAATAGTTTTAATTAGATTATTTTACACTAAGAGATTAGTCTGGCACTGTCCTAGAGTACTCACACTATCTTTTGGACAGGAATGACTTCGTCACCGATCGGGTCAGGATTGGCTGGACTTCTGCTAGCGGTTCTTCACAGCGGTCTGGTCTCTGGTTCTGCTCTCAGCACTGCACAGTTCTGGTTTCTCTGGATCTTTGGTCTCTCTGGATCACTGGTCTCTCTGGATCTCTGGTCTCTGGAGGTTGATGGATTTGAAGTCTGGAGTCTCCCGGCAAAGCGTCCCGCAAGAAAGTGGAAAGTGAATGTCCTACCTGGGTTTCAGTGGCACTTTTAATGTGTTTTGAAAATGGGTGTGTGCCTGGGCCTAGCTAAGCCTGCCCCTCTCACTTACCATTGGCCAAGCTTTCCTCTCTCCCTTGATTGGGGGGAAGAAATGGAGTGTCAGAGTGATGCTCTAGGTTTTATGGTCAGAGGAACCTCCCCTTGTCAAATTGCACATAAATCTATTTCTGACCCAAATACATATTTCCTAGATACACAATTTGTTGAAATTACATGTACATATTACAGATTCCTTATAGTCCATGCTTGTCCGACCCTGATCTTCCTGGGGGCTTGCATTAAAAAATGACAACTTAATTTCATTTTTAATTGGTTTACCAATGTTAAATCTGTATCAAAAATGACACCAGTGTACACCCTCCTTCAACACACATTCCAGTAATATACTAGGTTTCTAGCATAAACCCGGTGTCTGTAATATCAATAAATAGCGGGGTTTCACCCTAGAACACCGTAGAGATTGGAGTTTGGACTCCAATCGTGAGGGCATTTTTCAAACTAAGAATCTCAAAGTTGTACATTCCTGTCATTTGGATACAATAAGTAATAAATGTTTCTATAAAATATATATTTGCTGCAATAGGAATCCACACTCAAGTCTGGCCCGCCCCTTGAAGCTGGGTGGGTCAGGGATCACATGTCTCTGCTCACAGGCAGCTCTCTATTTACAGCCAACATTCAACATTAACATACCCCATTCAACTGAAAGGGGCTATTGTCTCTCTCCTCCAGGCTGAAGGGGAAACCCCCTCCCTCTCACTCAGAAGGGCCATGTGATATCCGTCCTCCTGTTGTGAGTCTCTGGGGTGTTAAGAGTTCTCAGCCTCTTGGCCTCTGGGAACAGCAGGTGGCTAAGATGTTTAATTAATCAACAGGCTTTGAAGTCCCTGCCCCTCTTGCAACTCCTAAATACAGTTTCCCTGTCAGAGTTTAGACCACTAGCGCCGGTTTGTGGACAAAGCTGGTACTGCACCCATTTTTGGGATCTGTCTTGAATTAATGCATTTCAATAGAGTGGTCTTTTGCTTGGTAGTATAGGACCCTTGCTTAACATTGTTTTGATGGCATCCTTACAGTAGAGTGGTGATGTGGAACCCCCCACAAGAAGGTTGTATCTTTAGAGTGGTCTTGTGCACATGATTTTAGCAACTTTTTGATATTAAAAAAACGGATTTTGACCAGAACCACCTTTCTTTGCACTGGTGGGTGGCAGATTAGGTGACCATTTTGGTGTGTGCAAACTGTGCAGTTCTCCTGGATTCTGGTGTGAATGTGGGCGGTGACAGCTCATCCCCACATCCACCCAGTCTATACGATTTAGTTTGTTATGGGATAGAATAACGGGCGGCGACAGCTCATCCCCGCATCTAGCCAGTCTATTGATTCAACATGGGTGAAAACACTTGACAAGCCCCCCCGCCCGACTACGCTTTGATTTCTAGTCGAGGGGGAGTCGGGTGCAAAGGATGTTTTGATCCACGCGCTGGTATGTCCGCCTCATCTTCTTCCAATTCCGTAGGTGGCACAGTTCATCATCTTTTCCTCCATCCGGTTGGATCGATCGGTTCTCCTCGCCTGTCCTGCTGGGAATATTGGGCGGTACCCCAGGCCCCTCGGGTCTCTGCTCCCGGTCCCCGGTCGTCCTCCTTCGTCAGTCTCCATGGTTTGCTCTCTCCTAGGATGATAAAGCAAACGCGGCAATACCTATTCATAGACATTTTTCCACCACTATTGATCTAGTGGGGCTTCATGTACATTTTATAACGCAAAAGACATAGCATTCTTGTTTTGAAAAACAAGATATAATATGAAACATTTTTTTTTCAAATCATAATATTTTAGAGACTATATGTGGGATATTTTAGGATGGGAACTGAATTAATCTGGAGCGGTCCCCTCTGGTATTGCAGAGGACTCCTCCAGTTGTTGCAGAGTGTGCCTGGGATGGCAACACTTTAGCTGATTAATATGGACCCACTTGTCTTCCCCTTCCGCCAGACTACCTTTGTGGACGCAGATCTGATAGGCTACAGGTGAGATTTTGTCTATAATTTCAAACGGTCCCTTCCACGTAGGCAAAAATGTTCGCTGTTTGGCCTGGTTCCTTTGGAAATTGTATAGATAGACCCGGTCCCCCACCTCGTATTCTTTCCTGGTGGTTTTCAGGTCGTAGTGGGCTTTCATGCTATCAGCTGATCTTTCTAGATTCCGCTGATTATAGGCAAAAGCATGTTGAAGGTGTTTCCTTAAATTCTCCACATACTCATGAGTTGTGGAGGCATTTATCAACGTCTGCTCTTGGGTCCTGTAGAGCAAATGCTGGGGAAGCACCATCTTGCGTCCGGTCATCAACTCAAATGGTGAAATTTTAGTTGCAGATGAAGGGGTAGATCTGATGGCCATTAGGACCAGAGGTAGTCGGATATCCCAACTTGGCCCAGAATCTGCCACAAACTTTTTTAAGATGCTCACAATGGTTCGGTTGTATCTCTCCACTGCTCCAGAAGAAGCTGGCCGGTAAGCAATATGTAGCTTCCTTTTGACCCCCAGTATCTCCCACATCTTTGTCATTACCTCGCTGGTGAAATGGCTACCTCTGTCTGACTCAATCCTTTGAGGTAGACCAAAACGGGAAAAGATGTGGTTAATCATCAGAGCAGCTGCTGTTTCTGCCTTGCAGTTTGGGGCCGGGAGACATTCCACCCACTTGGTAAACAAGCATGTGACGGTCAACATGTACTTGTTTCCTCTAGAGGAGCGAATTACAGGGCCTACAAAGTCGATTTGTAAATCTGACCATGGCAGTGTCATTCCCCTCTTTTGGAGAGGCGCCCGGTGTGTGAGGGATGTTGGCTGAAATTGTGCACACACCAGACACCCCTTCAAGTATTGGTTGAGGTCCTGCCCCATGTGTGGCCAGTATGCAACCTCTCTTAAGATTTCCAGTGTTGTGTGAAACCCCCTGTGACCGGCGGTGGCCGCATCATGGGCGTGACTTAACATCAGGCTTCGGAATGAGGTAGGGACCACCCACTGATCATGGCCAGCTTGGGATTTCCTTACCAACAAACCGTCTTGGATTCGAAACCTTTTTGGACATTTCATCAACACTCTTCGGTCCTCCTTCCCAATGTAATCGGTATCCGTCAGGGGAAAGTTCTCAGAGTCCTCAATGTGTTGGTAAAACTTACCAATTATTGGATCCCCTTTCTGAGCTGTAATCAAATCAGCATCAGGGGTCTCCTTACTCCATTGTGCAGTTGAAAGATCATTGTGAGCGTTTGTCTGGGACCTAGTGATAGCCGTGACCTGGATTTCCCCCAATAGGGACTCTATTTCTATTAGATCCCCTTGGATGGCCCCGGTTTTGGCCAGCTGATCAGCTAAGTCATTTCCAGTTTTGTCTGGTCCCTCTACTTTGGAATGACCCTTAATCTTTTTCCAGTAGATGGTCATCCCATTCGATGTGACCAGATCATCAATATTTTGGATTAGCTTTCCATGTTTCAGGGGTTTGTTATTAGCACATAACATGCCTCTGGTTTTCCAATTGACCAGGTGCTCCACGAACCCGTTCCGTACATAATCCGAATCTGTGATTATGACCAGTTCATGGAGTTGATGTTGGACAGCAGTGAGGATGGCCTGATGCACAGCCATCAATTCTGCCACCTGATTACTTCGGGGACCAATTTTGTATCCAGCGGAGGGTTCTGGAAACTCCTTCACCCATGCGATCCCTACGCCGGCCACACATTCTTTTTCCCCGTTGTTGTCAACATGGTAAGAGCATCCATCCACATAGACAGTGGGCATTCCCTCACACTTGTCTTCTTCAAAGACTTTGTGTGGGGAATTAAGGTATGCCTCCATGTTGTCCTTGATTTTTAGACCTTCGTCCTCGAGACAGTGTTCTCTGGCACAACCATGCAAGTCAGCCAGACCTTGCGCGGGG
Source organism: Ambystoma mexicanum (assembly GCF_040938575.1). Lineage (NCBI taxonomy): Eukaryota > Metazoa > Chordata > Amphibia > Caudata > Ambystomatidae > Ambystoma > Ambystoma mexicanum. Next base: position 903,441,342 of record NC_090936.1, read on the forward strand.
GGACTCTTCTTATTTTGGCCATGTCTGACCTCTACAGGAAAGCCTTGCATTGACAGAATCCAGGAAGTAATTCGGGAATTACTCACATTTCCGGGCCGGATTCTGTCACTTTGGAGGTATTGCAGAGGCTGGGGTGGAGTCTCCACTATGATGTGTTCCCCCTGGATGAACGGGCGGTAATTCTTCATTGCCCACACCGTTGGCAGGAGTGCCTTCTCACAATCGTTGAATTTTTCCTCCACAGAGGATAAAGTTTTGCTCGCATAGGAGATTACTTTATTGACCTTGTCATGCTTTTGGTATAATACTGCCGTCAAGCACGTATTAGAGAACCCTGTCTCCAGAAAGAACTCCTTGTTTCTGACAGGGTAAGCTAGGCAAGGCGCTTGTGAGAGGCTTCTTTTGAGTTGTCTTACTGCCTCGGATTGTTCTGGACCCCATTCCCACTTGACCTACCCCTGAAAAAATGAATCAGGGGTCTGGTGATCTCTGCGTAGCCCTCAATGAACTTTCTGCTGTAATTAGTCAGTCCAAACAGGCTCCTTAGTTCCCACAGAGTTGCAGGATCCTTCAGTTTCTGAAGTGCTTCCACTTTCTTTTCCTGGGGACAGAGACCATGAGGAGTAATCTCATGCCCCAAGAAATTAACACGGGTTCTACACCACTGTGCTTTCTGAAAGGAAAGTTTTGCTCCTGCGCCCCTCAACTGTGTCAGAACATAACGGATCTCCGCTATGTGTTCTTCCACCGATGAACTTTTGATGAGGACATCATCTACATAAGCCAGGTTACACCTCGCACCCAGGTCGGGCATGGCCTTATGTAGGAAAATGTTGAATTCATTGCCGGAGTTGAGGTATCCGAAGGGAGTCCGGGTCCATGTGTACTGCTGGCCCCCAAAGGTAAAAGCCAGTTTGTATTGGTCCTCCCTAGTGAGTGGCACGGTCCAGTATCCATTGGTCAGGTCTATTGCAGTGAATACCCGTGACCCCTGGATCTGGGCCAGCCCTTGGTCAATGCAGGGCAGAGGCCATTGGGAAGTATGGACCTGTTTGTTGAGCTCCCTAAGGTCGGCGCAGAGTCTCCACTGGCCGTTTGGCTTCAATATTCCCAGCACCGGATTATTGAAGGTGCTGTGTACTGGATGGATTATTCCCCGGGACTCAAGGTTCTTAATGATTTCAGTAAGGGACTCCATGGATGCGAGAGGCAAACGATATTGGTGGGAATTGTTGTGGTGTGGATGTCGGTGCGACCACAGTCAAATGAGTCTACTGCAAATAGATCTTGGAAATCCAAGAAAACTTGTTTCAACTTTTGCTTCTGTTCTAGAGTCACACAGGCAGCAGCTAGGTTGACTCTCTCTTCCACCATCTGAATGAAGCCTGGAAAGACTTCTGGTTTTGCTATCTCAGCGGCCTCCTCCAGCTGGGTGGAGAAGTCCCTGGTCAGAGTGCTGATTTGGACCGGAGGCTTCAGGTGGGAAAGGCAGCCTTCATGGATCTGGAAAATCACCTCATCCCCTCTGAAGTCACAAGTCACATCTTCCTTACCATAAGGGCAAGAAGTGTACACCAGGAAGTTCCCCCCATGCCGGGTGAAAATCCTGTTTGGTGTTGTATTGTCCTCACTGTCACTGTCAAAACAGTCCTTGGGGATCGGTCTTAACAGTTCATTTCCTAAATCAATGGTGAAATGTCGGTCATCAACCGCCATTCCAATGATGGTGCCTGCGGCTAGAGTAATACTCTGTAAGTCGCTGTTATCCACCTCTATTGGAATGGTGTCATGTTTTATGTTGACTAATGGTGTTGGGTTTACCCCTAACCCTTGTTGTTGGAGCAAAGCATTTAGATGAATATAAGCATCAGGGTTTTTCAATTTTTGTCCTCTTTTAACTTTCACTTCCAGGGAGAATTGTCAGGTCCTTTCTGGGATGGTGACTTCCTCTTTAAGCTGAATTTCAACTGCATAAGGTAGCAATTGAGCTGACCTAAATGCTTTTTCTTGATCATCAAAGCCCATGGGATTATCTGCTAATTGGGACCAAGCTTTGAAGTTTATTAGGTCCAAACTAATGGCAAAGTGATTGAGAATGTCACTGCCTAAGTAAAAGGCGGCAGTGACGTCTCGCACGACCCATCAATTATGGACTATGCTCTTGTTGCCAATGGAGATTTTGAGCATACACCTGCTTGGCAGGAGATGTTTCGAATTGGGTGTTTCCAGACCCATTTCCCATTTGTCTATCAGTTTGACTGTGGGAATGGCTGGATCTTTTGGGAGTTGCCGGAACATGGCTTCTCTGATGAAGCTCTTACCGTTGTTCACACACACTCGAGCGAGAACAGAGTCCTTCCCATCATTTAACTCAACAGGGATGAACAACTGCTCTCCAATTTGCTGAATATCATCCAGGCTCTGAGCTGATTTCACATCTTCTGGACTATAGGAGTGGGAGTTTCTGATTGTGGATTAGTAAAGAATTTCAGAGTGTTTCCTTCCAGTGTGGAATACCACCTTAAACCGGAAGGAAGGTTGATTTTCAGAAATAGAGAGGACCCCTCATCACCAGTCTGTTGTCCTACTGCTATTACTGTCACGTCTGGAATTTGGTTGTTCTGGAAGTGAAATTCTACTTGGTCAGATTTTTGTTCAACCATGTGGCAGTGCCATTTAAACTAACATGGTTGACACTCTGTTTTAATTTTATTGGTCGGCTAGTCTGGGTCCAGAGGACATTGTTTACGCAATCTATTAGGGGTGACAACCTTCTCAGGAGGTCATTCCCTAGTAAACAAGGGGTGCCCTCTGGAGTCACTTCTATGACCAGGTGTTTCACCTTGTGTCGCCCAATTTTGATGTCCAAATCTGCAGTCCCCTCGACGGGAATTTCCTTCCCGTCAAAGTTCTGCAGTTTTCCAGGAAGAGAGGTGAGAGGAATACGGTAATTCTCCCCCCTTCCTGCATTTAGTTCATCAAAGGCCCTTTTCTACAGAAGGGTAGCTTGGTATCCAGTGTCCACCAGTGCCAAAATTGTACCCTGCTCCGGTACTTGTACCAGGGCATAGTATCTTCCCTCCTTCTCCTCAAGGGGGCACAGATAATGCACATTTTTGGACAACTGGTGGGCTAACTTTCTGGTGTTGGACATGGCGAGAGAAGAGATTTGGGCAGAATTCTGTGAAGAGCCTGGGGAATCTGAAAGAAAAAGTTGGCAACTGGAAATGGTTTCGGGTTCTGGGCAGCCCCCCCCTTTTGGAGGCAGTCATCAGGATGGGTTTGACCCATGGGATTTTGGTATTGTTGGTTCTGGGATAGAATGATGGGCGGCGACAGCTCAATCCCCACATCTACCCAGTCTGTTGATTCGGTTTTAGGTTCCCCTGGTTCCGGTTCTGGGCCGCCCCTGCCTTTTTGGAGGCAGTCACCAGGATGGGTTTGAACCAGGGGTTTTTGGTTTTGTTGGTACTGGGATAGGATGATGAACGGCGACAGCTCAATCCCCACATCTACCCAGTCTGGATTGGAATCTCTTGGGACCCATTTTTCCTTGTGAGGAGTTCCCCCATCTCTGAAGGAGAAGATCCTTTTCCCAGGATCTTCTGAGGATCCCTCTCCCTCAAATTGGAAGACCTGCAACTCCTACACAAAGTGGGTATGTTTGGGTCCTTTGTTTCTCCTACCCCCCCTCTGCTTCTTGGGAGGCAGGCTTTCAGGGGCAGGAGATTTTGTTTCCGGTTCCTGGTTTTCCAGGGGCTGTTTACAAGTGGGGAAGGAAGCTTCCTCAAAGGCTTTACACCCCTCTTCCTCTTGTGCCTCCTCCCTGGGAAACGGTGGGTTATCGGGGTGCTGCCCCCGTCATTGTTCTGGAGCACCAGGCCCAGAGATTGGGGCATTCTGCGGTGGCATGTTCACCTGAGGGTCCTGTTGAGCCCGCAGTATGTGACCCAGATCCCGTGCCATATTTTGGACCAGGCGCTCAAGTTGTGAAACCCGCTCAGGCTGATACGGGGCTCTATTTTCTCCCCTGGGCTGATCCCGGGAAGGGTAGCTATCCCTTCTCTGGTAATAACCCGGATTGGGAAGATTTTGGTACCCCTCAACCCTTGGCCTCCCCTCTCCCGGATTAGGTTGTCTGGGCTCAGGGAATTGGGGAAAGAAGGATGGATGGTTTTGGGGTTGGAAATTTGGTGGATACCTGGGAAAAAAGTTCTGCCCAGGATTTGGTGAATTTCTGCCCTCCTCGGGGAAGTTAGGAGGCAAGTTCCCTGGGTCAGGTGCTTGGCTGGATCCCCCCCTTGAGCTGGAGGAGTCCACACATAACCCAGAATGGGTCGGTTTCCCTTGTAGCGGGGACCTACATAATCAGGGGAGCGGGGGACCCCATTTGTGGGACTACCTCCTCGACTCCCTGTCTGTGACTGGCCTGAGGGCCTTCTGGGCTGTGAATTATTTGGTGCAGGCAGGTTTTTAGGCCCCCCATCTCCAAATCTAAAACGGGGGCAACCTTTAACTCCGCCACCTTGGCAGCAGCAGGGGTGCTGTTGGTTTTGGGGGTTTTCTGCGCATTACTTTTATTTTCTATAGGCTTCTGCACCTCATAGATCCGGGTAGCCTGTTCAATGACCCACTCTAGTGACTTCTTCTCATGAAAATCTCTCACTAGCTGGGTCATGATGTATTTGGGCAAGGCATGGAAAAAAGTATTGACAAATTCTCTGCTGTCCGTGCGCACCCTTCTGGTGGTCTGCGCAAAGGCACGCTTGAATTCTTGCACAAATTCTTGTGGGGCCTGATCCTCCCCACATTGCAAATTGTAGGCTGCCTTCTGAGCCTCTTGAGGATTTCTATGAACAGAAAAATGTTTCAAGATGGCCGCCCTATATGCGGACCATCTTGAATGGTTTTGGTCCTCCAGCCCTGCAAAGAAACTGGAGTATTTTGGGGAGAATGTCCATTTGACGTACTGGATGCAGCTACTGCTCTCCTTCAAATGGAAAGTCTCCATCATTTGCTCATAGAGCTCCAAGTGTTCCCAAACAGAATACTTGCCGTTCTTATGATAAGGCATGATGACACTCCTTATTGCCTTTATTTGTTTCAATGGGTCCTTAAGCAAGGCCCTTTTTGCCTTATTGGCCTTTTTGGTTCGGGTCACCCTGGTCCATTCATCCTCTGACTCCGAAGCACTGCTCCCAGAGGTGCCCGTCTGATCTTCCAGGTTTTCCCGGATTCTGCGAGCCTGGGAATGTGGGGACCTGGTCTCCTGTGTCCTGTAACGCTCAGAGGAGTCTTCAGATCCCTCCTTGCTGCCAGGATTTGATGGGTACCCCCCCACTGACCTAACTGGACAGAGGTTTTCAGGATGCCCTTAATGAGCCTGCTCTCCTGGGGTTCCCCACTAAATTGCACTGTGCTTGGGTGCCCATACCCGGATGCCCACCCCTCCATTCCTGGGTGGTACTGGCCTATGAGCCCCATACTTTTGGCTGGATAGTAATCTGCCATCCCTGTGGCCCTGTGCTCATGTGCACCAGGGAACATGGGGGTGGCAGAGTCCAGGGACTGAGAGAGATGAAGGCCTCTGGTACTAGGGCTTCTGAGGTTATGCTCAGGTGTTTCCCTTTCCCAGCGAACTTCATCTCTGTCGGCCCCCGCTCCCTGTTGCAATGCAAGAGCCTGCGCTTTCAGTTCCTCAGTTAAAGCCTTACTAGACTCTATAAGTCTCTCCTGCATGGCTACCTGTTGCTGGAGCCTATCATTGTGCTGACAGAGAGCCTCATTCTCTCTCTGTGCCTCCTGATTGGTCCTGGAAAACTGGGCCAGTCTTTGCTGCAGGAGGGTTACCTCCTGACTCCCATCCCTACTGGCCTGCTCCTTTCTTGCTAGAGCATCTTCCACCCTCCTGGTGTGCTCTAGCAAGTCGTGATGCTCTTTTTGGAGGTCACCCAGCCCCTGGAGGGCCAGGTGATTTTCTTCATTTTTTTCTTTTAGTTGGCAGACTTCCTGGCCTAAGGTGTCCCTTTCCTGACTAAGAGCCTGCATCTGTGCCGCCAGGTCGTCCCTCTGCCTTTGAAAGGCACCAGCTTTCTGGCGCTTTTCCTGAAATTCTGTCTGGGTGTCCAGGTCTTTCAGAATCAGTTTTTTGCTCTCCTCTTTTTCTCTATCCAATTGGCTTTGCAGGGTGGCTACCTGCTTTGTGCATGTCCTGTTGAAATCTATCTGTTGCTCCAGCTTTTTCTGGCTCTGCAGTAAGGAGTCCAAACTGTCTTGGTGCTCCTTCTGCAAAGCCAGAATTCTGGTATCCTGGTCAGCCTTTTCCTGTTGCAGGATATCCATATCCTCCTTCATTTTAATGATGTATTGTCTACTCTCATTTTCTGACTCCTGGCTCCTCTGCAGCCTCTGCTCAGAAGAGACCAGGTCAGATTGGGCCTTTTCTAACGCCATCTGTTGCCCATTTGTCAGATCTTGGCCTTCAGCACATTTGTCCTGCATGGCTCCCATATGTAAATATAAATATGCCGCTACCCTGGCAATCTTGTTGTGCTCATCCTTGGCCTTAGGGGCCATATATAGTTCACTCAGGGCCACATGTAAGGGACCCTGATCTCTCCACATATCTGACCCAGTTGTAGTGACCTGTTGTGTGATCGCCTGCAACCATACATTTTGGTCCTGTTCAGACCATTCACCTCTCACAAACAGTTTATGTAAGAGGTGCTCCCTAGCTATCGTCACATCTACCAAGGTCGTCATTCTGGAATTTGAGTTCCTTCCTGACTTACAGAAGTTTGTATTTTATTTTGCAAAACAGACCGTTTCCTTAGAGCGTTCCTTTGAGGGGTGCTTTCACAGTGTAAAACAGCGTGGTGATCTAACCGGATATGTGTATCCGGTCAGTTGGCACACTGTATTAAGCTGCACAAGTGGTAAAACTAACCCAGAATATCCCGGCTACGAGCCCCCACTCTGTAAGTGACTCCAATCAAGCAATCCCACTAAGTCAGTGCCCTGTCTGGGATGCTCAAGGGAAGCCCTTATTTATATATTTTTATGGCAAGTTATAATCTGGATGATGAACCCTTAAATTAAACAATATATATATATATATATATATATATATATATATATATATATATATATATATATATATATATATATATATATATATATATATATATATATCACACTTCTATAAATAAATTGATAATGGATAGTACACTTGTGAATATGAGCAGTAATCAGCAAGAGGTAATCCTATAGTAGCACGGTTCTTGGTTACTTATGAATAGGAACAGAAGAATAAGGTGGGAAAGAATGCTTTATATGGTTCAAGGAAACGCAATGATGAATGAAATGCAGTACAGAAAATAACTTGATATGGCTTCAACAAAAGACAATGCAATCACTTTTCCTCGACAATTCACTCCCTCCCCTTTATGCAATATAAGGAGATGGAAAGAGGAGCACACAGTTCTCAGGAATGCAATCAAACACAATACGAAATTCAATTCCCCCCAGCAAGCTTAGAGGAAAACAGGTAGAAATTTGAAACACAGGCCCAAAATGCTTTGAATGTGATGACAATGAAGTGAGAAATGTGCTAAAAATATTTTTAATTCCCTCTAGAGTTTCAGGGTGAGTGATATCTAGTTTATATTAGTTCAGGCTCACTTTAGCAATGCTCTATGAGTAACTAGCAGGTTAAAACGAATTCTAGCAAAGGAAAGCAAGGAGCTGCTGATTTTTACACGTGGCTGAAATTGTGCAAAATGTCAAATTGTGGCAAATTTAATCGTGTGCGTCGAGCGTGATTGCGGAGGCACTATAAGGAGTAGGAAGTCGGTTCTAGGCTCGTTGGAAAGCTTAGAATCTTAGCTTTAAGATGACAGTTAAATCTCGCTCCTGAGATACGGCCGATTTTGTGAAGGTAGTTTTTCAGATTTGAAATTTAAAAGTTCAAAATGACAGGTGACAGTTTTCAGCTTTAAAAAGGGCAGAATGACACACACGATTCCTATGAGGTAGTTCTAAATAGGTTCAAATAGTTTTAATTAGATTATTTTACACTAAGAGATTAGTCTGGCACAGTCCTAGAGTACTCACACTATCTTTTGGACAGGAATGACTTTGTCACCGATCGGGTCAGGATTGGCTGGACTTCTGCTAGCGGTTCTTCACAGCGGTCTGGTCTCTGGTTCTGCTCTCAGCACTGCACATTTCTGGTCTCTCTGGATCACTGGTCTCTCTGGATCTCTGGTCTCTCTGGATCTCTGGTCTATGGAGGTTGATGGATTTGAAGTCTGGAGTCTCCCGGCAAAGCGTCCCGCAAGAAAGTGGAAAGTGAATATCCTACCTGGGTTTCAGTGGCACTTTTTATGTGTTTTGAAAATGGGTGTGTGCCTGGGCCTAGCTAAGCCTGCCCCTCTCACTTATCATTGGCCAAGCTTTCCTCTCTCCCTTGATTGGTGGGAAGAAATGGAGTGTCAGAGTGATGCTGTAGGTTTTATGGTCAGAGGAACCTCCCCTTGTCAAATTGCACACAAATTTATTTCTGACCCAAATACATATTTCGAAGATACACAATTTGTTGAAATTACATGTACATATCACAGATTCCTTATGGTCCATGCTTTTCTGACCCTGATCTTCCTGGGGGCTTGCATTAAAAAATGACAACTTAATTTCATTTTTAATTGGTGTACCAATGTTAAATCTGTATCAAAAATTACACCAGTGTACACCCTCCTTCTACACACATTCCAGTAATTTACTAGGTTTCTAGCATAAACCCGGTGTCTGTAATATCAATAAATAGCGGGGTTTCGCCCTAGAACACCGTAGAGATTGGAGTTTGGACTCAAATCGTGAGGGCATTTTTCATACTTAGAATCTCAAAGTTGTACATTCCTGTCATTTTGTTACAATAAGTTATCAATGTTTCTATAAAATATATATTTGCTGCAATAGGAATCCACACTCAAGTCTGGGCCGCCCCTTGAAGCTGGGTGGGTCAGTGATCACATGTCTCTGCTCATAGGCAGCTCTCTGTTTACAGCCAACATTCAACATTAACATACCCCATTCAACTGAAAGGGGCTATTGTCTCTCTCCTCCAGGCTGAAGGGCAAACCCCCTCCCTCTCACTCAGAAGGGCCATGTGATATCCTGCCTTCTGTTGTGAGTCTCTGGGGTGTTAAGAGTTCTCAGCCTCTTGGCCTCTGGGAACAGCAGGTGGCTAAGATTTTTAATTAACCAACAGGCTTTGAAGTCCCTGCCCCTCTTGCAACTCCTAAATACAGTTTCCCTGTCAGAGTTTAGACCGCTAGCGCCGGTTTGTGGACAAAGCTGGTACTGCACCCATTTTTGGGATCTGTCTTGAATTAATGCATTTCAATAGAAAGGTATTTTGCTTGATAGTATAGGACCCTTGCTTAACATTGTTTTGATGGCATCCTTACAGTAGAGTGGTGATGTGGAACCCCCCACAAGAAGGTTGTATCTTTAGAGTGTTCTTGTGCCCATGATTTTAGCAACTTTTTGACATTAAAAAAAACAGATTTTGACCAGAACCACCTTTCTTTGCACTGGTGGGTGGCAGATTAGGTGACCATTTTGGTGTGTGCAAACTGCGCAGTTCTCCTGGATTCTGGCGTGAATGTGGGCAGCGACAGCTCATCCCCACATCCACCCAGTCTATTGATTTAGTTTGTTCTGGGATAGAATAATGGGCTGCGACAGCTCATCCCCACATCTAGCCAGTCTATTGATTCAACATGGGTGAAAACCCTTGACACACTCTATGGTGAAACTTATTTGCTCAGCCAGTTTAGCCCCATACCTATCCATGAAAACTGCCCCTGGCTTTGAATGTTATCTGGATGGTATGTAGTGGAAGTTAATGATGGCTCTATACATGAAGTTGCGACTTGGTACACTACCTTTAGCCACTTAAAAGCACAACTGGAATTCGAGCAATCCAGTAGTTTGTCCATTTTGACCTAAGGAAGAAGAAAGCACTGTGCACTTTATCTTGTTCTGTCCAGTTTATGCCAATATTAGGAGAAATTGGCTGATACCATTTTTAAGCAATTGCATCAAAGCAGCCCTGCGCCACTGTTTGGTGGGAGAATGTCAACTATCACATCATTGTACGGGGAACTATTTGTTGCATGCCTGGAAAAAGAGATCCAAACGTTTAATTTTAACCATGAAAGACTCACTGGTTTTGGGCTCTTAAAGGACAATGTTATATGTTTAATGCATTAATCTGTTCTAACTGTATTGTGTATATATTCAAATGATATTTATTTTTTGTCATGGCTATAATGTTGTAATTTTTTATGTGACTTTTATGATCCACCTGGGTCGAAATAAAGTAAATAAAGTAAAAGTATTTCCCCTTCCCATTGTGCGTTGTATAGAGATTCCAGCCTTACTCTGGGTACTTTATGTTGCCACAGAAACCTCTGCAGGAGCTTGTCAAAGATACTCTGCGAAACCCTCTTTGGAGTGGGTTGTATCACGTAAATTGGAAGTGTAGCAATTTTGTACAGCGCCGCCCTTTCTAGAACCTGGGCAGCGAGTTCCAATATTGGATATCTACCTTGAATCTTCTTATTGCTGGTACTAGGTTCCATTCCTCAAACTGGGAGTCATACTTCTGAATTAAAATCTACAGGTACCTGAGTCCCGTCATCACTGTTTCCAGTTTGGGCTGCAGTCTTTTCCCCCCACCCTCCCACGTAATAGGGTAGTCAAGCATTCCGGGATTGTCAAGTACAGCAGGATATCATCTGCATATAGAGGAATCCTTTCCTCTAGTCCACCCGGACACCTATAACTTTGCAGGAGGTGTTCTTTCTGAAATGTTCCTGCTAGCGGTTCCATCGCTATTGCCAACAATAAGAGGTATAATGGGCATCCCTGTCTTGTGGCCTTCACCAGGAAAAAAACATCCAAATAGGTACCGTTCACCAGAACCTTTTAACCATTTTATAAATCCCTCCCCAAATCCCAAGTCTGCAAATAGTGTAAACAGGTCATTCAAGTCAATTGAATCAAAGACCTTATGAGGTCTAAGAATAGCATATGTAAATCCTTTTGGGACCGTTTGGTGTCTGCCATCAGGAGATGAGGTCTCCTGATATTCATCCTTGTCGGTCTATTTGGAATGAAGCCACATTGATTCCAAATAACAATATCTGGTACAATGTTGTGAAGTCTGTTCACCAATACCTCAGCCAGAATCTTTATCTCTGCATTTAAAAGTTAAATTAATTGATATGATTCACACTGGTCCACTATTATTGTCTCCATGAGATCCAGTGGGAGGGCACCACTATCTCGTCTCTATAGGAACATGTCTCTCATGTACTCCAGTGATTTCTCTCTTAATTTACTCCATGCAGTTTAGTTCACTTATACCACCCACTATTGGAATCCAGGCGAATAGGGATCATTATTATGGAAGTTTGACTTTTCAAAGATTGTAGACATTTGATATCTAAATACACAAGTGTCTAATATACTGTTTTTACCTGATAGTAATGAAAGATGAATCTGTTGAATTGATGACCTAACCTAGCTCCTGATGAAGGGGATTACCTGAAATGCATAAAGCTCTGTATATATATATTTGTTTGACTACATTATTAACTGAACACTTTTTGTAAAGTAGAAATGAATTACTGTTCTGTTGACAAATGGTTTTGATCATTAATTTTGTTCCACATTTTGAAGAATTTTGACTGTTTTCAGTCCACTGGTTGTACAGGAGATGCAAGGGTCCCTACTTAGGGCTCTTTCTTACTTTTGCATCTCTGTGGTCTATCCATGACATCATTCTTCCCATTGTATCTCCTGACTCATATAGCCATTGCCCCTTTATGCCACCTACTCACTTTTGCCTATCTCTTTGATTCTAACCTCCTCTAGTTCTCTTTTATATTTCCAGTGAACTTCTACACACTGAGTCACTCGCCATCACTTTTCCAACTGTGAGGCCTTCTCCTCCACTTCTTTATGACATTTCATGTTCTTCTTCTCTTTTGCAGGGTTCAAGGCTATCACCTTCCCCAATATTATCGCTTTATATACCTCCCACAACATTTCCTTTGATGCGATTGAGCCAAGGTTGTGTTGAAAATATTGTTTAGCTTCTTCTTTCATGCATCCACTACCTTGTTGTCCAGCAAGTGAAAAGTGTTCAGCCTCCAAAAATCCTGACCTCTCTTCGAACCTGTGGATATCGCCATTGCTATAAGAGCATGGTCTGAGACCTCCCTCTTGCGAGAAGTGTCACGTCCCTTACCCTATATTCTGCTGCCCATGGACATATCAGGTAATTCATTAATGAGAAGGACCCATGTGCGTCTGAGAAAAACTAATATTGTCTATACCTTTTGCCATCAAGTATCCGCAAGACCCATTGCCCCCATGAAGTCCCCCAGTGTTGAGCTCCCTCTTCTTGGAATATCCTTTCATCTACACCTCTCCATTGAAGGGTTTACCACCACATTAAATTCTACCCCTATAAACAAGGGGCCCTCGGGTGCTTTCATTATTACATTTTTCTGTTCTACTAGCGTTTCCACCAAAAATGTGCATGTGCGTACACATGAACAAACATGTAACTTCCAACCCCATCATACTCGATAGTCCCACCCATCTTCTGCAGCGATCTCTCATGGAGGGTTTACATGCTGAGCAATCTCTTTATCAAAATAACTACCCCTCTGGATCCCCTGGAAAACCCTGCATGCGACATACAATTGTGTGGAGGTCTCTCTCTCATTTTACATACTTCCCCCATGAGATGTGTCTCTTGCAGTATGATCACATCTGGTTTGTTCCTCTTTATGAATTGGAACACTGCTCTCCTTTTGATAGGGTCGTTCAGCCTGTAAACATTCCATGACAAACAGTTGATGGTTATTTCATTCATATCGCTTACTAAGGAACTATTTTGTATCACAGGGTACATCCCGAAGGGTGCACCCCTTTGTCTTGAGTTGTCCCATATACCTCCCCGTTGTCCCTCAACATGCCCCCTACAAACATTCCAAAAGCTCAACTCCCTCTTCTCGCTTCTGTTGACCTCCCTACAACCCACCACCCCACATTTCCCACCCAAACACTGTAGTATCTGTCACCCCCCCATAACCATGGACATTTTCCTGTGTCTCTCCTCCTGGTACCCCTGTCTCCACCCTGGTGACAGCCCCGACCCAACCTGTGTCTAGCCTACCATTCTGGTAGCAGTTCAGTCTTATTAATCATCTCCTCTGCCATGACTGCAATCATAAAGTCCTCTTGCATACCTCATCTCTTTTCCAAGGTCTTCCGGCTGTTCTCTTTCACTATCTGTTAAACATCCCCCATGTGCTCCTCACTTTACATGTTCCGCCTGGAGTTCGCTCTGCTGGATACTTGAGTGCCTTTTCCCTCCACCCAGTCCCAGACTTCCCCTGGATATTGGAATGTCCAGTCCTGATCCACCTGTATGACTTTTCAGTTTGTCAGGAAAAATCAACATCAATTTAATGTTATTAGCCCAGAATTGCCTCTTCACCGCCTTGCCTGTTGTACTTGTAGGGTGTAGTCTGGGAATATCGAGGCCTCGCTTGGTTCACCTGTATCGGCCCTCTATTCCTGGTGGCCTGTAGAATGATGTCCCTGTAGTTGAAGAGTTTGGCTATAACCAGTCTCAGTGGCACACCCAGAGGGGGCGGTCTTCCCAGAACCCTATGTGCTCTTTCTAATGAGAAGAAAGTAGTAAGACTTTTTGGATACACACTATCCCGGATATATTGTTCAAGAGATAAGTCCATTGCAGGACCCTCTAGCATTTTGAGTAGCCTAACGATTATATATATATTTCACAGCCTGCGGTAGTGGCCGTGTAGTTACGGTTAAGTTGCTCATCTCATAGGAAGAGCACTTTTTGGGCGGCTTATAACTTTGCTCCCAAAAGTATATGGCCTGCTATGAACATCCAAAAGGCATTTATAGTAGAATAAGCATCAATTTCGGACTATGTATTTTGCTTTTCACAAGTTGTAGTTATATCATGTTTTTTTCTGCCGTTGTCTCTGTTACAATAATCACAAGACATTCCAACTCAGTGGCCCTCATTCCGAATAGGGCGGTAAGGTTACCGGGCACCGGTAAGGAGACCAGTGCCGGTAATCCCTTACCTGCCTACTACGAGGCCCCTTAGCGGGTCCCTTCCTTAACGCCTGGTCTGACCAGGTGTTAAGGACGGGACCCGTTAAGGGAAATGGGCGCAAATAACGGGCTTGGCAAACGCTGGCCCGTTATTTGCACCCTCCCCATTCCCATTGAGCACTATGGGGGCTCAAATGGGAATGGGGAATTGTTTGGTAAATGGGGACTTACCAGTCCCTCCAAGGTCCGAATGGACCGGTAAATCCCCATTGAACCAAACCGGAGTCGGTACCGATATGGGAGGCAGTCATGGTGCAAATAGCGCCATGACTACCACCATTCTCGGAATGAGGGCCATTGTCCTCAGTCACCTAACAAAATCCTTGTGCCTAAAATCTTGGTATACAGTGTATACATGTTTGACCATAGCAGTGGCCTTTGATTTCATTGTGCCCCAATACATTTTTTGTTGTAATGCGTCTATCTTTCCTATCTCCATGGAATGCTGTTCAGGATGCTTGTTTGCATGTATGAGGTAACAGATGCACAGAGTACAGGATGCCGTTTGAGTGTGCTGCTTTCCCTGCACATCTCTAAATTAATGACGTCCATTCCCACCACTCAACCACATTGCCAGCATCAGGGTTTGAAGGGAACACTTTGGTGAGGGGGTTCATTGCCAGGCTCTACCCTTTACTCGTCGGGTCTAGAGAAACTCATTCTCAATATGGTTTTTATCCCAGTCTTGTCACACCAGCCTTCAAATTCCACAGTCTTAGCACATGACTGATTGCTCCCCCTCCCTATTCACATTCTAGAGCCACAAGCTAAACATGTTGATGCCTGTGTCACATCCAATCATGTGACGTGATGAGCCTGCCATATGGTTTGCTCTATTTCAACCTAACCAACTTCAAAATACACATTTTCAACATGTGACTGACTGTGTTTAATGTTCCTAGCTTAACCATATATGAGCATGGTGGGCATCAGACTCAATTGAGCTCTTCCCTCCACCTTTTTTTAGCTTGATCTCTCTGGCCCTTAGTCTTTTGTTCTTTCTCATTCCCTCTTCTTAGCTTTCTCTTATATCGCTTTGTTTCGCTGTCTCTTTTGCTCACTCTTTATTTTTCTCTCTCTCTCATTCTCGTTTTTGTTTTCTCTCACTCCATCCCCGCAGCTTTCTCTCTCGCATTGTTCTAGGAGTAAGTTACCTCCTTGGTGAAAACATAGCAATTCTTGCAATTGGTAATTCCCAAAGTGCTCAGCCCTCTGCTTTAGCTTAGCTCTAAACCTGGTGTTAGGGGAACATTAAAGTGCTCCCAGAGTAATGCACCTCTGACTTTCCTTGCACTTGGTTGTGGATCACAGCCTGCACTCACTCATAAACCAGATGTTACAGGTATTGGAGACATAATGTTCCTGTGAGCCTATGCATAGGAGAGAAGGGTGGCAGGAACAGTCCGTGCTCTGCTTGCAGGAAGATCAGCAAGACCTACCAGTTTGTTTTGATAAAGTCTGTCAAATGATTTGCCTGATGACTTACACCTTGGTTTGGATATTTTTTTATTTATTCACATTTATAAAGTGCACAAACGGCCCTTAGGAATCGTGGCACTCTTACAGTAGGCTTACTTAGTTGTGAGAGTAGTACAAAGAGTGAACATTGAAGACAATAGTAGACAATAATGGATACAAACACACAGTAGAATTACAAGTTAATAGATTGGGTTGGCAATATGTTCCTAGGTTACAAGGGAACATGGTTGCGGTGTAGATGGGCACATGACAGTTACAAATTAATATCCTCTATTGACCAATCTGCTGTTTAGTTGGGGTTTAGCGTTACATTTACTTGGTAACAATATTTTTGGACTATATTAATTGAATAATTAATTAAAGACTCCCATATATGATCTAATGATTCTGCGATTTTTTGGGGAATATAATCATGAAGGTCCAACCCCTTTATGTCACGTATGTGTCTTGTACAGACGCTTGTGTGATTCTGCTTTTTTGGTAAACTTTATAAGGATGTATGATTATGGAGGAATGCATATTTGCAACTTGTATGATTTCATCACTTGAACTATATAAATAAAAAAACGGGCTGTTTGGATGTATGCTGTTTAAGAGTCATAGTTAGTTAAAACCGTAAAGATTTTGAAAAAAAAACACACAAATTATTTTTTTACGAACTCCTCCCCTGAAGGAGCGTGTCCGTGTATGCATTCGTTGCCCTGATTCTTCTTATGTGTTACAGTTTTATGTGTTACAGTCTTATGTGTTACAGTCGGGCCACCTTTACACTTCAGAAGCTGATGAGATCCAGCACCAGCAACGTCTAAAACTCGCACATTTTGCTTCTCTAAGTGAAATGCTGAAATGTATTGGCCTTCAAGTGCCTCTAAAGTATCAAAGTTATTCAATTGGCTTGCAATGTGATGCTTTCTCACTTTTGCCCAGGACACAATCACTAGATCAGAACTAGAAAGCATATCTGCGTGCTATACTCTGAAGACACAATAATACCTTTCCTTAGCCTCATTCTAGTCTTCAGAAATCATTTCAAGATGCTTCGTAAAAGCATCAACTAAAACAATATTCAAAATAAACTTGCAAACTTAAGATCTGTTATACGGAATTTGGTTTTGCAGGGATTCGTCCTTATGTAGATGTGTAATTATGCAACGCGATGACAACAGCTTCTACAACGCACTCCTGTTACACAGAAAGGCCTAGTAAGATTCCTCTAGAGCTGAGCAAAATGTGCTGTATGCAGAATGTGAGCTTGGTTATGTGAAGCGATTTACAAAGGTGTTTCCTTCTTTCCTCATATAGCCTGGGGTAGGGATCTGTCTGTCCTGGCAGACGTTGAACCCGTACTCACTGTTCTTAGAGAGTCACAGCTCCACCTCACTGACAAGGACAACCAGGCCAAAACACGTGTCTGGGGTTGCTGTTGGTACTCTTGTTCAGAAGAGAATTGCCAGGCATTTCGGTGCTGGACTGCCCTTGGGCAGGACAAAGACTGATATGTAGTGGAAATGTCTCTTCTGTGAAAGGATGGTGAGCTAAAGACTCTGGTTGAGACTCTAACCCGCGATAAAGTCTGGTAGTAGAGAAACTCCCAGAACCCCCACCCTTGTTTTTGCATATTAAGTAGCTTTGAGTTCTCACCCTAAGATATTAGGGTAATCCAGACGTGGAACCCTTGCTCACTTTTCTTAGAGAGGCACAGCTCCACCTCTGGGGTTGCTGTTGGTACTCTTGTTCAGAAGAGAATTGCCGGGCATTTTCGGTGCTGGACTGCCCTTGGGCAGGACAAAGACTGATATGTAGTGGACATTTTTCTTCTGTGAAAGGATGGTGAGCTAAGAACTCTGGTTGAGACTTCAACCCAGGATAAAGGCCGGTAGTAGAGAAACTCCCAGAACCCCCCTTTTTTGCATATTAAGTAGCTTTGGGTTCTCACCCTAAGATACTAGGGTAATCCAGGCGTGGAACGCTTGCTCACTGTTCTTAGAGAGGCACAGCTTCACCTCTGTGGTTGCTGTTGGTACTCTTGTTAGAAGAGAATCGCCAGGCATTTCGGTGCTGGACTGTCCTTGGGCAGGACAAAGACTGATATGTAGTGGAAATTTCTCTTCTGTGAAAGGATGGTGAGCTAAAAACTCTGGTTGAGACTCTAATCCGGGATAAAGGCTGGTAGTAGAGAAACTCACAGAACCCCCCTTGTTTTTGCACTGGGGAGAAAGTGACATTTGATGGACAAATCAACCATTGGAAATATGGTCCTTGTACACGTGGTGTGCAGTGAATAATCCATTTCATAAAGGTTTCCATGTGTTGGGGAAATGCTAGGCTAAAGCAGAAGGCCGCATTGGACAATCGTCAGACTTGATGGGCCTCGTGGTCTTTTTTGCCATGCATTCTCACACACATATGTTAAAGACAAGGCATGAAATATGGTCATTTTAGTTAAACATTTGAAATCATCTTTTGCTAATAATTCATTTTTCCTGGGTTCCACCTACAAGCCGCAATTATGTCATGAATATCAGGTGCAGCTCAGATAACAGCGCGCTATCAGTAACTGTCATTCAAGCTGCACGATGTCTGTTAATAATGTCAGAAACCCCAGAATTATTCCAGAGCGCTGCTAAGGGCATAATGGCTCTCTTGACAGGCAGAGGGCCCTCAACATAAAATCTAAGTTTCCACTTGTATGTTTTGCAAAAGATCCACGCAGGAATCTCATCTGTTGAACCCTAAAAATATAATTGCCTACATGATAAAACATACAAGGATTCGATCCGGTCCATTTGAGCAATAATCATGAAATGCTCACCATACATGAAAAACTCACTGTTATATGTTACTTGCCTTGCCGATAAATTGTGTGGCCTGTGCCCCTGGACGCCCATTTCAAACATTTTGACTTCATATTTTGCATATAGAACATGTCTGCCAACTGCATAGAGCAGTCGGTATGCATAAGGCCTGTTACTCATCAGAGTGCCTTTTTGACTAGTTGTATTGTCTTTGGTAGTCAAATCAGGATGGTGGCAGCACATGATATTGTTGTTCAGATGGCAGTGTAAGCCATTTTCTAATTCAAAACCCCATATGTAAACAGGTCAACCACTTTTATTTCTGCCAGCCACGTTTTTGTCTTGAAAAGGCTCAGAGGCAAGACTGCCCCGGCCCATGGAATTTAGCACAGCAGGGTTTAACAGAAATGTGAATAGCAGAGTAGACACGGTATTGCAACATGTAGTATTCAGTCAATTTCAGTCCAAGGATGAGGCTGGTAACAATCCCACAAATTAGGATCAGGGACTATCCTTCAGCACCCAAAGGCTGGGGACAAAATCAATGGGAACATGTTTTGTGCGACAATCCCCTTGCCAGACATGTGGTCCTTACTTGTTTCTTGAGTATTACATACATGTCCGGGTTCTTGCAGGCCTCTGGAGTAATCCTGAATCCTGTGGAGCCCCACCCTGAGGATTAGTTGGCTCTTGTGTGTCATCATTAGATGTGTGCCCCTCTCCACCCATCCTTGCTGTAGACTAAGTACCAGGAAGTTGTGAAGTGATGAACTATGGTAGATTAACTCCTTTAGTAAAAGGGGGACGGAATGTACCAGTTATCAATCAAAACATTTCAATGGAGACCAGGAAAAGAGCTCCTGGAAGCCTAGAGTTACTTCGTAGAGACACTGTGTTGGAAGCCTAGTTGGGGGTGGAATGTATCACCCACTGTGTTGTAACTAGTGCAAGCACCACTATGCAGAAAGGTTCACTTTGACACAGAAAGTCCAAGAAGCCCCACACAGCTTTGTAAAGCGCAGCACTCCCAGACCATCCCTTCAGTGAGCACTTGTGAATTCAAATCCAGTTCGGAAAATAGATAGATGTATATGTCGTCTTCACTGAGAGATCCCACTGAAGTAATTTAAGAGCTTCAAGCCTGAACATATCAATAGGAAACACCCACATTAAAAAGATTAGAAACACCTGGCATGGTACGATGCCAATTTTCTACTCTCGCTCCTGTGTTCGGTATATAGACCATACTCAAAGTAATTCATCACTCGCACTTGCCAAACTAATAACTAATATAAGGCTGTGTGGATCTTGATCATATATTTCCTGCAAAGTGCCCCCATGGAGAGCACTAATCTTGTGAAAGAAGCTGCCGGAAACTACTATTAACTTAGTCTCGCAGCCGCATAAGACATACACGGCTTTGGGCTCTTTTTCCTGCATTGTTCATGCATCTAATAATATGGAGACTTAATTGAAGATCCCTTACACACTGAGCTCGAAATGCTAATGATAAGGTCTGTGAAGGCACAGGTAATGATACTATTCAAGCGTTAGCATTGATTTTTATCACACCTGACAGTTTTTCCTTTCCCAGCACTTTGTGGTGGTATTTACTAATTACATTTTCCCCATGTTTAGCACATATTCGGGGTATTCACGAGTTTGGCGGTAACCTTTAAATCCGGCGGTAACACTATTACTGCTGCATTTAAGGGTCCGCCAAATCATGGGCTTGCCAGCCTTTAACCCCAGCTCTGATCTGGGGGTAATCTACACGGTAATACCGTCAGCGTTAATAGCGCCAATAATTCCCCATTGTGTCCAATGGGGAATTCCTGAATGGGCCCAATGTGGAATGGGGAACTACCATTCCACCAAACCCGTGACCCGGCGCTAATAGCGCCGGATTGGGTGCCGGTAGTGCTATTAGCGCAGTTGGTATCCCAGTGGGAATACCGCTGGGATACCCCCCAACTCGTGATGAGGCCCATAGAGTTTTTTAATCTTAAGCTCTTTATAGCTTGACAGCTTTGTGTTCTTCTGCTTTGCGTCCATAATCCAAAATCTCTCATGGGGTTACTCCATAGGGTCTGCAAATGCAACCTAGAGGGTGCATGCATCAAGGTGTCTTAATTTAACTTTGTGTATTTAAACAAAAAATCTCTTTATTGAGTTTACAACATGTTAAACTTGTTACACTTCCCGCCTCTCCCTTCCCACCCAGAAGGATGGGCTTTTTCATCCTTTGGTCGGGGTGGTTTTAACTTGCTGGACCAGGGCTCCTGCAGGACCCTCCCTAGAAAGCATTAATACTAGATTGTCTCTTCCACTTCTGCTCCCCAGGGATTTCTTCATAAATACTCATCTGCCAGGGTGTGTCCAAGAGTTTCCGATTCAGCGCAAGCTGCCACTAGTGTTATTATGCAAGATTGGAACCTTTGATATGATATGATATGATAGTTTATTTATATAGCGCCTATACAAAATGTGTTTCAAAGAGCTTCAAGGCAAGGGAGGGAGCAAGGGAAAATACAATTACATTCTTACAGGCCATGAACAGTAAGGATATGAAATTAACTATCATACTCGGCCTGGCGACATTTCAGATAGTGTAAGAGCTAAGACATAGATAAGGAAGGGAGGGAGAGAGTGGGAACGCAATGGAAACAGACAGGCAACTACCGTACTAGGCCTGACAACATTCCTGGTAGAGCCGGAGAAAAACAAAAGGTTGAGGTAGAGGGGTGCAGAAAGGGAGGGAAGGAACAAAACAAGCGACTATCGAACTAGGCCTGACGACATTTCAGATAGTGCTGGGGGTGAAACAAGTAAGGGGAGGGGGGAGGAGGCAGACAAGGTTTCTATCATAGTAGGTCCAGGAACAATTATGATAGAGTAAGAGCATAGAACAAATTAAGGGAAGGAGTGAAGGACATAGGAAAATGGTGAGGAGGAGAGAACAGAGACTAAGCAGAGTGGAGAAGCAAGAGGGGAAAGCGAATAAAATTACGGAAGTCAGTAGTAACACATAATGTTGCAAGCCAGGATACAAGATTAAGATGGGAACAGCATGATTCAGGGCCACCATGAGTACAAGATGCAAAGGAAGTCCAGCATGAGAGTTGAGAAAGGGTGATGCACTGTGAATCAATGAAGCCGATGCAAGTCAAATCCAGCATTGGCCAGAAGATGGTGATGGTGAAACCAGAATGTATCATGACAGACTCCTTCAGAAGTAGGCTGGAAGGGGGAGGAGGCAGGGGAGGAGGGGAAGCAAGGTAGAAGTATCAAGCAAAACAGGCAACACCTGTGTGTGAGAAGGGAGGGGGCAAAAGGGAACATCACAGGGGGACAAGAGGGGATGGAGATGGCCTGTAGGGACAGAGGGAGTAAACACATGTTGGTGCATGCTTACTTGCTGTCTGCACAGGGGTTCGGGCCCTGGATCCTCCTGGTCCGAACAGGTCCAAACAGAAATTGGCCTTTTCTTCATCTGCCCTTCACTTCAGATGCCTGGGTGGGAAATGCCCTAGATCTAAGAGTTAAGAGCAGAAAGGAAGAGGTAGGGCTAAGAAGGTGGGTGGTGCTTAGGCCAGGTGACATAAATCCACTTGCACCTGTCTCCCATCTGCAAAGGAAAAAAGGCTGGAGGGCTCCTTAAGTAGGGAAAAAGAGCAGCAACCAGGAATGCACCTTGTGGGTGGGGCTTGCCAAGTGGAGAAAAAGAGTGACAACCTGAAAGGTGCCAGGTTGGCGGGGCTTAGGCCAGGTGACCTAGATCCACTTGCACCTGCTCCCGATCTGCATAGGAAAAGAGGCTGGAGGGCTCCTTAAGTAGGGAAAAAGAGCTGCAACCAGGAAGGCACCAGGTGGACAGGGTTTGCTAAGTGGGGAAAAAGAGCAGCAACCTGGAAGGCACAGGTGGGTGGGGCTTAGGCTAGGTGACCTGGATCCACTTGCACCTGCTCCCCATCATAGTTAAAAAGCATTACCTGATGACAGTGCGGCACTCAATTGGCCCTTCTTCAAAGACGTCATCTTCATGGCATCTCGGGCTCCTTATTTTCAGCCGCCTTTTTTGGTCTGGGGCATTTCCCGTGGCCTCCGGTCCCGTGGCATCCTCCAAAGGTCCAGGGCTCCAAGAATCTGGTGCTGACAGGGCAATCAATTAGTTATCTAGAGTAAAAAGAAAAAGACAAATTAAGTACACAGCACAATACATTTTTCATCCCTCTTTCACTGGAACGCCTAAAAATTGGATTATTATTATTCAGACATATGTGCACGTCTGCCATGCTGGAACAGCTGAAAATAAATGTATTATTATATCAATCAAAAACATACATCTCATATCATACAACCAAAAATAAATTCACAAATATACATCTCCCCACATTATGTCTTTATACCAGAACCCCTTAGTACTTTACCTGCATTAGTACTATGTACCTTAACTCCCTCGCTAGGACAACCTTCCCTCCTACACTTAGCATTATTTTTTTTTTTTAACCAGTTTCAACTTGTTCAAACCTCTTCACCTCATGCTTCGATGGAACAGTTTTGTTTGATTTACATGGACAAACTGTTCCTCAGTCACTTCACCCTCCATTTTAGCTGTTCTGTATACCATGGACGAGATCTTGTCTAATATTTTGAATAGCCCTTAAATAGCCCTTGCCATGCTCCAAGAAATTTAGAGTTTTTGTTTGCCCTTTCCAAAATTAAACTTATAAACATAATCTCTTACCTCATACTCCTTTACAGATGTCTTCCTATCATAATATGTTTTCACACTACCAGTAGTCTTCTCCAAATTCCACTGCACTAATGCAAATGCATGTTGTAAGTGCTTCGCCAACTCTTCTACATATTTGTGAATTGTGGAAGCATGCGTCCTGTACAGTAAATACTGTGGCAACACCATTTTTCTTCCTGTCAGTATTTCATGAGGGCTGAGATTTGTTGATTTCGCAGGAGTTGATCTAATTGCCATTAATACTAAAGGCAGCCGAAGGTCCCAACTAGAACGTGCTTCAGCAATAAATTTCTTTAATATATCAACAATTGACCTGTTGTTCCTTTCCGCCCCACCTGAAGAAGAAGGCCGGTATGAAATGTGTACTTTCCTTTTCACACCCAGTATCTGCCAAATTGTGGTCATTAATGCACTAGTGAAATGACTTCCCTGGTCTGACTTTCTCCTTGGGGGTAACCGAAATCTTGCAAAAATATGATTCACCAGTAATGTGGCTGCCGTTTGGGCTCTGCAATCTGGTGCTGGAATGCACTCCACCCATTTGGACATTAAACAAACTATTGTTATCAAATATGTGTTTCCTCTGGCTGATGTTTTTACAGGCACGACATAGTCGATTTGCAAATCAGACCATTGAAAGGTCAAACCTCTTTTCATTAATAGGGCTCTATGCGTAGTTGAAGCAGATTGAAATTGTGCACATACTAGACACCATCTGGTGTATAGGTCAACATCCTGGGACATGTGTGGCTAATAGGTATAATCTTTTAAAATGTCCAAAGTGTTCTGGAAACCTCTGTGTCCTGCAGTGTAAGAGGATTCAATTCAACACTACAGCTAAGTCAATGCCTAGTCTGGGATACTGAATGGAAACCCTTATTGATATATCTTTATGTCCAGTTTATGAGTTCTGGATGACTACCTCTATATAACACCCCTCTCTTAGAATCCCCCTGACCCCACTGAGCCAAGAAGTAGTTCTGTTTTGCAAGTTTAAAAGGTTTATTTGAGAATTTAAACAATATATATACATCACACTTTATAATAAATTAATATCTCATACTACACTTAGACATATGATGTTGATCAACAATGGGTAATCTGGCACTAGCACACTTCTTTACAATCAATGAGGAGTTAGTATAGGATGGATAAAGTAGCAAAAATACTTTTATGATTTCAAGGGGAAAAGCAATGAGGAATAAAATGCAGTACAGAAATACTTGATATGATTTTAGCAAAAGATAAGATAATCACTTTTTCTCTGGCAATTCACCCCCTCCCCTATGTAATGTGAGAAATGGAAGGAGATGGAAAGAGGAGCACACAGTTCTCAGGAATGCAATCAAAGACAATACGAAATTCAGTTCCCCCCCAGCAAGCTTAGAGGAAACAGGTAGGAGTTTGAAACACAGGCCCAAAATGCTTTTAAATGTGATGGCAATGGATGGGAAAATGTGCCAACTGATGTTAATTCCCTCTAGAGATTCAGGGTGAGTGGGAGATACTTGGGATGAGCTCAGGCTCACTTTAGCAATGATTCAGGGATGGTTATTAAGAGGCAAACGAATTTTTAGCAAAGGAAAGCAAAAAACTGCTATCTTTTTACAGGTAAAGAAATCAGGCCAAATCGCAAATCGCTGCAAAATTTGCGAGTGCGTGAATCGCGATTACGGCAAAAGTGTAAGGAGTAGCAAGTCGGTTTTAGGTTCGTTGGACAGCTGAGGTTCTAAGCTTTCAGAGGAAAGTTAAACCAAGTTCTGGAACAAACGGTTCCAGAGATATGAACGATTTTGTAAAGGTTGTTTTTCGGATTTAAAGTAAAACTCAAAATGACAGATGACAGCTTGCAGCTGCAGAATTGACAGGTGACAGTTGTGCAGCTTTAAAAATGACAGATGACACGATTTCTAGGAGGCAGTTCTACTTAGGTTAAAATAGTTTGGATTAGATTATTTTAACTAAAATTGGTTCTGCACAGTTCTGCTAGGTACTCACAATATAAATTTGAAATAGGACTCGCCACGGATCTGGTCAGGTTTTGGACTGGACTTCGGTTCTGGTCTCGGCACTTCACAGTGATCTGGGTCAGCTCCCCGGATACAGAGGCCTGTGGTTCTCTGGATCTCTGGTCTGCTTTCTGGGTGTCTCTGCTTTCTCTGGGTACAGCACTGCTTCTGGATCTTTCTGGCGCAGGGTTTCAGGCCAGAATCAACAGCTCAGCCCGGCTGTGAATAGTCTGCAAATGATTTTAAGGATGCTGATGCCTGCTGAGAAGAGTTCTCAGTTTGTGGGTTTAGGCCCTTGCTTTAAGTTCTGAAGTAAAATTCTGGTCTTTGGAGATTGATGGATTTGCAGTCTGGATCTCTGGATGTGAAGTCGTCGGTCAGCATGCTCTGCAGCAAATGGAATTGAATGTCTCTACCTGTCCCAGCAGTCTCTTTTTATGTGTTTTGAAAATGGGTGTGTGCCTGGGCTTAGCTAAGCCTGCCCCTCTCTACTTGTCATTGGCCCAATTCTCCCCTCTCCCATGATTGGGGGAAGGAAATGGATTGTCAGCATGATGAAGTCTGTTTATGGGTCACAGGATCCTCCCCTGGTCAGTTTGCCCACAAATTCATATTTGATTCAAATACATCCTTCCCAGATATACAATTTGTTGAAATTACATGTGCACATTATATATTCCTTATGGTCCATGCTTGTCCGCCTCTGATCTTCCTGGGGGCTTGCATTAAAAAATGACAACATTTTGCGCTTTTTAACTGGTTTTGCAATATCAGACATTTACCCAAAATTACACACATGTGCGCAAGGAGTATGGACATTAATTGATGAAGTGTCAGATTTTTAACATGCAGACATTTGGAGTGAGACCCTATTTTCCGCTAGCAACCCCCCAGAATATACCACAGGGTCCTAACGCCACTCAAAATGTCCACAGGAAAATCACTAAACTAATGATATTACTTATATAATTATGACAAGTCCGCACTATGAGTTATCTATCTTTTTAAAATTATGCTCTGGTCAAAAAGGGGTGTGGCTTCCCACATCACAGGGTGGAATAACTGGTTTATCCAATTCCCCCAAGCTCAGCTGCTAGCAGAGGCACTGCCCCTCCCAGTTTCCCCTAAGAGGAAGCCACTTTTACGACACCCCCAATATAACATTTGCCTGAGTCCAGGACAGGCCTTTGTTCAACTCCCTGTAGTCCCCAGCTGCCACTCCCCTTTCAATCAACAGGGCCATGTGACGTCAGGATGCAGCCAGGCCTGGCAGGGAACACAGCTGTTGATCCAGTTTCAACTCCTGTCGGGGGTAGTTGTCAGGCAGAATCCAGTTTCATTAAGCCAGGTTTCAGCTAAATGTCACTTTTTGTTCCCAGTTTTCTACATTCAAATCAAACTGACAATTTTTACCTATACATTAAATAATTACTTCCTGTCATGATCACTGCTTCCAAGGAGCCAGGACCAGCCCAACGTCCTTGGAAGCAGGCCCCTAACCCTAATCCTAGGCACCAGCCGGTCCCCACTGGGACCTTTTGGACCTTGTCCTGGCGCCGGTGGCACCAGGCTCATCAGAATCATCGGTCCCGGCACTGGAAGCGCCGGGCTCATAATATGTGTGCAGATGTTTGGGTGGACTTACCTGCAGCAGACCATGCTGCTTACTTACCAGCCACTTAGAAGTCCTCTGTAAACAGGAACTACTTTCTTACCTGGGTGGGGCAGCTCCATTCCCTGGATTCAGCATGGGGAAAGCTTCTGGAACTGGAACTCTTTTCTTACCTAGGCGGGGCCATGGAGGAAGACGCCTCATCACTCCAAGGCTATTTAAACCACACCCGATGGATGAAACTTGCTTCGCGTTATTCTGCATCTGCAGCAGAACGCTCACCGAGTCTGTTCCAGCCTTTCTTCCTCAATCTGCAAGAATCATACTCACCATTCCTGTATCCAGTCGACAGCAGCATCTGCAGAGACAAGAAACAGCAGGTTAGCAAGGCAGTCTTAACTCGCAGTGCTTACTCACCTGATCCATCGGCTGCGGTCATTTCGGCATGCTGTACTTTCGCCTGTGAAGACAAAAGCATTGTCATTACTTACCGGCACTCCGTGAACTCTGGAATTCTTCACACTGCATCGCCACCTGCAGAGATAAAAGCATCGTATTTACTTACGGGCCTTCCGCGGACTCCGGCGCTGCAAACAAGCTTCTGGAAGACAAAAGAAGAGACATTAGACAGGTATTTACTTACGCCCATCGCGGTCTTCACAATAGAACGCCTGCAAATACTCCGGTGCCTCTTCAGCACGAACTACGCTGCAAGGGAAAGAATAGCTAGAGTGCTTGCATTTACTCACGCATTTCCAGGCGCTTTATTTCATCTTCCTCACGAGTCCTGCAAGCAAAAGGGGAGAAAAGCATCATACGAAGTCCTGTTCAATGTTAACGTGCCTTGCACCTAAAGACTATAAAGACTAAAAAGGTGTCTGGAAACTCACCGCTCGTGCGATTAACGACGGTAAGGGTCCTCTGAGTCCAAGAGGCCTATGTTTCACCAGTGAAGGAACTGGCAACAGCGCCCTGCATCAGACGCAGATGGAGAGTCCAGCATTCACCTATCTAACATGAGCACGTTGACCTGGGGGCTCTACGGAGAAGCTTGGGAGAGAGAGGAAGAGAGACATTAAACAACCCAGACCATTAACCCCTATATTCTTTCATCTGCAGAAACCTCACCCTACGAGTCCGTCACACAGTGCGAAGGGGTTCAACCCCAGAAGCCCATCGAGTCCTGCACATCACCTTTCGAGTCAGACACCTTCCTGCCACGACCTGCGCCTCCGTGGGAATCAGGTGAGCGTTACAGAACGCGAAGCCCACCGCAAAACTCCTACCCAGGCGCAATGGAAACCTCAGACACTGATCACTTAGCCCAGTTGCTCGGAGAATTAAGAGCAGAAGTACATGCAGCTCGTCAGGAAACAAGCTCTCTAAGAAGAGAACTAATACTTTCCAAGGAGCGAACAGAGGACCTCGCTAGGCAATTGCTACAAACGCAGGCCGGACAGACACCTCTGCCCGCTCCAGGAGGAAGCTATCCTTCTGCACCATCTGTAAATCCAGTGCAAATCAATCTACCTGGTAATGTGCCCTTGGCTCCGCCCGAACGTTTTTCTGGTGACCCAAAGAAATATGCAGTGTTCATCAACCAGTGCCGCTTACATTTCTTATGTCGACCAGCTGCATTCCCAACAGATCAGACCAAAGTGGCTTTCGTGCTTTCTTATCTCAGTGGCAGCGCCGCAGATTGGTCGATTCCTTTAGTCACCCAGGATGATCCGGTTCTGCATGATTTCCAGGCCTTCCAGACCAGTATGGAGAAACTGTTTGCAAGACATGCACAAGGGCAGGCCTTGGACCATGAACTTCTTTCATTACGACAGGGTAATCAAGACCTCTTGACCTATATAGCCTCATTCAACAGACTCATAGTGGAAACTCAATGGCCCGACAAGAGAATAACGCTTTTCTACAGAGGCCTGCGTGGAGAGCTCAAGGATGTGTTAGCTCAAGTTGTGAACCCTCCACAAGAATGTTCAGACTATATAGACTTAGTCGTCCAATTGGACCACAGATTACAGAACAGGAAGGCTGATCATTCCAAATTTGATACCCGAGTGTTTTCTAAACCACAAACTTCTGCTAAGGGAGCTGACACTGTGGAACCCATGCAAATAGGGGGGATGAAAGGTCCTTTAAGCCAAAAGGAGCGGGAAAGAAGAAGACAGCTGCAATTATGCCTCTATTGTGGGAACTCAGGGCACTTTCTTCGAGACTGTCCAGTGAAACCAGCTAAGAAGGCTGTAGGAGCCGCAGACACCAGTGCCACAAGTTCTAAGCAGGGAAACGACCTAGCCCGGCAAGTGTAGAGGTCCTCTTGCCGAGCGTTAAGATCTGTCCCGTGACCTCGCATTTCGTGATGCCCATGGTCCTCATTAGTCCAGCACGTCCGGATCGTTTGCATGCAATTGAAGCTTACATCGACAGCGGAGCAATCGGCAATTATGTGGACCGTGAAATGGCATCAAGGATGAATCTACCCCTTGTCCCTAAGGCAGTAAAGGACGTCATTACTACAGTGGATGGCACGGAGATAGCCTCCGGACCAGTAACGCACGCCACCCAAGAAGTGACGCTAGTGAGCCAAGATGGACACCGGGAGACAATTGTGTTCGATGTGATCAAGGCCCCTCAGTTCCAGATCATTCTGGGAATCCCTTGGTTAGAGAAACACAATCCTCAGATCGACTGGCGAGCAAAGACGGTTCAGTTTCCAGAATGTTTTACCACTTGTTATCCTCGGCCTGAAGTTTCAGTGGCGGCAATTTCTTCTGAGGTTCCTACATTACCTCCCGACTATCAGGAATTCCAAGATGTCTTTCGGAAGGATCAAGCTAACACCCTGCCTCCTCATAGGTCTTACGACTGTCAAATAGACTTAATACCCGGAACAACTCCTCCTTGCAGTAGGATTTATGCCCTCACCGAGCCAGAGAATCTTCACTTCAGACATTATCTGGACCAATACCTAGCTAACAGGTTTATCCGTCCTTCTAAGTCTCCAGCTTCCTCGGCTTTGTTCTTCGTTCCGAAAAAGGAAGGAGACCTTAGGACTTGTATAGATTACCGCGCCCTGAATCAAATCACTGTTAAAAACAGATACCCGTTACCTTTGATCCCTGAACTCCTGGACCAAGTCAAAGAAGCATGTATATATACAAAATTGGATCTCAGAGGAGCCTACCACTTGGTACGAATAAAAGAAGGCGATGAATGGAAGACGGCCTTCCGCACCAAGTATGGGCTATTTGAATATCAAGTGATGCCCTTTGGACTTTGTAACGCTCCTGCCGCTTTCCAGTATTTTATGAACGATGTCCTTAGAGAACTCATAGATGTGTGTGTTGTTGTCTATATTGATGACATCCTTGTCTATTCATCATCTGAAGAGGAACATCAGAGACAAGTTAAAAAGGTTCTCGGGAGACTGCGTCAACATAACCTTTTTGCCAAGCTTGAAAAATGCGTTTTCAACGTAACTGAAGTTGAGTTACTGGGATTCATATTGTCACCTAATGGGGTTCATATGGATTCGAAGAAGGTCGATGCAATCATCAAGTGGCCATCACCAACCTCGGTAAAAGGAGTTCAAAGCATGTTGGGATTCGCTAACTTTTACCGCAGATTCATTCCTGAATTTTCCCGGATAGTCCAGCCCATCACGGCTCTGTTAAAAAAGAACAAACGTTTTGAATGGTCTACTGAAGCAGAACAAGCTTTTCAGGACTTAAAAGCTAAATTCATTTCTGCACCTGTTCTGAAACATCCTCGCCCAGAACTCCCCTACATTGTGGAAACAGATGCTTCTAGTCTTGCTATGGGGGCAGTTTTATCACAAAGAGATCCGGTCACACACCAATTACATCCTGTAGCCTTTTGGTCCCGCAAATTCTCGGCTCCCGAGATCAACTATTCCATTACAGACAAGGAACTTTTAGCTATCAGATCGGCCTTTAAAGCCTGGCGACACTATCTTTTGGGAGCCAGACACACAGTCACCGTAATGACTGATCACCGCAATCTACAATATCTGAAGATGGCCAAAGCTCAGTCTTCCAGACAGCTTCGCTGGGCTCTGTTTCTGGCTGAGTTTGACTTTATAATTACTTATCGACCCGGCAGTAAAAACGGAAAAGCAGATGCCCTCTCTTGGATGGGAGTAGATGAATATTTGACCAATCCAGAACCAATACCCATACTCCCAGAACAAAGGATTTTGGGGTTAGTCCACACTCAATCCTTTGAAGACATCAAGACTGCAGTCAAGTCACTCCTAACTCCGGCCGATTTGCAGGACTGGCAATTAAAGGGAAAAGAATTCTCAGTGGATCAAGACCTGCCATATTTCCAAGGACGATTGTACTTGCCATGTGAGAAAATACAAAAACAAGTAATCTCCGGTTATCACGACTCTCTGATGGAGGGTCACCCTGGCATTACCAAAACCATGGAAAAAATGGGTATAAAGACTAAAAAGGTGTCTGGAAACTCACCGCTCGTGCGATTAACGACGGTAAAGGTCCTCTGTGTCCAAGAGGCCTATGTTTCACCAGTGAAGGAACTGGCAACAGCGCCCTGCATCAGACGCAGATGGAGAGTCCAGCATTCACCTATCTAAGGTGAGCACGTTGACCTGGGGGCTCTACGGAGAAGCTTGGGAGAGAGAGGAAGAGAGACATTAAACAACCCAGACCATTAACCCCTATATTCTTTCATCTGCAGAAACCTCACCCTACGAGTCCATCACACAGTGCGAAGAGGTTCAACCCCAGAAGCCCATCGAGTCCTGCACATCACCTTTCGAGTCACAGACACCTTCCTGCCACGACCTGCGCCTCCGTGGGAATCAGGTGAGCGTTACACTTCCTTCAAGTCATTTCAGAATATAGTTTTACATTGTATCCACCTCTTAGCAAGTCTTTCCTTGGTCTGGTTTTGTTTCATTTGTTCAGTTTTACACAAAAGTCTGGTGGTTTTAAAATGCCGGCTTTCTGATAGTGGTGAGTGCTGGTAATGCAACCATTTTTGGGATTAAGAAAATTAATTCCCCACAGTTCTGAGTTGCTTTTTTGGCAATCAGCATTGCCATTCCCAATGGTTTCAGGCTACTGTGTGTGTAGCCCACTGGTGGTTTTAGGCAGTGCCCTCATGTGCTCACAACATAGGCAAAAATGGGTGGCAGCCTATTCTTCATGTTTTCCCTGTGCACTCTCTGGGGAGTTCTGGCCATCATGATGTTTTCCATCCCAGTACTGCACAGTTTTATTGTAGGGCTTGGATGCATGGGTAAAAACATCCCACAGCAGTTATCGCATCATGTGCATGATGTAACATCAGTCCCCGAAATGACACGGGCACTACCCATTGGATTTGACCTGTTATGGATTCCCTAATCATCAATCCATCTTGTAACCTAAATCTCTTTTTGTTTTTTAACAACACCCTCAATTCCTCTTTTCCTTACAATCTTCTTCAGTTAGGGGATGTTGTTGTGCATCTGAGAGGTGATCATAGAATATGCCTAAAATTGGATCTTCCTTTTGCGCTTTGATCAGGTACTGATCTGGGGTATCAAAACTCAATTGCACAACAGGCTATTCAACTACTTCTGGAGATTTAGAGCATGTTATCACACCTACTTGTATTTCACCAAGTAGGTGTTCAATGGGAAACAATTCTCCCAACACGGCTCCAATTTTGGCTAACTGATCTGCCTTGTCATTCCCCTCCCTGTCCACACCTGGTGTTTTTAAATGGCCTAAGATTTTTCTCCACTGTATTACCAAATCATTTTCCGATACAATTTTGTCTATGGCTTGAATCATCTTGCCATGCTTAAGAGGTTTTTTCTTGTAGGTGAGCATACCGTTTACCTTCCAGCCAGGTAAATATTCCACGATACTGTTTTGTGCATAATAATCCGAATCAGTGAGCTTTGAGTTTGTTTTCAACTGCCGTAGTGACTGCTTTGTAAATAGAAGCCAACTCTGCTACCTGACTACTTCTCGGCCCAATCCTCATGCTTACTCTTGGATTGTTGTCACATTTAAACTAGTTATTTCCTATTCCTGCTACAAGCTCTTTTTCTGTGTATTCCCCGCTGGCCAAGGCAGCATTTTTGTGCAGTAGAATATCTCAACCTAATGGGTTGCCGCTGCCACTATTTTGGCGGCTAGAGAGTCTTTCGCACAACAACGCGTTACAGGCAGCGACTAGCTGGTCACAGGTCACAGTCACAGTTTCAGGAATGAGACACTGAGCATGGGGATTGAGCCCAATATGGTAGTGTAATGCAGACCTCTCTCCCGCCGCCCCAACCATTGCGACTTGGAATGGTACAGAGGGAGCCCAGGGACCCTGTGACCATCATTCCATTGAGTTAGAGGATAGGCACAAAGAACGTACAAAAGAGGTGCCAAATTGCACTGCAACACAAAAACCAGCCAGCACACATTCGCTTCTGACACCAAATATATAGATACTCTCTACAGTGCAGAGCAGACTTGTCTCTGACGCATTTGCAGGGTCTCATTCCTATTGATTCCATCTGAAGAAATCCTTATAATAATAATACATGTAATAACGTTCTGATCTATATACCAATTCATACTTTGAGTTTTTAAGCACTGTAATAATCACTGTCACCATTATTGCCCACTGGTGGTACTGGGTTTATCAGCCCTGGGAGGATGATGAATCGATGAGTCATCCTGGCTAGAGTATTAAACCAATGTCGCACAGTATTGTGAGGTTTCTGAACCAAGCGTGCTGTGCTTCAGAGATACATATGCAATATAATCTTTGGCAAACATTGTTGCCTTAGAAGAAGTGGAATGTGTACATTTGTATCTGAAACAAAGAGATAGATTACTATTTTGGAATGATTTTCTTTTAGGGATACAGATCGAATAATTAACCTTAATGCTACATTCAGAGAATGTCAAGGTTGCTGCCTTCATTCATGTTAGTAAGCCTGGTAATGTTTGCTGCATGAATGACACTATAATTGCCCCATTCCGGTCAACTCACTGCCTTTCTTGATTGCCTCCGTGTGTATGCTGAATTGCAATCCATTATCCTCAATGGCAGATTCTGAGTGTAATTTTGCACCACTGTGGTATACAGTTGAAATAGCAGGTATCTCACAGCAGGAGGTTTTCGTGTGTTTTGGGGGAGGCGTTTTGTGTGCGTATGTCCCGCATCATTGTGTTTATGTGTGTATGTTTGTTTGTTTGTTTGTTTATTGATTTGTTGGGGCGCGCCAAACCCTTAGGTAACTGGGTGTACAGCGTAACAAGAATACTTAAAGCTTAGTTACAGGCATAGAAGGGTACAGGGAGTACTTGGATGCTTAGTTACAAATGTCGAGAGGTACAGGTACGAAACATACACGTAAACATACAACTGTGATCATTAGTCTTAATGGTCGTTAAGGCGTAACCAGGTGACGGTGCTGTGTCTGAAACTATAGTAGGACTGATCCCTTCTGATTTCAACTGGTAGTCCATTCCAGTGCTGGGAAGTTTTTACTGGGAAGCTGTTACCTCCTGGTTTTTTTAGTCTGAATCTAGGTATTTGAAGGCAGTAGGAATTGGGTATCCTAGACGGTCATACAGAGGTTTTCCTAATTATTCCTTCGTTCAGGTATGGAGGGGCTGAGTTAGTAAGATATTTGAAGGTTAATGACACAGTTTTAAAGAGGATCCTATCGCTGATTTTCAGCTAGTTATGGTTTCTTCTAGCATTGGATATATGTTCTCTGGTGGGGAGGTGCAGGGCCATTCTGAGCACATTATTTTGCAGTGTCTGTAGTTTATTAATGATGTATTTGTTGGCTCCTAGGTACAGTGCATTACACTAGTCCAGTTTTGATAAAATGAGAGCATTAGCTAATGTAATGCAGCTTGCTAGTGAGAGGAAGGGTCTACATGCTCTAATGAGTTTGCCAGTGTAAGCAGTGGATGAGGCCAAGGAGTTTAACTGCTTTTTTAGAGTTTTTTTTTAGACTTTCTAACACAGAATAGTTGCAGACTGTCATCTTTCAATGCTTGCCTGGCTGCCTACTGAACAAAGCAAGGATCTTCCAACATGACTTTTTCTTCCTGCATCCCTTCCTCTCCGCCTGACTGCTCCTTCACGTATCACTAGAAAATGGTCACGACTATTGTGCTTGCTCATGTTTGCTTCAGCTGTCACAATTTTGAAAACAGCTGTTCAGCTAATTAACAGTGTGTTTAACTTAGACCTGCGAACATCTTGGGTCTGATTTCAGCCCTGTGTGTTCTTAATAACAAACCTAATATTGTAAAACAATAAACCTGACATTTCCTTCGTCAGGCTCATCAGGGATCTTCTAACCAGTATGTGTGCTAACAGCTTGATGAGTGCCGTCTGCGCTTGCCCCAGCATGCAATGAGCCAGTACGTTATTTACAGGAAGGAGGGTGCCAGTGTCCCCTTTTCAAAAGGCGCACATTTCGGGTCTGATCGGAGGATGCATCATAAGAGAAAAAAGCCGCGGGGGAAGATAAGAGGGAAGAACGCCACACTCTTGGCGCAGTAACCTGAGAAGGAAGCATCTAGCTATAACACAAGATTAACACAATGTAAACGCAACAGGTTAGAAAACGGAAACAAATATGCCTTTACAATATCCTAATCATAGCACAGACAATAATGATGTAGGCTCACAACGCACCATGAAAAAGCACCAAACTGGCGCTTTCCGTGTACCTGTCTGGAAATGAGTGTCTGAATAGTTGAGGTAACTTAGCCGTAGTATGCACTGCTGTTGTGCCACTTTATTCACTAACGCTAGACCCACAATTCACGTTTCCAATGGATGGGCCTCGATCACGTAACTGCTTCAAGAATGCCATTTAGTCCCAAGGATTTAGCGCAGGATTACACGTGGTAGTAGGGTGGCGTAATTCACCATTTGTGGAGGCCGTGGGACTCCCTGGGGATTTCGGCAGAATTACCACTGGCGGTAATTCTGCCGATTTTTGGCAGTAAAGTGAAACTTTGAAAGCTGGAGGCAAATCTTCCAGAATACCACCAAACTCGTTGTGATAATGCAGCAAAATTACCTCTGCATTACCGCAATTCTTACACACACATCCGTACTGTCATCAGATTTATGATAAAAGGCCTATCTGTTAGGGGATGTTTTCTACCCATGGGTAACGGGTAACTGTCAACAAGGGGATGTTTTCCACCCATAGGTAATGGGTAACTATCAAGAATTGGACATTTTCCATCAACTGGGAACAGGTACCCGGATGTTTTCCACCTACGGGGAACAGGTATCTATCAACAAGGGGATGTTTTCCACCCACAGGTAACAGGTAACTATCAAGAAGGGGACGTGTTCCACCTAGGTGGGACAGGTAACTATCAACAATGGGACGTTTTACATCCACGGGTAACAGGTAACTATCAAGAAGGGGACGTGTTCCACCTACGTGGGACAGGTAACTATCAACAATGGGACGTTTTACATCCACGGGTAACAGGTAACTATCAAGAAGGGGACGTGTTCCACCTACGTGGGACAGGTAACTATCAACAATGGGACGTTTTACATCCACGGGTAACAGGTTCTTATCAACAAGGGAAGGTTTTCCACCCACGGGTGACATGCAACTGTGAAGAATGGGCTGTTTTCCACCCACAGGTAACAGGTTACTATCAAGAACAGGATGTTTTCCACCTACGGGTAACAACTATCAATAAGGGACGCTTTCGACCCAAGGTTAACAGCTAACAACAGGGGGATGTTTTCCACCAAAGGGTGGCATCCTAGACAATAGGGGAAAAGCTTGAGAACATGCCATTGGGAATTCTAAGGCACACCTTAAGCCCTTATTCAGAACCTACCAATGTACAGCTGTATATGGGGCATGACTGTTCCTGCTGCAGCCCATCAGAACTAAGTTTTGATAATGACATTGGGCCTCACTGCAAGTTTGCTGGTCCTGTAACTACGGTACCGGTAAGCTTGCCTGTACCCTAGTTACCGGGCCGGCAAACTATGAGTTCTGATCGCGGGTGCCTTCCCGCCCGCCAGGAATGGCCTGGCGGGCGTGCCAGAACCCGCAAGCAGAGCATGTCGGATGCACCAGCACCATTCACAAATGTTGCCGGTGCATCTGGCTTCCCCATTCCCATTGAGCCCTAGTGGGCTCAAATGGGAATGGGGAAGTATATTTTCTGGCGCCTGCGAATGGACAATTACCAGGTCTGGCGGAGACGTAATGACCCGGTAATTGCCAAATTCGCGGGTGCTAGAAAATGTAGCAAGGTTGGCGGCAGCCTGCCGGTTTTACCAGGAAGGCTACCACCAAACTTGTAATGAGCCCCATTGAATTAGCTTGGCCCGGGCTCCAGTTTCATGTACGTAATACAGATTGAGGGAACACCCACCAGACTAACCAGACCTTGCAGCTATCAATCCAGCTGAGATAACACACTTGTTCTACCTCTCAAGCAACATCCCATGCTCACCCATCCACAGGCCACCACAGGGATTCATACAGCAGCATCCAAGCAGATTCGACAAGCCCAATAGAGCAGAGCTGCAGGCTATTAACGACGCTGTACCATCAGAGATTGGAGCACAGATCTGTTTGTCTGCAAGTATCGCCATCTGCACTGTGACATCACAGCACTCTCCAGTGATGTTGCTTATACACTGCAAAAACGTCACAGTTTGCATTTAGTTTTGAATGCCATTCAATGTAACTCCTACAAAACAAAAGTTGTAGCTATACTTTGCATGTCAAATCACCCATGTGTTGTCACCAAATTCAATACCTTAGATTTCAAAGAGTAGCTGAATTCACAGTCTGAAGCACCAAGGATCAATAGCGGCTTAAATTGCTGCTTCTTGTTAAAATTCTTCATCTAACCTATGAGTGTGTTATGTTGATCTTTTTTCGTGTGGTGGTTTTGTGTGCCAGTCAGCCTGTTTAGCTGGAAATCACAAAAGTACAAACAGTCTGAGCCTGGTTTGAAAAAAAAATAATCTCTTCTCTTTCATCCAACCCAATCAAGCTTTTCCCCGTTGAAGAGGGTTTGACATATTAATAAATGAAAGTGTCAGCTTGATATGAATGGCAGCAGAACTGTTGAGGATTTTGAACAGAGCGCGATCCGCCTGCTGTTGCTGCAGGCTGTTAGTTCCGATGTCTAACGTTAACCCTTGCTGCTGTGACTTACTCATGCCATGGTGAAATCCGAATCCTCTATACTAAGCACGTGGAACAGAATTATTACGATAGGGGAATGAATGCACAGAGGACATCAACAGGGGTGGACATGAAAAAGCTGCACTTGGAGTCACTTGGTCTGATTTACAACGCGTTTTTCAATGGGATGGCGACATTGTAAAACACGTTTGTAAATCAGGCCCACAGGGACGTCATTTCACCAAATTACCAGGGGTAGCAGAAAGGACATCCCACGACCCTTGCCACCCTGGTGACTTCACACAGGAAGTGATATCATTTGACCCCGCCCCAAAGTGACATCACAGGAAGCGATGGAACACGCCCTTTCAACTCTTGACAAAACAGGAAGTGGCATCACATTACATTGTTTCTAAGTACACTACGAACAACTTGGTTACGATATCATTGTAAAGTGATATACATTTATACAAGAATGGATCACCATATGTATCATCAATATCAGCACGTATAGGCCCATATTACCATATTACCGGGAATGCAAGCAGACTTCCAAGGCCAAACGATAACTATGCGTTGTTATATAGCAGTTACGCTTAAGCGCTTCATATAGAACAAACATACATACAATATTTCCCAAACTGTGTTGGTACTCATTTATCAAACTCTGCAAGGTGACAGGATGAGTTGACCTTGCAGTTGTCGAACCTGCAACCTGCAGATCACACACACATTACAGCAGCAAGCGCTCAACCCACTGAGCTATCGTAGCGGCTATAGCTATCAGAAAATCATCCACTCCAGAAACAAAGAGCCACATGCTGATGGCCACTGACCAGGAGCCTCAATTTAATGTAAAAAAAAGAAAAGAAAATTGCACTTTTCTTTTTTTAGAGGCAGCAAAGGGGACCTCAGGGGTCGCAGGCGCGACCTCTGGCAACCCCTAAATGACATCCCTGCAGGCCCACAGACTCTTTGGGGTCTGCCACTGCAATGCTCCTCCTATACCCCGGCACGTGGGCGGCCTGTGAACACAGCCAACACCCCAGGTGCGTTCAGTTGGCCAATGCATATCGTTGTGAGACGCACCTCCGGGAATAACACTTGCATGGAGGGGCTGGCTTCAGGTCCCTTGCTCCCACAGCCAATGCCTCCGCCAGACGAAATCAATGGCGTGATCCTGGGATTTGGGGAGTGTGAGTGCTGAATGCACCAGACACTATTCTCTTGTCATCTCTTCTCAAGTCTTTGCGTGAAGTGACCCTATACATTTTTGCAGTGAATTGAGAGAGGCGAGATGATCATAATCCTCTTTGTCGGTGTCAAAATGCAGTTTAAAAAGTGTAGTGTTCACTACACCAACATCCCCAAATGCCCCCTGCTTCACACGCATTGACACATTCATTAAAATTGTTTATGCTTGTTCTGCGGTGCGTAATGTATGTCAGCTGTAGGTATTTTTTGAGACGCAGAAAGAAGTGCAGAGCAGAAGGCGTTCTATGCCTATGCCTCGTTAAACCGATTGTAATAATCTATGTGCGATGAGCAGAAGGCATGGCAAATATAAGTGGGGGGTGCTGTAATCACACCTTTTACAATCTGTGAGCTTTACCTGCAACAGCAAACCTTAAAAGATAAGCAGCCACGCGTTAGCATGAACTTGGTGTGCGCTGATATGTGTCCATTAGCTTTATAGATGACAGCAGGAGCAGTTTTTACCAGGAAGGACACATACGGAATTCCCCTCAATGAAAAGCGAAATAATGCTAACGTTTCTGCCTTTCGTTGTTACTGCGAATGCAGTCAATTTTAAAGTACACAGGAGTTGATGCACAAATACACTTCTGGTAGTAGTAAACAGTAAGTCAGGATAAGGCAGGTTACTTATCAATACGTTTTTTTGATGCTTAGAGTAGTCACTGCTCAGGAGTAACTCGGTATACTTCTGGTAACATCTTTGTGAATCAGCTGCGACTGACTAAGCCTGAAATGGAGAAGTTGGTGAGGCTGGCCAACCCTTCTGCCCCTACTGCCCGACTCTTGCCTAGCTGGAGTATTTGCTCTTTCTCTGTCAAATTGCAAGGCTGAATAGATGGACCACAAAAAATAGGTGCATGCTTGTTGTGGATGTGCTCAAAATGAAGTGACTCCCGATTTGGTATATGTATAACTCAATTTATTAAGAGTGAGAGCACCTAGGTGGGTGAACTCCCCGTGAGGACAACTTCTACAACTCCTGACGTCGCTCTCGAACCACACAGCGTTCTAGAACGGTGTCAGGAATACACATCGTAACATTTCCCTCCATGGTGGAACTCGATCTGTCGTCAGAATACCATCAAGTGGTCCTGGATGAAGAATCAAGAAATTTAACATCATGTGTTACTCAGTTGAGAGCCTTCATGTGTAGGTGTATGCCTTTTGGCCTGGTGCGGGCTGCAGCAGTTTTAAAGAGACTGAATCAACAGCTATTTGGGGGCCTTGAGGGTGTATATTATTTCCAGGACTATATTCTGATTGCAACTATGACAGAAGAGGAACACAATGCCAAATTGTTAGGAGTTCTGCAAGTTATACAGGAGAAAGGTCTCACTCTTAAGACTGACAAGTGTAAGATTAAATTGAGAGAAGTTGCATATTTGGGGCACATTATTAATTCTGAAGGGATCAGCCTAAAGATAAATCTAGTGGAAATGATATGAAACATGCCAGCTCCTTCAAATAAAGATCAATTGTGCAGTTTCCTGGGATTAGCAGAGTATTATTAAAAAATGTTACCACATTTCAAAGATGAAACACAGCACATGAGCGAGCTCATGAAAAAGTCGACACGGTTTGTGTTTTTGGAAACATGCCAAGAAGAACTAGAAACCATCAAGAAGAGCATAAACAATGCACCAACACTAAGAATGTTAAACAGCACAGCCCGCAACATAATATTGGTTGATGCCAGCAATATTGTGTTGGGTGGTGTTTTGGAACAAGTACAGGAAAGCGGTACAGTTCCAAGTGCGTTTGCTTCACGTGTTCTGAAGGGAGCAGAACTGCTCAACCATAGAAAAGGAAGCCCTTGGAGTGAAATGGATTCTTGAACACTTTAGAGGCCTAATATGGGGTCTCCCAATAATCCTCAAAACTGATCACAAACCATTGACACATGTCTTGAATTCCAGGAATCCACATTTGGTGTCCCCTAGGATTCACTGATGGATTCTTGACGTAATGCAGTTCAATGTAAAGGTTGTGTACACACCTGGTAAGACTAATATTGTGGCAGATTGTTTCTCTAGACTGCCTTGGGACAATGGAGAACAGAAAGAAGATTTTGTGGATGAGAAGGATGTTGGAATGCATTATTGCACATATTGAACCAGGTATAACAAAAGAAGAATGGGCCAGGGCAACTGCAGAGGATACGGAGCAAGGTTTGCAACAGGAGGTACATGAAGGATGGAAAGATTTTGATCATACTCTGAAAGAATAGGCACAAATTAGGAATGAGATAGGAATGAGATAGCAGAGGATGCTGTGTGTGTGTTCAGGGGCGATTGCATAATACCACTTGTTACATTGAGAGAAAGTATCATGGATTTGGCACATGAAGGTCATCTTCGAAAGGAGAGTGAGGGAGTGTTATTGGTGGACAGGGATGTGGAACGAAACTGAAGAGTTGGAAAAGAATTGCTGAGCATGGACAGTGAGCGACAAGAGCAAGACAACAATGGTCATACCATTACAACCTGTCAGTGTTCCACACATGGCATGGAAAAAACTGACTATTGACATCACAGGCCCTCTCAAGACAGAAGATATATATAGTTGTGCTCCTGGACTACACCTCAAAGTGGGTTGAATGGGGAATAATGGAGAGCACAATTACGACAGGAAAAATTGTGAGGTTTTTGAAAGATGTATTTAGTAGGGAAGGGGATCCCCAAGAAATAATATCTGACAATGGGGCTCAATTCACGTCAGAAGAGATGCAAGCATTTTTAAAAGATAGAGCAATTGAACAGAGAGTTACCTCACTTTACCATCCCATGGCCAATGGATTAGTGGAGCGCATGAATAGGTTTGCAAAGAGCATTATACAACTGGCCGTGGCCAACTCATTACCAAGGAGAGATACACTAAAGGAAGCATTAAATGCATATAGAATGACTCCCATTCTACAACAGAGGAAGAACTATTCACTATCATGAGAGGAAGAGTAGTGTCTAACAGGTTGAGGCCACCATGATTACCATCAAAGAACTATAGGACAATAGACATTAAGGATATTATAAGGATGGTGAGAGAAAAAAAGTATATACAAAGAGTACTATGCCCATAAAAAAACATGTGAAAAAGGTGAAATTAAGGAAGGAGATTGGATATGTGTAAGGGATCCTAGGAAGACATTCAAAGGGCTATCCAGATTCAGAGAACCACAGAAGTGTTGAAAGCATTGGAGAAGTCGGTGATCTAGGAGAATGGAAAAAGATGGTCATGCGATCATGTGGTGCTTTCCAAAGATCTTAAGGGACAGAGTGAGTTGCCACATGTTGGTTACCGGAAGGAGGAGATTCGTGATCAAGGAATGTCCACATATACTGCAAAGGAGAGGTGTGTATTCCTGTCAAAAAGATGTCAAGGAATAGAATAATTACACCAAATTTCAAGAGTGACTATATTTATTACTAACCTCTTCACCAATTTCTTAGCCAAATGGACTTCACAAAGGAAGAAGAGATGTGTTTGGGAACTAGGGTTATTTACATACTGTATCCTTTCACGATATATGCCCACGCCGTTCAGTTTTTCCTGTTTTTTCCCTGTCTTCCCTCCCCATTTGTGCATTCTCACCCCTGGGTGTTTTCTCAGTTTTCTTCTTTTTCTCCTTTTTCATTGCTCTATCACTTCCCCCGTTTTCTTGTCTTCCTTTCTCTGTTCCACCATGGAGGGAAATGTTACGATGTGTATTCCTGA
The DNA here is from genome assembly GCF_040938575.1 of Ambystoma mexicanum. Classification (NCBI taxonomy): domain Eukaryota; kingdom Metazoa; phylum Chordata; class Amphibia; order Caudata; family Ambystomatidae; genus Ambystoma; species Ambystoma mexicanum. The sequence continues at coordinate 903,484,396 of NC_090936.1, forward strand.
CACCGTTCTAGAACGCCATGTGGTTCGAGAGCGACGTCGGGAGTTGTAGAAGTTGTCCTCATGGGGAGTTCACCCACCTAGGTGCTCTCACTCTTAATAAATTGAGTTATACATATACCAAATCGGGAGTCACTTCATTTTGAGCACATCCACAACAAACATGCACCTATTTTTGTGGTCCATCTATTCAGCCTTGCAATATGACAGAGAAAGAGAAAATACTCCAGCTAGGCAAGAGTCGGGCAGTAGGGGCAGAAGGGTTGGCCAGCCTCACCAACTTCTCCATTTCAGGCTTAGTCAGTCGCAGCTGATTCACAAAGATGTTACTGGAAGTATACCGAGTTACTCCTGAGCAGTGACTACTCTAAGCATCAAAAAAACGTATTGATAAGTAACCTGACTTATCCTGACTTACTGTTTACTACTACCAGAAATGTATTTGTGCATTTGGCAGGCTTCATGGTTGTCAGCATCTCTCCTATATTCGGTAGTGGATGTCTATCAATCCAAATATTGTCCTTGAGGTCTCGAAGGTCGACACACATCCTTATAGAATTGTCTGGGTTGCATGCTATTATTATTGGGGATAACCACTCAGAACACTTGATGGGCTCAATAATCTTTGTTCACATAATTTCATCAACTCCTTTTTAGAGCATCCATTGTTCCCAATGGGATGTTTCTCACTCTGTGTGCAATGGGGTTGACCCCTCTCTTCAGAGCAATCCTGTTTGAAACCCTTGAGTATTTCAATGTTTTCATTGAATACTAAAGGAAATCTTCTTGGCAAGCCTTTGTTTGTGTTGTAATTGTCGTTTGATACACATAGTATGGGAATCACCTCTCCGGTGTGTATTTTAATATGGAGCGCTGCTTGTTCCTCCAAATCTACTACTGATGAGCCATTTTATGCCACGTACAACTTGCAGTTCATCTCCCTTACTTACATAGAAGGACCCACTTATAGCCAATTATGTTGATGGGACACTTACCGTACCCTGTAGCTCTGACGTTGGTTCTCTGCAATTCTTCATACTGCCAATTCAACTCTTTGACAAATGTTGGGAGATCTACTATTGTGTACGTCAAGCCCGTGTCCACCATCACTTGCATAGGTGTTAAGGATTTCAATCAGGCGACGCGCACACCTTGGTCTCAGCCTAGTTTGTAGCACCTAACTGAGGTGCTTTTCTGCTTAAGTATGTGGATACAATTTTGGGATGATACACCAATCATATCACACCCCATTTTCAAATACCCCGGGTCACAATGGACCATGAACCAGGCTGGTTGGTTAAATGCAATATTTATTTAAAATTCAAAAGAAATCTCACACTTTAAATATGGGGCAGCAATCAACAATGGGGTGATAGTTACAATGAGAATGTGAGCAATGCACTGGGTTTGACT